>NC_054472.1:190035898-190366552 GCF_017639515.1 Carcharodon carcharias
CGATGTGCTGTTATCTGCGCTGGTGCCTGCCTGGCAAAAATGGTGTGACGCAGGTGACAGTTCACGACCCTCAGGTGTGATGGAGCCTGATCTCCAGCCTCTGATGATGCTGAAAATAACAACAAGGACAGTGGATCAGTTAGCATCCACACAGTGACACACTTCATCCCTTTCTCCCAGGCTCATTATGCGCTTAACCTTCCAGAACCTAAGGAGATGAACATTGACGGGGTGGCAAATAGTCAGGAGGAGGCCCAAACATTACAAGCTGATACAGATGGGCTGGTCAGATGGCCTAGGGAATGCCAAATGGAATGTTATGTGGATAAGTGTGAGGTGATACACTTGGGCAGGACAAACAAGATACGGGAATACACGAGGAAAGGTAGGACCGTGGAAAGTAAGGAGGATCAGAGGGATCTTGCTGGGCATGTCGACAGGCCCGTTCAGGTAGCGGGACAGGTACATAAGGTGTTTAAGAAGGTAAATGCCATACTTGCCTTTATTAGCCGGGGAATAGAATATAGCAACAGGGAGGTCATGTTGCAAGTGCAGAAAACGCTGCCAAAGCCACAGCTATAGTCTGCGTGCAGTTGTGATCAGCGCTTCACAGGAGGGATGCGATTGGAATGGAGAGAGCGCAGAGGTCGCTTACCAGGATGCATGCTGGGCTGGAAAGTTCGAGTTATGAGGACACATAGCATAGACTGGGGATATTTGCCGTGGAGCAGAGGAGATTGAGGGATGACATTATTGAGCTTTGTAACATTATGAGGGCCATAGATAGCGTCGACAGAAATCAACTTTCCCCTAGGCGGAGTGATGAGTAACCTGGTGGCATTTATTTAAGGTAAAGGACCTGAGGTTGACAGGTGAGGTGATGGGGAACTTTTGCACACGGTAATGTGGGACGCACTGGCTGAAAGGGTGGTGGACGCAGAAACCCTCCTAAAATGTAATAAGTGTTTGGATGTGCAGTTGCGATGCCATGGCATACAAAGCCATGGGGATAGTCGTCAAAAATGGAATAAGGTGACTTTGGAAGGTGCTGGACACGCGCATCTTCGAAGGGCCGAGGGACCTTTGTCTATGACCCACACATCTGACTCTTTCAGTCTGTGAATGGCCTTCTTGGACACATTCTGCATCCATCACTTTAAGAAACACATGGTCTTCATTCCCATGGCAAGGAGGCACAACTAGGTGTGGCGCCGAGGGCAGCTGATGACCCTTGCCCACGAGACCTTCAGGCTTCCCTCCACAATCTCATCAGCGTGAATAGGACATGTGTTGGAGTTCTGAGTATGCACTGAGCTGCATCTCCTGCAGGTTGCCCCCAGACTAGTCATATGTGACTAAAATCAACACAAGGTGCGGGGTAGAGCCCATCTCCTCATGAACCAACTGAGGCTGATGTAAGCATGGGCACTATCTGCTTGCTCACCCAGTGTACAAAAAATGCCCAACATGATTCAACGCAGTCAAGACAGTAAGACTTGGGGGTGGGGGGGCCCGCAAAGACTAAAGCTACATTCTGGGTTAAATGCCCAACACCAACATGGTACTCACCCTGCCAGAGCGCAACAAGTTTTTGAAGTGCTTATGGTACTGGATCCAGGTGCGCCGCACCACGTCGTGGGAGCTCACCACCTCCACTGCCTCCTCCCAGGCACGCTTCATCATGGAGGGGGGGGGGTGCTCCTCCTGCCATCCTGGGGAACCAGCACCTCCCACCGTGCTGCCACCTCTTCGACAAGGACAGCAAGGCAATCATCAGAAAAGCTAGGGGCACATTGGCCCCCTTTTGGCCTACCCTGCAGCCTGCCCTGCTCCTGGGGCAGACCCTGCAGACTGTCCTCCTCCTCTGCCGTTCCCTCAACACTGACTTGCTGAGCAGACCCCGTGTGGTAGGGGCCTGCAGCTGGCCATAGCGAACAGCCTACAGGAGGTTGCCAGGCCTTCTTTTAAACAAACTGCCAGGTCACCATTGTACACGCCCGACGTAAAATTCACACTCCCGCTCTCAACAGGTGTCGAAAATGTGCTGGGTGGACCTTAATTGGTCCTCCCGTGCAAAATGGTGGCGTGGCCCCGATCACTGGTGGCGATCAGGTCCACACCTGCCCGCATTAGCACCTGCTTCGCCCGCCCACCAAACAGAAAATTTTGGCCCAAGAATCAGTCTAGTGAACTTTTTCTGTACTGCTTCCAATGCAAGTAAATCCTTCTTCACAGACACTTTAAAAGGCGTTTGCCCAAAATCACTGTAAATAATGTATTTGTATGTGAGTTCGTGTACTTCACCCTTGGAGTGATTGAGTCAATTTAAAATAATCCATAGCCTTCTTTACTTAAAAAGTAAAGTTGGTTTATTTCATTCTAATGCTCTGGAAGTTGCGTTAAAAATGTTACATTGATGTAAGTTTTTGTTGTTGAATGAATTTTTTATTCATATCAAAAGAGGAACTGAAAAGATAGATTGTTACTGTTACATTTTAATAATAGTTGTTAAATCTGGGAAGCTATTTATGAACAAAAAGTCAGCAAATATTTCAACAAGCAAACAGAAGTAAACAAGAATAGTTTTCTGTGTTCTTAAAACATAGACAAGGGATGGAGAGAGGAGGTTGTTTTGTGTGGCAAGGTGGAATTTGGGAAGTAAGAAAATCATTAATCCTAATATTATACAATAGTATGTAAATGGAGAGTGGGTTGGAAGTCAAAAAAGCTTATGTTAGTTTAAAATTCTGTTTCAAAACGATTGTTCAAAGTCACTTATCCAAACATTATATTGAAATTCAACCCTTGTTAACCAACCCTGTTGGACCTCTTAGCATGTTCCACTATTTAATATGATTATTTAGTTATCTTGCAACACAGAAAAAGGTCATTTAGCCCATCATGTCTGAGCTATTTGGGAAGAGCTATTTGAAAGACCTATACAATTAGTCCAACTCAACCTGCTTTTTCACCATAGCTCTGCAAATGTTTTGCCTTTAAGTATTTATTGAACTCCCTTTTGACAGCTATTGAACCTGCTTCCACCATCCTTTCAGGCAGAGCATTTCAGATCATATCAACTCACTGCTTTGAAAAATATCCTCCTCATCTCCCCGCTTCTTCTTTTGCCAATTATCTTCAATCTGTGTCCTCCAGGAGTCAAAATAATTTTTCTTTTCAAGGGCTCTTCTTGAGGTTTTATTGAAGACTGGCTTTTGAGTTTCAGGAGCAATTTTTCAGTTTACGGGGGCTCCTTTTGAGGAGTTCAGATACTATTCTTCCATAATTCCTTGGTATTGTCTCCCAACTTTTGATTCTAAATGCAATTCCCAATTTGCAACAATGAACTAAGATCAGATTTATCTCAAATTCTGACCATTTGGTACAATGAAACAGTAATTGCAAGGCTACAAAGAGCATGGGTATAAATCTACACAAAACGTTTAACATAAGGAATGAGATTCAATGTTGTAATCTAATCAAGAATTTCAACTGTAAGCTCATTGAGCTTCACTGACAACTTAGATGAGTGGTTCCTCACTTTGCAAAGTAAATAACATTCTTACAACTCAATTCTGCTTCATGACACTTTGTTAGAAATATCAGTTCAAAGTACCAAGTTATTGGACAAAATTTAAGAAAACAGAACCACAAGGTAATGCTCTACCACTTCTCCAGTGGGGTGGGAGGAGACACACACACACACACACACACACACACACACGCACAGAGACTGGGCTGCTGCCCACTAGTGCTGGCCATTCCCAAGTTGCAAACCCACCTCAGTTGAAGCCCAGCCCAGACACAGTTATAGGCGGATACCCTAGGGCTCAGAGCTGGAGCCTAGTGAGCCTCCACCAAGAGGAGAAAAGTGCAGGGCAGAAGGGTGTGGAGCCCTCATTGGCTCCTCCCTGACAGGTAGCAGGCCCAGTGGCTGGTACCTGCTCAGGCCAAAGACAAGGCCAGCTCCTTCAGAGCCAGTCTCCTGTTACCTGTCAGACACATCCACCAGCTACAGCACAGCGCGCAAGGGTCACTAGGCCAAGTGTGTCGAGGCCAGAGCCCTCACCTACCTGATCACCATTGAGATCCTGGACCTGGCTGGCAACGTGGTGCAGGACAACAAGAAGACCCACTTCGACCTTGCCACCCACAGTTCGCCACCCATGACAACAAGGAGCTCAAAAGCTGCTGGAAGGACTCAGCATAGTCCAGGGCAGGGTCCAACAACCAGGCCATGTCGCTGCCCAAGAAAACTGGACACTCCAGCAAGATAAGAGGACAAGATCAGGAAAAAAAAAGTGGGAAGGGAGGGGGGACCTGTGACTGGAGGAGCTGAAGCAGCTACATGGTCGAGACAGAATCAGTGATTGGAGGAGCAGCTCCTTACAGATTCTGTCTCCCGTGCTCACTGATCCTTGAATCAAAATATATGGAGCTAACCTTCTTTGAATTTTTCGCCCTCATCATTAAGCTTTCAGCTACTTTGTGAGGTTTCCAGGGTGAATTTGTCTGCAGTCTGTGTATTCTGAGCCCTGGAGTCTACTGGTTACAACAGTTTCTCCTTATTTATTCTAATTGAAGATTTCTGTAAACGATAAACATAAGCCTTAACCAGCTAGTGGGCAACCCTCCGGTTCAGCCTTCAGATTTTGATTCCTATTTCTGTACAGACAAAAGAAGCTAGGATTGTTCACCTTATAACAAAAGATTAAAGGGATATTTAATAAAGATATTTGTATTTATGAAGGAATTTGACAGAATAGATACAAAGAAAATGTTTCCATTTGCAGGAGATTCAATAATCAGAGGACACAAATTTAAGGTCATTGGTTAAAGATCCAGGGGCAAGTTTTTTGTTAAAGGGCAGGATGTTGAATTCAGCGAGTGGGGGGGCGGGGGCCGCTTGCCAATGTGTAAAATGACGCGGGATGACATCGGGCAGAACTCCCGACATCAACCCACATCATTTCAATTTTCAGGTAGGTGGGGGCGTAGCCGTATCAGCTGTGCGCCCACCGACCTGTCAATGACAGCCTGGGAGCCCTGGTGGGCTTTAGAAAATGCATGAAACCTCATCCACGGGCGGGATGAGGTTTCATGTGGGTTTTAAAAAATTTAATAAAAGCTTAATGTCACATGAGGGGACATGTCAGGGAAATTTAATTTTTCTATATTTCACATTTTTGAATTTGGCGCCGATCTCCCTGAGGCAGCACTTAGCCTCAATGGAGATGAGTGCTCTCTTTCACGCGCATGCGCAAAGCAGCACACTCCCGGCTGAGGGAATTCCCCCCCCCGCCCCCCCACCGCTTGCACAGGGAGCACATAGCACTTTCTGCCAGACGTCATGCTGGGCGGGCCTTAATTGGTCTGCCCACGTAAAATGGCGGCGCACCCCCAATCAGGGGGGCCTATTGGAGGCATGCCCGCCTACGCCCACTCCTGAATGTTCCCCCTAGCGGGGAGAAAATTCTTCCCCAAGATCCAACATGCTCAGCCGGAAGTTGTGGAAGCATATTCAATAATCACTTTCAAAAGAGAATTGGATAAATAATTAGAAATAAAAAATGTGCAAGATACAGAGAAAGAGCAGGGGAATGTAACTAACTGGATAGCTCTTTCATGGAACAAAAACAGAAACAGAAATACCTGGAAAAACTCAGCAGGTCTGGCAGCATCGGCAGAGAAGAGCACAGTTGACGTTTCGAGTCCTCATGACCCTTCAACAGAACCGTTCTGTTGAAGGGTCATGAGGACTCGAAACGTCAACTGTGCTCTTCTCTGCCGATGCTGCCAGACCTGCTGAGTTTTTCCAGGTATTTCTGTTTCTGTTTTTGTTTTGGATTTCCAGCATCCGCAGTTCTTTGTTTTTTAGCTCTTTCATGGAGCTGGAGACAGGTCCTCAGCCCCTCACTTGGAAGGAAGTCCTGCCTCAGCGAGTGAGGGCCAATCTGATTGGCGGGCAGTCTGTAGTCTCAACAGCACCAGTGGCAGCAGTGGCCAGGACCAGGACCACAGGCAGACCCCAGATTCTAAGTCCCAAAATCCAGGGCCAGGTAAGTGTAGAGGACCTGATGGTGGGAAGGGGAGGTGGGACCTGGGAAGAATGGGCAGAAGGTGTTGAAGGTCTTGATGGAGAGGTCGGGGGATGGGCGGGAGAGAGAACCCATGGGAGGCAGACCTTGTGGGGGGTGGGGACAACACCAGATGTAAGGCTTGATGGAGGTGCTCCCCCCCCCCACCCACTTCTGCCCAAAGCCCGAGCAGGGGAACTGCTGTGCTCACCTCCCTGCCTGTCCCATCAACCTCAAAATTGCAGCTAATAATGGCCACTTAAGGGCCTGAATTGGGGTGAGGGCAAACAGGCCGTCCTAGGCCTTGCCTGTCACATGTAAATTTGCAAACAGGTCAGGAATGGGCAGGAGTGCGGCAGGAAGGCCACACGGGGTAAAATTTTTAGCTTGGCGGGCGTGCATACGCCCGACCCGACCCAGCATAAAAGTATGCGTGATGACATCGGGCGCGCATCCCAACCATATTTTGGTCAGTGGCTGCCCGCCGACAATTAAAAGGCCTATTAAGGCCATCAGCAAGTTGATTAAAAGAAAGCATTCACTACCCGTCCAACCTTACGGTTAGCGGGCAGGCGAAAAGCCCAAGCAGCCTTTGCACTTTTTTGGAAATCTCATCCAAAAGCTAATAAAAATCAAATAAAAACTATATTTTTTCATTACTAACATGTCCCTGCTCATGTGACAGAGTCACATGAGCAGGGATATGTTTCATTACATTTTTATTCTTTTAATTATGTTTTCCCATATATCTTCACCTCCCGGAGGTAGCTCTCTGCCCGGACAGGCAGCACACAGTGTTGTCACTGTGTATTGCGCTGGGCAGGCCTTAACTGGCCCACCAGCAAGAAATTGCCTTCCCGATAGTCCCCCGCCCGCCCCCACCGAGCCTGCATGCCAAGGGCAAAATTCTGCCCAAGGACCTCTTCGGGGCAAACCCGGGGCTGACGGGGAACCATAAAAATTCTTCCCGATGTTGTTGACCGGTCCTCAGAACGTTAGTTTTTTATTTGCTGTAACATTGATCATTAAAATAATTAATTTAATCCAAATTATTTTTAAACCAGGGGTGGGTCAGCAAAGAAGAATTTTAGATTTTAATTATTAATATGTTAACGACAGCTACAATCTAGAAGGACAAGAGCCGCAGATAGATGGGAACACCACTACCTGGAAGTTCTCCGCCAAGCCGCTCACCATCCTGACTTGGAAATACGACTGCCACTTCGGCTAATCACCATCATCATAGAATTTACAGCACAGGAGGCAATCAATCGGCCATCAAGTCTGTGCCAGCATCTTTGAAAGAGCAATCCAATTAGCCCACTCCTCCCTGTTCTTCCCCCAATAGCCACACACATTTTCCATTGTAAGGATTTAGCCAATTCCCTTTTAAACTTACAATTAAATCTGTTTCCAGGAAGGGTGTTGCCGATTACAACAACTTGCTGTGTTAAAAAAAAGTCTCATCTCTCCCTCTGGTTCATTTGCCAATCACTATCGACATCCTGGGAGCATAGAAACATGGAAAATTGGAGCAGGACTAGGCCATTCAACCCTTCAAGCCTCCCCCGCCATTCATCATGATCATGGCTGATCATCCAAGTCAATAGCCTGCTCTGGCTTCCTCCCCATATCCTTTGATCCCTTTCACCCCAAAAGCTATATCTAACTCCATCTTGAAAACATACGGGGCTGAATTTTGTTGTCAGCGAGCAGGGGGCGTGGCCCACTCGCCGACGCGTAAAATGACACGGGATGACATCGGGGGGAACCCCCGACATCATCCCGCCCCATTTAAATCTTCAGGAAGATGGGCCCGCAGCAGAATCAGCTGCAGGCCAGCCGACTATCAATGGCCAATTGAGGCCATTGACAGGATCAGTTAAACAATTAAAGGACCTGCCCGTCCAACCTTAAGGCTGGCGGGCAGGCCAGGAGCCCTGGTGGGCAATAGAAAAAACAGGAAACCTCATCCACCTACAGGATGAGGTTTCATGTAGGGATTTAAAAAGTTTAATAAAGTTTTAGTGTAATTTATGAACATGTCACATGAAGGGGACATGTTAAGGATTTTTTTTCTATTTTTAACGTTTTTAAAACTGTCAGCGATCTCCATGAGGCAGCACTTAGCCTCTGGGAGATGTGCGCATGCGCGATAGAGCGCACTCTCGCTTTTGGGGAATCCCTCCCCCCGCCCACACAGGAAGCACATAGAGCTTCCCGGCGGGCATCATGCTGGGCGGGCCCCACTTAAAATGGCGGTGGGGCCCGCTTCTCCAGCAGGAATTGGATCCCTGCCCGCCAGAGATTGGGTTTGGTGCCCAGCAGGCAGAAAATGCTGCCCACAATGTTTTGGCCTCAACTACTTTCTGTGGTAGCGAATTCCACAGCCTCACCACACTCTGGGTGAAGAAATTTCTCCTCATCTCAGTCCTAAATGGTCTACCCCTTATCCTCAGACTCTGACCCCTGGTTCTGGACTCTCCACCATCAGGAGCATACTTCCTGCATCTACCCTGCCTAGTCCTGTTAGAATTTTATAGGTTTCTGTGAGATCCCCCCTCATTCTTCTGAACTCCAGTGAAGATAATCCTAATCGACTCAATCTCTCCTCATATGTCAGTCCCACCATCCCAGGAATCAGTCTGGTAAAACTTCGCTGCACTGCCTCTATAGCAAGAACATCCTTCCTCAGATAAGGAGACCAAAACTGCACAAAATATTCCAGGTGTGGTCTCATCAAGGCCCTGTACAATTGCAGCAAGACATCCCTGCTCCTGTACTCAAATCCTCTCGCTATGAAGGCCAACATACCATTTGCCTTTTTTACCACCTGCTGCACCTGCATGCTTACCTTCAGCGACTGGTGTACATGGACAGCCAGGTCTCATTGCACATTCCCCTCTCTCAATTTATAGCCATTCAGATAATAATCTGCCTTCCTGCTTTTGTTACCAAAGTGGATAACCTCACATTTATCCACATTATGCTGCACCTGCCATGCATTTGCCCACTCACTCAGCTTGTCCAAATCACACTGAAGCATCCCTGCATCCTCCTCATAGCTCACCCTCCCACCCAGCTTTGTGTCATCTGCAATTTTGGAGATATTACACTTAGTTCCCTCATCTAAATCATTAATATATTATGAGTAGCTGGGGTCGTGGCACCGATCCCTGCAGTACACCACTAGTCACTGCCTGCCATTTGGAAAAAGATTGGTTATTCCTACTCTTTGTTTCCTGTCTGCCAACCAGTTTTCTATCCATCTCAACACACTACCCCAATCCCATGCGCTTTAATTTTACATGCTAATCTCTTATGTGGCACTTTGTCGAAAGCCTTCTGAAAGTCCAAATAAACCACATCCACTGGCTCCCCCTCATCAACTCTACTAGTTACATCCTCGAAAAATTCCAGTAAATTTGTCAAGCATGATTTCCACTGGCTCCCCCTCATCAACTCTACTAGTTACATCCTCTAAAAATAGATTTGTCAAGCATGATTTCCCTTTCATAAATCCATGCTGACTCTGTCCTATTCTGCCACTGTTTTCCAAGAGCTCAGCTATTAAATCTTTTATAATGGACTCTAGAATTTTCCCCACTACCAACTGACTGGTCTATAATTCCCTGTTTTCTCTCTACCACCCTTTTTAAATAGTGGGGTTACATTAGCTACCCTCCAATCTGAAGGAACTGTTCCAGAATCTATAGAACCTCGGAAGATGACCACCAATGCATCCACTATTTCTAGGGCCACTTCCTTAAGTATTCTGGGATGTAGATTATCAGACCCTGGAGATTTATCGGCTTTCAATCCCATTAATTTCCTCAACACCAATTTTCCTATTAGTACTGATTTCTTTCAGTTCCTCCCTCTCACTAAACCCTGAGTTCCCCAACAATTTCTGGTATGTTATTTGTGTCCTCCTTTGACAAGACAGAACCAAAGTATGTATTTAGTTAGTCAGCCATTTCTTTGTTCCCCATTATAAATTCCCCTGTTTCTGACTGTAAGGGACCTGCATTTGTTTTCACCAATCTTTTTCTTTTCACATGCCTATAGAAACTTTTACAGTCAGTTTTTATGTTCCCCGCAAGTTTACTCTCGTCCTCTATTTTCATTGACCAGAAATTGAACTGGACTAGCCATATAAATACTACAAGAGCAGATCAGAGGCTTGGAGTCCTGCAGTGCATAACTCACCTCCTGACTCCCCAAAGCCTGTCCAGCATATACAAGGTACAAGTCAGGAGTGTGATGGAATACTCTTGCCTTGTCTGGATGAGTGCAGCTCCAGCAACACTTAAGAAGCTTAACATCATCTAGGGTAAAGCAACCCGCTTGATTGGCACCCATTCACAAATATTCACTCCCCCCACCACTGATGAGCAGCGGCCACAGCGTGTACCATCTACAAGATGCACTGTAGAAACTCACCAAGGCTCCTTAGGCAGCACCTTCCAAACCCACGACCACTACCATCCAGCAGGACAAGGGCAGCAGATACATGGGAATACCACCAACTAGAATTTCCCCTCCAAGCCACACACCTTCCTGACTTTGAAATATATCACCGTTCTTTCACTGTCACTGGGTCAAAATCCTGGAACTTCCTTCCTAACAGCACCACAGGTGTACCTACACCACGGGGACTGCAGTCGTTCAAGAAGGCAGCTCACCACCACATTCTCAAGGACAATTAGGGATGGGCAATAAATGCTAGTCTAGCCACCAACGCCCACATCCCATGGATTAATTTTTAAAATCCCATAAATCTGTGTCCCCTGGTTACCGAACCTCTTGTCACCGGAAACAATTTATCTTTATTTAATCTATCAAAGTGCCTATCCAGTCATCACTTTGAGCACCTCAGTTAAGTCTCCACTTAACTTCCCCAACTGTGAAGAGTACTCCTCTCAGCCTTCAGCTTCTCTAAGTCTCTGCACATAACCAAGTTCCACATCCTTGGTGCCATTCTTAAAAATCTCTTCTGCAAGCTCTCCAAGCCTTGACATCCTTCCAAATGTTTGATGCCCGGATATAATACTCAAAGAAGTTGGTATTGAAATAACAGATGCATCAACCAAAGATGAAAAAAACATCTCCATTTACCAACCTGACCAAAGTCCAGAGTGACATTGACTTGATTGTAGTGTAGCCCACGTGAAAGAGGTGGGCTTTGCCACCAGCGCTCAGTACCATCGATGGCATTGGTGATTGCATGAGCTTTGTACGCATCATCAGACAAACAGTGATCACAGAATTGCCCCTAAAAAATATGAAATGAAGGATTAATATAAAGGTTAAAATTAAGACCAACATTTAATTCTGAAAAGCTTTTATAGATAGCTGTACACAATTCCAAGAAACAACTCTGTTCTCATCATTAGCAAGTGGAAATAATTTAAGCCCAAGTACTTAAAGTATTGTAATTAAGATCATAATCAAGCTTTTTTCACAGCTTTGCACTGTTCTTTGTGAGACTATCTCATTCCTCCTCATATCTTTTTTTCCTTTTTTACATTGATCTCAATTGCATTATTACCACTTATAGAAGGTGGGCATTTGGCATGTCATGTCTGTGTCCTTTAGGGAAGGTAATCTGCTGGCCTACATGTGATTCCAGACCCAGCAGAGTGTGTAACCTGTTCCAGTTTAAAGCTTGCCTGAGAACCAAGAAACCTACAAGAAACTTTACAACCTGCTGTGAACTATTCGCTTTACAGGACCCTCGGTCTAACTTTAAATCATCTAATCCATTCAAAAGACCACAGGTCTGCAATGAGGGAGACCAGAGATCGTAAATCAGAGACTGAGATAACTGTAATCCGTAAAACTGTATGACCTTTATCTGTACCCAATCTTTGTGGGTGTGTATGTGAGACTGAGTGCACGTGATGTTGTGTTTAAATGGGAGAAGTGTGTGAGAATAAATAATATTCTTTATTTTTAAATTCATAAAAGCCTGCTGCTGAATTATTCAATTGGGTTACAGATTCCAAGGTAAGAAAACACACACCTCTTTCTGTACAAAACATGCTGATCAAGAGCTGTAGGAGAACGCATGAGTTCTGCCTGTGAAAAAAGGTTTACCTTTAAAAAATTAAACTATTTACATGACAGCAAAAGGAAATAACATTATGCCTGAATTAATGATTACACAAAACAATCAATTTAAGAGTCCCTGAAATGTATCAGCAGTTTGCTTATCCGTCCAAATTCGGCTATGGTGGTCTTTGCTGAAGGCAGTTGTAATTTCTCAGAATGCTGGTCAGGGGTGCTTTGTGTTGTATCTTAGACCCTGTTCTGTTCGCAATAGGGTTACTCTGTGTTTCTGGTAGTGGTATTGTTCTGATTTAGCATCTGTTTTGTTGCACTGTTATGGCATTTGATGATCATATTTTATATGATCTTGGTTCTAGACATATGCTGACGATTTCTGCTGGATTTCAGATGCCATCTGTTGGATGTTGTACTCAAACTTTCTGTCCATTGTTCAGGTTTAGTCATTCTTCACCCACATGGGCATCTTTCTTTTTCCCCTGTGTTTCAATCAATGCATCTTGCACTCCTGGGAGTATCAACAGTGATGACTGGGGAGGGTTGTCCACACTTGTCTTTGAATAATTGTTCTGCCTTGTTTCTGCAGTACGATAAAGTGTGCATGTTTGGAATGGGTACACAAATTTGGTGCAAATTGGGCTACTCAGCTTGTCAGCTGGTGACCTGCATTGCAGAGTTAGATGGTCTTCTCCCAGTGATGCTTTGTGGTCTTTGGCCTTTGTCCTGATGATACTGTGGATGGTGACCAAGGACAGATCCCTGCATGCCAGTAGGCCTGTGAATGCTGGATCCATGGTGTCCACAATATAAAACAGTTGGGGCGACCAGGGTGATTTTTTGTATGGACACTTGTGTGTAATACATCCTAGGAATGGAATCTCAAAGCTATTGTACATGAGTTTGGCATTTGTTGGTTGAACCATCACTTGCCACTTCTGAGAAGGGGAAGGATGTTTTCACCTGCACTAGTATCCAGGTGTGCATATGGGTTATGCTGATCTGCATCTGTGGACATATAATCTGGGCAGTGGCAAAGGCTTCTGTTGGTACCACTGTGCCAATACATTCTTTGAAGTTCATTGTACTGGATGTCTGCTCACGTTATGTATCAAAGCTCTGGTCATGCTCATCATCGGACCATTTTGCTTGGTGAGACATTTCATGGATTTTGTCTTGACACAGTTTGGTGCGCACTCTTGGTTGTTTGAAATGCTGCACCTGTCTGGCCTCTGTTTGTAGCTTCTTGTGATGTCAAACCACTTGTTTTGGGCTTTGCTTCCAATTGGCGCTCGCAATGTCCCCTGGTGCCACATGCCTTGCATACAGCATTAAAAACTGGACAACTTCTGGATGCATGGAGGAGACTGCACCCCCTCCATCGCTCACTAAGCTTGCCTGTATTGTCTATGCCATGCCAATGGTGAGTGAATTATGCATGGCCTGTAGACTCTGTCTACCCACTAGTATGGCTTTGTACTTGCGTCCACTTTGCAGTAGTGCTTCTACGGTGTAACCTTTGGGTTGGTCCAAGAATATTTCTATCAGGGCAGATGCTGTCACAAGCTTGATTATTCTGTCAGCTAGCTCTGCTTAAACTTTGCAGCTGGTAGACTTATACCGAGTAAGCTGTTGCAAATTTGAACAGTCTTATTGGGACCTGGTACCTGCTGCATGAAGTGAGGAGCGATCCTAGAATGAAGATGAGTTTGTGATAGTTGTTGCACTTTCACAGCAGCTCTTTTCTTCTGCTGCATGTAAAGGATTGAGGCTTGGGTACAAACATACAAATTAGAAGCAGGAGTAGTCCAATCGGCCCCTTGTGCCTGTTTCTCTTGTCCTTCTAGGTGGTAGAGGCCATGGGTTTGGAAGACAAGTAGAAATCAGCAACTGTTTCCCCCAAAAATGCTGTTGAGGGTGGGGATCAACTGAAAATTTCAAATTGAGATTGAGAGACTTTCTTTTAAATAAGGGTTTTAAGTATTATGAAACCAAGGTAGGTTAAAGGAGATAAGAAACAGATCAGCCATAATCTAATCAAGTAGTGGAATGAATCCCATGGACCATATGGCTTATCCTGTTTCTATGTTCCTGAATGTTCTTCCCATTTATTATATTCCTAATCAAACCTCCACATTCCAATCACAACATTGCACAAATGTCATCAAAAATTACCTGTTCTCAATTGGACAACTGCTATCCAACAATGTAATTGGCATATACCATTATAATATAAAAAAATACTGCAGAAGCTGGAAATCTGAAATAAAAACAGAAAGTGCTGGAAAAACTCAGCAGGTCTGGCAGCATCTGTGGAGAGAGAAACAAGGTTAATGGTTAGAGTCCATATGACTTCTTCAGAGGTCAGACATGTGCCATCATTATCTGACTAATGTCCATTACAAGGAATACTCAAGCCAAAAGTCTCACCTTATATAAAAAAGAAAAATCTCAACACAACAGAAAACATCTGTCCTCCACAATGAGGTGAGCAGACACCAAATGAAAATGCTCATTCTCACCACATTCCCAAACATAATAAAACTCACAGTAAAACACTTACATACTAATTACCTCTAGACTAATTTCCTTTTCTTGTGGATGAGTTCCCTGCCTAGTCAATCACTGCATTACATAAAACATCACAACATTTTAATCAAGTTCACTTTAAAATGTATCTAATTAGACTTCTCATTTCAAAACATATTGCCAGAATTTAATTTAAATATGATTTTACACAACATGCCCAGGGCAATCTCTGCTACAAATACCATTCTACTGATAAAAAGCCTTAATTAAAATAACAATTCTGTAGACCTACATAGATTCAATAATCATATAAAATTACATGCAGAATGGATGAGGCAATTCGATCCAACAGGTTTATGCAGGCGTTTGTGCTCCACATGAACCTCTTCCCACTCTATTTATCCCATCACCTCCTATCAGTGTATCCTTCTATTCCTTTCTTCCTCATGCGCTTATGCAGTTTCCCCTTAGATGCACCTCTGCTGTTCACCTCAACCACTCCCTGTGGTAGCAAGTTCCACATTCTCACCACTCTCTGGTAAAGAACATTATCCTGAATTCCCTATTGGACTTAATAGCGACTATCTTACATAGTTCACTCTTGGTAGTAAAACAGTTTGTCATCATTTCAGATAGTTTGTGGTGTCCATGAAACATCCAGGTTTCAACCCAATTTATTGCCTAAAGGTGTTTTAACACTAGCCATTATCAGTGAGAGACCACAGCCATGCATACGCTGAAAGCCAATGCTCAGGCATGCAACAGAAGGAACATTCGTGCATCTGAATACTCATGTTCACAAGTGCTCACCTTAACAAGATTCGACTACAAAGCCTGAACACAAGAAATAAATATTTCTTTAGCATGTTAAATCATCCTCAGGGTATCCTAAAGTACAATTAATGGATTACTTTGAATGCAGTCACTGTTGTTATATAGTGTTTCTGAAAAGATAGCTATTGAAAACAATTGATTGAAGTTAGTTGTTATAATTGAATTTGTTATATTTTTCACCATTAATGTAAAACAAACTAATTGTGCAGTAAATTCCCTGGGGTGTATCTGCATGCAAACAAGTTAGACACAAGGTGCTGAATTTTTTCCAAGTCCCACAGTGGGGGCTGAAAGTGGGAGCTGACCCCACACTGGTGGACGGCAGGACCTTAGACTAGCTTTTGGCCAGTCAACAGACTGTTTGCCAGGGCCTCCTTCCAATTGAGGACAGCAACCCATTGCTCAATCAGAGGAGTGCCCAACCAAAGGAGCAGCAGCTCAGAAGCTAACAGTGCCCATTGCTGAGGCTGCAGCATGAGGATTAGAGCACCTCAATGCTGAGGAGCCCTTCAAGTCTGGTGTGTTATTTTGAGGAAACTGGGGCCAGGCAGGCAGGCTCTTATGATTGTGGTGAGGGAAAGTGATCATGGAAAACCACTGGCGAGTTAGGCACTGAGCAGCCATTGCTACCGAGGGGTCTTGAAACCCCCAAGTAAGAGGGGCCTACACAACGTCCAGGAACTTGCTGGCCACAGCAGGCCTGCCCGATGCAAGAAAAATGCCCATGGGAGCAGGAGGTGGCCCTCAATTCGGCCTTTAAATGGCTCAGTTGGCTGACTGATGAGGGGATGGGGCCATGTCACTGAGGTTTCCACCCCTAGCAATATGCTCCCTTCCCAATGCCTTCCAACAGCACAAGTCAGCCCTCCTGCCTCCCTGAGCATCTCCAAAGTGCTGTGAAAATTGAGTTTGATAAGGTGGATGAAACCACCTCCTCTATGTTGTTTCATGTTGTACTTTAGTAGCTGAGAATTAGATCACCAACACAACTTTTAAATTCTATCTCCAATCTTGCATTAACATAGCATCAATTTGCATTTGATGGCACCTTTAATATAGAGAAACAAGAACAGTCGTGTTATTTGGTAAAAATTGACAGCAAACCAAAGAAATTGG
Organism: Carcharodon carcharias; assembly: GCF_017639515.1. NCBI lineage: Eukaryota > Metazoa > Chordata > Chondrichthyes > Lamniformes > Lamnidae > Carcharodon > Carcharodon carcharias. Next base: position 190,052,521 of record NC_054472.1, read on the forward strand.
TTGGAGTCATAGCTTATTTAAAGAGGTAGGTTTTAAGAAGCATCTAAAAGGAGAGAGGCTACGAGGTTTAGACATGGAATTTCAGAGCTTAGGGTCTAGACAATTGAAGGCATGGCTGCCAGTGGTAGGGTGAAGAGAATGAAAGATGTATAAGTGACCAGGGTTTGAGAAATATAGAGATCTCAGAGGGTAGTGAGGCAGGAGGTGTTTACAAAATATCTAAGACAATGGACAAGGTAGATGCAGGTAAGATGTTTCCCCTGGGTGGGGTGTCTAGAACCAGAGGTCACAATTTCACAATAAGAGGGAAGCCACTTTGGACTGAGATGAGGAGAATTTTTTTAAATCAGACAGTTGTGAATCTTTGGAATTCTCTACCCCAGGGGGCCATGGGAGCTTAGTCATTGAGTATGTTTAAAGTAGAGATTGACAGATTTCTAAATACCAATGACATAAAGGTGTATGTGGATAGTGTGGGAAAAAAGACATTGAAGCGATGGATCACCCAATTACATGATCAATTACATGATTGGGTCACACAATGGGCCACACTAAAGGATCGCACGATTGAATTACACAAATGGGCAAACTTTGGGCAAAGATAAGATACACAAATGGGCCACACAAGGTGTCATACGTCGATTACATGATGAGGTACACAAACAGGCATATGATGGGAAACAGTTGGGCTCTGGTGATGATTTGCACTGAAGCAGTGACTATAGAAACCATTCAAAACCCCTTGTGTAGAGCTTACGTCGAGTGGGGTATTATTTCGATCAGGTATTTGCTGCCGATTGATGTTGGGCTGTTTATATTGAATGGTGGAGCAGGCTCGATGGGCTGAATGGCCTACTCCTGCTCCTGTGTTCCTATGTTCCTACAGGGAAAGGGTTAAGCCGAGGCCATGGAGGAATTTGAAAATAAGGACGAAAATTTTAAAATTGAGGCAGCAGAAGTTTATAGATGGTGAAAGATGGAAAGCTGAACCAGAGAACATTGAAATAGCTGGGTTGCAGGTAATAAAAGTATAGATGAAAATTTCAGCAGTGCATAGGCAGGAGTGGAAATTGGTGATATTATAGACGTGGAAATAGACACCTTGGTAATGGTAAAAGCAAAATACTGCAGATGCTGGAAATCTGAAACAAAAACAAAAATAGCTGGAAAAACTCAGCAGGTCTGACAGCATCTGCGGAGAGGAACACAGTTAACATTTTGAGTCCGTATGACTCTTCATCAGAACTTGGTTATGGTATTGGGTGGAAAATCAGCTGAGGGCCGGAGGCTAAGGTTGTGAACAGTCCAGTTTATTCTCAGACAGTGACCAGGGAAGGAAATGCAATCTGTGATGAAATAATGAACTTTGTGACCGAGACCAAAGACAATGGCTGCAGTCTTCCTAATGTTTAATTAGAGGAAATTGCAGCTCATCAAGGAAAAGTTGTCAGATGAGCAGTCTGACATTTCGAGACAGGGGAGGGGTCGAGAGAGGCGTTGTCAGTGTACATGCAGAACATGTCTTTGGTTGGCGTCATTGTCAGGAAAAATCTAGATGAAAAATAGGGGATGCAGCCCAGGATAGTTCCTTGGGGTAACACCAGAGATAATGCTGTGGGGACCGAAAAAGAAGCCATTGGAGGACAATCTCTAGCAATGATTAGATCGGTAAGAAGGGAATCAGGCAAAGGAAAGCCCAATTCATTTGAACAACAGAGAAACGTTTGAAAAGGATGGTATGATCAACTGCCATTCTAATCCTGAGCCCATTACTTCTATCCTTTCTCTCCTCTTTATCCCTTTTGAACCATTCTCTCCTGTCTGCTACCCTCCCGTCACTCAGTCAGGCCACCTTCATTTATCCCCTGTTGGGTACTTTGTCCCCCTAAATTCCGCCTTCAACCCTTCAACAGTTCTCTGACTCCTACATCCTGCCCTTGATCCCTCTGTTCTGAAATCTAACTCTTCTGTGGTGTCACTTTTAAGTTGCACTTTATAGTGATACCAAAACATGACAGAAACATGCAAGGCTTTCAATTATGTAAATGTGAGAAACTGAGTTTTTTTAAAAATTGACAAATGCTAACTTTTTTTGATACACTGATGAAATTACTGAATCTTTATCAGCCCAACATCAATCGGCAGCAAATACCTGATCAAAATAATACCCCACTCAACATAAGCTCTACACAAGGGGTTTTGAATGGTTTCTATAGTCACTGCTTCAGTGCAAATCATCACCAGAGCCCCACTGTTTCCCATCATATGCCTGTTTGTGTACCTCATCATGTGATCGACGTATGATACTTTGTGTGGCCCATTTGTGTATCTTATCATGGCCCAAAGTTTGTCCATTTGTGTAATTCAATCATGCAATCCTTTAGTGTGGCCCACTGTGACCCAATCATGTGATTGATCATATAATTGGGTGATCCATCATGCAAACCACAGTGACCCATAAGACCATAAGACATAGGAGCAGAAATTAGGTCATTCGGCTCATCGAATCTGCTCCGCCATTCAATCATGGCTGATAATTTCTCAACCCCATTCTTCTGCCTTCTCCCCATAATCTTTGATTCCCTTACCAATCAAGAAACTATCTACCTCGATCTTAAATACACTCAATGACCTGGCCTCCACAGCCTTCTGTGGCAATGAATTCCATAGAATCACCACTCTCTGGCTAAGAAGTTTCTCCTCATCTCTCTTCTACAAGGTCTTCCCTTTACTCTGAGGGTGTGCCCTCGGGTCCTAGTCTCTCTGCTAATGGAAACATCTTTCCCACGTCCACTCTATCCAGGCCTTTCAGTATTCTGTAAGTTTCAATCAGGTACCCCTCATCCTTCTAAACTTCATCGAGTATAGACCCAGAGTCTTCAAACGTTCATCATATGTAAAGCCTTTCATTCCTGGGATCATTCTAGTGAACCTCCTCTGGACCCTCTCCAGGGCCAGAACATCCTTCCTGAGATATAGGGCCCAAAATTGTTCACAATATTCTAAATGTGGTCTGATCAGAGCCTTATAAAGCCTCAGCAGCACATCCCTGCTTTTTTTTCTAATCCTCTCGAAATAAATGCCAACATCGCATTTGCCTTCCTAACTACAGACTCAACTTGCAAGTTAACCTTAAGAGAATCCTGGACTAGCACGCCCAAGTCCCTTTGCACTCCAGATTTCTGAATTCTCTCCCCATTTAGAAAATAGTCTATGTCTCTATTCTTCCTACCAAAGTGCATGACCTCACACTTCCCCACATTGTATTCCATCTGCCACTTCTTTGCCCATTCTCCTAACCTGTCCAAATTCTTCTGCAGCCTCCCCGCCTCCTCAATACTACCTGTCCCTCCACTTATCTTTGTATCATCTGCAAACTTAGCCAGGATGCCCTCAGTTCCTTCATCCAGATCATTAATGCATAAAGTGAAAAGTTGTGGTCCCAACACTGACTCCTGCGGAACTCCACTAGTCACCGGCCACCATCCTGAGAAGGACCCACTTATCCCCACTCTCTGCCTCCTGCCAGACAGCCAATCTTCTATCCATGCTAGTACCTTGCCTCTAACACCATGGGCTCTTATTTATTGAGCAGCCTTCTGTGTGGCACCTTGTCAAAGGCCTTCTGGAAGTCCAAGTAGATAACATCCATTGGCTCTCCTTTGTCTAACCTACTCGTTACCTCCTCAAAGAATTCTAACAGATTTGTCAGGCATGACCTCCCCTTGATGAAATCATGCTGACTTTGCCCTTTTTTACCATGCACTTCCAAGTATTCTGAAATCTCATCCTTAATAATGGACTCTAAAATCTTACCAACGACCGAGGTCAGGCTAATTGGCCTGTAATTTCCTGTCTTTTGCCTCACTCCCTTCTTAAACAGGGGGGTTACATTAACGATTTTCCAGTCCTCTGGGACCCTCCCTGACTCCAGTGATTCCTGAAAGATCACCACTAACGCCTCCACTATCTCTTCAGCTATCTCCTTCAGAACTCTGGGGTGTAATCCATCTGGTCCAGGTGATTTATCCACCTTCAAACCTTTCAGTTTTCCTAGCACCTTCTCCTTGGTAATGGCCACCATACTCACCTCTTCCCCCCAACTCTCTTGAACTTTAGGGATGTTACTCTTTTCTTCCACTGTGAAGACTGATGCAAAGTACCTATTCAGTTCCTCCGCCATTTCTTTGTTCCCCACTACTACTTCTCCAGCATAATTTCCAGCAGCCCAATGTCCATTTTTGCCTCTCTCTTACTCTTTATATATCTAAAAAAACTCTTGCAATATTCTTTTATATTACTGGCTAGTTTACCCTCATATTTAATTTTCTCCCTCCTTATTTCTTTTTTAGTTGTCTTCTGTTGGTCTTTGTAGGCTTCCCAATCCCCTGGTTTCCCATTGCTCTTCGCCGCATTGTATGCTTTCTCTTTAGCTTTTATGCTTCTTGTCAGCCATGGTTGCCTCGTCCTCCCTTTAGTATGCTTCTTCTTCCTAGGGATGAATTTTTGCTGTGTCTCCCAAATTACTCCCAGAAACTCCTGCCATTGCTGTTCCACTGTCTTTCCTGCTAGGCTCATCTCCCAGTCAATTCTGGCCAGCTCCTCCCTCATGCCACTGTAGTTGCCTTTATTCAACTGTAAGACTGTTACATCTGATTCTAGCTTTTTCTTCACAAATTGCAGAATAAATTCTATCATAATATGGTCATTTCCTCCTAAGGGTTCCTTCACCTTAAGCTCCCTTATCAAATCTGCCTCATTACACATCATTAAATCTAGAATTGCCTGTTCCCTAGTGCGCTCCACCACAAGCTGCTCCAAAAAGCCATCTCGTAGACATTCCACAAATTCCTTTTCTTGGGATCCACTACCAACCTGATTTTCCCAGTCTACCTGCATATTGAAATCCCCCATGATCACTGTAACCTTGCCTTTCTTACACTCCTTTTCTATCTCCTGGTGTATCTTGTGCCCCACATCCTGACTACTGTTCGGAGGCCTGTACATAACTCCCATTATGGTTTTTTTACCTTTGCGGTTCCTCAACTCTACCCACACAGATTCTACATCATCTGACCCTACGTCATTTCTTGCTATCAATTTAATTTCATTTCTTACTAACAAAGCAACCCCACGCCTTCTGCCAACCTGCCTATCTTTTCAATAGGATGTTTTTCCTTGGATATTTAGCTCCCAATCCTGATCCCCTTGCAGTCATGTCTCCGTGATGTACACCACATCATACCTGCCAATTTCAATCTGCGCCATAAACTCATTTACCTTATTTCGACCCAATCACGAGACTGATCGTTTAACCCAGTCATGTGATTGATAGTGTATTCCACTGGTTTGACCCATCCTGTGACCCAGTACTGTGCCCAAATGTTCCAACACTTCAAGGACAATGAACAGTTGATCTGGGGAAACACGGCACACAGCAGACAGTTGAAACTATAGTAGATTCTTTCCATTTCTTATACAGACAAAAAGCCAACCATGTCTGCAATAACGTGAGAGAAACTTTATGTTTCAAAGTACTCTTGCAATTGGGGAAAAACTGTTGGTCATCAAAGAGGCTACAGTCAATCCCAAATTTCGTTGAAAATTTAGTTATGACCAAGTAATTAAAAATGTAAACGGAAATTGCTGGAAGTGCACGGCAGACCAGTCAGCAGAAAAAAAACAGGTTAACATTTCGGTGTAAGCAGATCGGGGAAGCTTGCTGATGAATGGCACCAGCCTCAAACATGAAATAAACCTGGTTTTATTTCTTTACTGCTGCAGATGTGTATGTTTAGCGCTTTCTACTTTGATATGAGCTTTCCGGTATTTGCAGTTTTTATTTTCCATTTTAAGGCAGATTAAGGTTGTGTTAATTTGAAATGTTACTCCAGTCGGCTGTACATTTTGTTTAGAAGCCTGGCTATTATTAAATCCGCTTTCTGTGGCTAGAATGGTAATTCTGTCCTGCTTTCTGCATTTAACAATACACGGGTGTTAGGACTGAGTCGCTTGCCTCCAATGTACAAACTGGACTATAATCATGTACAGCGCACAGGAACAGCCTCCTATCCCATCCACATGAACAGCTAGCTCTCGCACTATTTGTTTAACCTGAGTCTACGTTTTCACTGAAAGGTTTTAACATTCAACAAATTGTTCTTCGCAAATAAATAAAACCAATATATCTAACCATATCCACATTAAATAAACTTTTATAAGTTTTTAAAACGCACAGGCATAATGGTATAAGTATACAGCGCAGAAAAAGGCCATTCGGCCCATCGTGTTTCTGTTGGCCCTTTGAAAGAGCTATCCAATTAACCCGCATAACACTACAGAATTTCCCCTCATTGCAAAGATATTTCCTCTGGTCGTTGGGAAAGCGGAACGCCCTGTGTGGAGGTGGGCTATCACACTCAGTTAGCAGCATGCCATGTACCTGAATGGTCTGGCTGGAGGCTCCGGCAGCTGGTCCTCCCACCAGCTTACAGTAGAGGTCCAACCTCGGCCTGCCCGATCCGTCCTTTCCGCAAGTGGCCGTGGCCGCGATCCTGGACCCTTGGGCTATGTTCAAGTAGGGCGGGTGCAGGCTGAAGCCGTTGACTTTGTCTGGCGCCTCTCGGCTGGTTACGAGTGGTCCAAAGTGTAGCAGGACAGCAGCGAGCAGCAATCCTCCCCTTGCACCTCTCGCCATGTTTCACACTCACTGGTCTCTCTCTCTCTCTCTCTGTCTGTCTCTCAACACTGGAGCTCTGCTCCTCGTCTATACCCAACAACACACACCCTGTATCTACCCAGGAACTGGGACTGCAAGGAAATCCTGGCTACACAATTCTCAAAAATCATTGTTTCAAACTGCTATATTTAGAAGCTTTTTTTAAAAACTAATTGGACATCAGCTAAAATAAATATGTATTCGAAATCTGTACTAATTGTCCTCGAAAAGAATTTATGAAAATAGGATTAACTAGATTATTAAACGTAAACTTCTGTTGGTTCGATTCATTTTTCTCTGCATAAGTAAATTTGTTTTAATACGCATTGCTTCACACCGCCGTGCAGTAAATGTGACTCTATGGCATTAGCGGCAATAGTAAGCTCTAATCAACTGGATATTCACGAAAAATCAGTGTAATCTCCCAGTAAAACTTTCTATGCAGTTTATTTGTGTAAATTCCATCCCGTCCGATGCGTTTTCCCATGGTAACCGGGTTTTTTTTTAATTGGAAAAAAAAATGACAAATAAAAGTGCGAAGAAAGTACTGCGTGTGCACATTTTGTTTGCTGGCAAACAGCCAGTGAATGAAATCAAGGAATAGAAGCCCAAGTGCAAGCCTGAACATACCTTTCCTGTCAGCAAAGTGCCTGACATTCTTTCTTCACCACCTCTATATTCGCGGGACCGACTGACACATGATCATGTCCTGTATTATGTCTTATTTAATTTAAACTAATCCATTAATTTATTAATTAATTTAGAAAAGATGTCAGGGTCCTCGAGAGGGTGCGGAGGGGATTTACCAGACTGGTTCCAGGGATGAGGGTTTTTAGCGACAGGGTTAGGATTGGAGAAGCTGGGGCTGTTCACCTTGGAGCGAAGGAGATGGAGGGGAGATTTGATAGAGGGGAATAAGATGATGACAGGCAAAGAAAAGCTGTTCCCATTGGCTGACGGTGCAAGGACGAGGGGGACACAGATTTAAGAAAGTGGCAAGAGATGGGGAGGGGGGCACTGGGACTGTGAGGAAGAACTTTTTCGTGCAGCGATTGGTAATGACCTGGAATTCACTGCCCGCCAGGGCAGTAGAAGCAGAAAATGATTCCTGAAGGAAAATGGGTGGGCCCCTGGATGAAATAAACTTGCAGGGCTACAGGAATGGAGTGGGGGAATGGAGCTGATGGGATCGCTTTGCAGGAAGCCAGCATGGACTTGTTAGGCTGAATGGCCTCCTTCTGTGATGTAAATGACTCTACGAAACAGAGTTGCAGTGTCCAGCTAAGTTGTTTAAATGGATAGCTGAAGTCCTTTATTTCTAATATTGAAAGGCTTGTACATTTTATGTCTTGGATGTACATCAATGAAAACGGTATATATAGTTGAAAAGGAACTATTTGCCAGACTATGTATGTGGCACTCAATGGTTAGCTCTTTCAAGAAGGACGTAGGCTGAATCGTCGCCTTCTGTGATGTAAGATTCTGTGAATCGTCACTGCAGTGAAAATATGTACAAACTATGCTTTCTACCTCTACAATCAAAGTAACATTACCCTTTTAGTACCCTTTAAGGAAGGTCATGCTATATACTTTTACATATCACTTTACCACAGAGGGCTCAAACAGCAGCATCTCCAACAGTAGGCTGCTGTCAGCTGTCCTTTTATCACGCTCAACGACAAGCAGTCGTTGAGGGATCTAAGTCGCCAAGGTTTTCGCATTAAACTGCCCACTTTAAGTTCGCACAACATCCAGCCGGTACCGTAAACAGGGAGATTCACCATTCTTGTGGTGACTTAAAGAACAACCAAAATGTTCAAAATGTCTTAATAGATAACAGAGCGAGGGGAGCAGTGCCAGTATTGCGGTCTGATCTGGAACTGTGTTGCAATATTCAGAAACCACTAACGTTCCCTCCCCCACCCTCCTGGCCAGTTTGAAACCTCTGACGGCAGTCTCCTCGCTCCATGCTGTGCACATTATTTCCCATTTGGATCACACCTGTTGAAAATGTCGTGCCGTGATCTGCTTCATGTTGGGTGTCTTTTTTTAAAACTGATCCGAGCATGAACGAGGTTCACTGAGCTGGGCGTTTCCACAAAGCTGAGCTTTAAAAAATCAAAAGCCCCGTGAAGTAGTAATCATTTGAGAGAGTTTTTTTTTAATCTTGAGAATGCTTACGCATATTTATATCTGCTGCTCACCTTTTTTGGCATGAATATTGATGAAAGCAAAATACTGCGGATGCGGGAGATCTGAAATAAATGGCATGAATATTTGTTGGTATGCCCCACCCCTCTTCCCGATCTTGACCCTGTATAGGAGCAAAGAATATGTCTGCATCAATAGCAGCATCGTTGACTTGTGTTGGGAGACAAAATCACTGGGAACAAACACTTCTCCAGAATATATCAGTGGATGATACAAACCTGGAACTCTCTACCCCTGGGCTGGGAGCCAATTGGAAATGTAACAAAAACTGATAGTTTTGTTAGGTAATGGGATTAAGGGGTATGGAATGTTGGTAAATGGAGTACAGATGATCTAATTAAGTGGTGACAGAACAGGCTGGAGAGACTGAATGGCCTACTTCTGTTTCCATGATCAAAGGACTCCACTTAGAATCGTAGAATGAGGCCATTTGGCCCATTGCGAACGTGCCAGTTTTCTGCAGTATTACTCACCTAGCCCTGCTCTTTTGCCTTTTCCCGGTATCCCTGCAAAAATGTTCTCTTCAGGTGCTGAAGATTTCACATTTCCCCTTTGAAAGCCAGGATTGAATCTGCTTCCACCACACTGTCAGGCAGTGCATTTCAGATCCTAAGCACTCACTGTGTAAGAAAGTTTTTTCTTCATGGCATCTCTGTTTCTTTTACTAATCACCTTAAATTGGTGTCTTCTGGTCATCCTCCCATTTTACACCCCTTCCGACACCTGCTGGGAGGGTTAGGATAAAAATTGCACCACCACCCTTCCCGGTGTAATTATCACTAAAGATTAGCCCACTTCAGGCTTTCTGATCATTCAGTCATTCAGGAAGAGCTCAATAAAGTGTACAGAATAGAATCATAAATTCAACATATACAACAGAATCAGAATTTTAGGATAAACCCCAATTATTAATCCAAAATAAGGTGAGAAATAAAAGCCAAAGGATAGATTTGGAAATGCGAGAAAAGTAAATTTAGTGTTTTTCTTTATTCAGTCACGGGATGTGGACATCGCTGGCTGGGCCAGCACTTATTGCCCATCTCTAATTGCCCTTGAGAAGGTGGTGGTGAGCTGTCTTCTTGAACCACTGCAGTCCATGTGGTGTAGGTACACCCACAGTGCTGTTAGGAAGGGAGTTCCAGGATTTTGACCCAGCAACAGTGAAGAATGACAATATATTTCTAAATCAGGATGGTGTGTGACGTGGACGCGAACTTCCAGATGGTGGTGTTCTCATGCATCTGCTGCCCTTGACCTTCTAGGTAGTAGCGGCCATAAGTTTGGAAGGTGCTGTTTAAGGAGCCTTGGTGAGTTACTAAAGTGCTTCTTGCACATGGTATACACTGGTGCTACTGTGCGTCGTTGGCGGAGGGAATGAATGTTTGTGGATGTGGTGCCAATTAAGCAGCTGCTTTGTCCTGGATGGTGTCAAACTTCTTGAGTGTTGTGGGAGCTGCACTCATCCAGGCAAGTGGAGAGTAAATTGTGTGTAGTAGTGTGAATTGTAAATGGTGGACAGGCTGTGGGGAGTCAGGAGGTGAGTTACTTGTCACAGGATTCCTAGTCTCTGACCTGTTCTTGTAGCCACAGTATTTATATGACTAGTCCAGTTCAGTTTTGGTCAATGGTAACCCCCAGGATGTTGATAGTGGGGGATTCAGTGATGGTAATGCCATTGAGTGTCAAGGGGAGATGGTTAGATGCTCTCTTGTTGGAGATGGTCATTCCCTGGCATTTGTGTGTGCGAATGTTACTTGCCACTTGTCAGCCCAAGCCTGGATATTGTCCAGGTCGTGCTGCATTTGGACATGGACTGCATCAGCATTTGAGGAGTTGCGAATGGTGCTGAACATACTGCAATCATCAACAAACATCCCTATTTCTGTCCTTATGATGGAAGGAAGGTCATTGATGAAGCAGCTGAAGATGGTTGGGCTAAGGACACTACCCTGAAGAGCTCCTGCAATTTTGTCCTGAGACTGAGATGACTGATCTCAACAGCCACAGCCATCTTCCTTTGTTTTAGGTATAACTCCAACCAGCAGAGAGTTTTCCCCCTGATTCCCATTGACTCCAGTTTTGCTAGGGCTCCTTGATGCCACACTCGGTCAAATGCTGCCTTGATGTCAAGAGCAGTCACTCTCACCTCACCTCAGGACTTCAGCTCTTTTGTCCATGTTTGAGCCAAGGCTGTGATGAGGTCAGGAGCTGAGTGATCCTGATGGAACCCAAACTGAGTGTCAGCGAGCAGGATGTTTCTAAGCAAGTGCCACTTGATGGCCCCTTCCATTCCTTTACTGGTGATCGAGAATGGACTGATGGGGTGGTAATTGGTGGGTTGGATTTGCCCTGCTTTTTGTGTTCAGGACACACCTGGGCAATTTTCTATGGGTGGTAGTTTTATTTGTCCACTTATGGGATGTGGGCTTCTCTGGCTAGGCCAGCATTTATTGCCCATCCCTAACTTCCCTTGTTCAGAGGGCATTTAAGAATCAGCCACATTGCTGTGGGTCTGGAGTCACATGTAGGCCAGACCAGATAAGGATGGTGGATTTCCTTCCCTAAAGGACATTAGTGAACCAGGAGGGTCCAGAGGAGGTTCACAAGAACAATCCCAGGAATGAAAGGCTTAACATATGAGGAACATTTGAGGACGCTGGGTCTATACTCAATGGAGCTTAGAAGGAAGAGGGGGGATCTGATTGAAACTTACAGAATACTGAAAGGCCTGGATAGAATGGATTTGGGGAAGATGCTTCCATTAGTAGGAGAGACTAGGACCCAAGGGCACAACCTCAGAGTAAAGGGAAGACCTTTTAGAACAGAAATGAGGAGAAACTTGTTTAGCCAGAGAGTGGTGAATCTATGGAATTCATTACCACAGAAGGCTGTGGAGGCCAGGTCATTGAGTGTATTTAAGACCGAGATAGATATGTTCTTGATTAGTAAGGGGATCAAAGGTTACGGGAAGAAGGCAGGAGATTGTGGTTGAGAAACTTATCAGCTATGATTGAATGGCGGAGCAGATTCGATGGGCCGAATGGCCTAATTTCTGCTCCTATGTCTTATGGGTTTTTGCAACAACTGACAATGGTTTTATGCTAATCATCAGACTTTAAATTCCAGATTTATTGAATTCAAATTCCACCATCTGCTGTGGCTGGATTCGAACCCAAGTCCGCCAAAGCATTACCCCGGGTCTCTGGATTACTAGCCCAGTTACACTACCACTGTGCCATCGCCTCCCCTGAAAGATGCCAGTGTTGTAGCTTTTCTGGAACAGCTTGGCTAGGGGCGTGGAAAGTTCTGGAGTACAAGTCTTCAGTATTATTTCCGGAATATTGTCAGGGCCCATAGCCTTCACAATATCCAGTGCTTTCAGCCACTTCTTGATATCATGTGGAATGAATCAAATTGGCAGAATTTCCATTAGTAGGAGAGACTAGGACCCAAGGGCACAACCTCAGAGTAAAGGGAAGACCTTTACTGGTATCAGTGATGCTGGGGACTTCCGTCAGAGACTGAGATGGATCATGCACTCGGCACTTCTGGCTGAAGGTTGTTGCAAATGCTTCAACCTTATCTTTTGCACTGATGTGCTCAGCTCCTCCATCATTGAGGATGGGGATGTTTGTGGATCCTCCTCCAGTGAGTTGTTTAATTGTCCACCACCATTCATGATGGCGTGGCAGGACTGCAGAGCTTAGATCTGATCTGTTGGTTGTGGAATCACTTAGCTCTGTCTATCACTTGCTGCTCATGCTGTTTAGCACATAAGTTGTCCTGAGTTATAGCTTCACCAGGTTGACACCTCATTTTTAGGTATGCCTGGTGCTGCTCCTGGCATGCCTTCCTGCACTCTTCATTGAACCAGGGTTGATCCCCTAGCTTGGTGGTAATGGTAGAGTGGGGGATATGGCGGGCCATGAGATTACAGATTGTGTTTGAGTATAATTCTGCTGCTGATGGCCCACAGCACCTCATGGATGCTCAGTTTTGAGTTGCTAGATCTGTTTGAAATCTATCCCATTTAGCACAGTGGTAGTGCCACACAACATGATGGAGAATATCCTCAATGTGAAGATGGGACTTTGCCTCCACAAGGACTGTGCAGTGGCCATTCCTACCAATGCTGTCATGGACAGATAAATCTGCGACAGATTGGTGAAGTTAAGGTCAAGCATGTTATTTCCTCTTGTTGGTTCCCTTGCTGCCTGCTACAGGCCCAGTCTAGCAGCTATGTCCTTTAGGACTCAGAAGTGGTGCTACTGAGCCACTCTTGATGTTGGACGTTGAAGTCCACCACCCAGAGTGCATTCTGCCCCCTTGCCACCCTCTGTGCTTCGTCCAAGAGATATTCAACATGGAGGAGCACTGATTCATCAGCTGAGGGAGGGTGGTACGTGGTAATCACCAGGAGGTTTGCTTGCCCATGTTTGACCTGATGCCATGAGACTTCATGGGGTCAAGGCTTATGCTGAGGACTCCCAGGGCAACTCCCTCCCAACTGTATACCACTGTTCCGCCACCTCTGCTGGGTCTGTCCTGCCGGTGGGACAGGACATACCCAGGGATGGTGATGGTGGTGTCTGGGACATTAACTGTAAGGTATGATTCTGTGAGCATGACTATGTCAGGCTGTTGCGTGACTAGCGTTTGAAACAGCTCTCCCAATTTTGGCACAAGCTCCCAGATGTTAGCAAGGAGGACTTTGTGGGGTCGACAGGACTGAGCTTGCCATTGACGTTTCCAATGCCTAAGTGGTCTGTTCAGTTTCATTACTTACAGACTTCATAATTGTTTGATACAACTGAGTGGCTTGCTGGGCCATTTGCAAGTCACCCACATCACTGTGGATCTGGAATCACATGTAGGCCAGACCAAGTGAGGACAGAAATTTTATTCCCTAAAGGGCATTAGTGAATCAGATGGGTTTTTACAACAATAGACAATGGTTTCATGGTCATCATTAGACTCTTAATTCCAGATTTTTAATGAATTCAAATTTCACCACCTGCTTTGGTGGGATTTGAACCCCAGTCACCAGGGAATTACCCTGGGTCTCTGGATTACTAGTCCAGTGACAATGCCACTATGACACCATCCCCCTGCAAATAGTTTTCCATGTAGTTATTTGATATAAAACCATCTTTGTTATTCAAAATACAATCAGCTGCCATAACAAGAAGTCATGTGTATCATAGAGATGGGATTTGTGCGATGGGCTAAATGCCCTGTTCCCACCTCTGACTTATTTATGATGCAATTTTTCACAAATATCTCACTCACAAAATATCAGCAGGTGGGAAATTGTGATCCTGTTTGCAACCAAAATACATTGATGTTGTTTCCCTGATGACACTTTCCGACCAGCAGAGAATGAATCATCAATTTTGCAATTAATATCGTAGAAGCTTACAGTTCAGAAGCACAGGGGCTATTCAAGCCATCTGGCCTGTTGTTGGCTCTTTAAAAGAGCACTCATGCTTACTCCCATATCCCTGCTTTTTAACCATAACCCCTTATGCCCCTCATCCTTAAGTACCTGTCCAATTCCCTTTTAATTATTCACCAAATCAGCTTCCGCCACCTTTTCAGGTAAAGACAGGTTCCAGATCCTGACAGCTCACTGAGTGAAAAAAATTCTGAACTTCCCTCTACGCCTTTTGCTAAAACTTTTAATCAGTCGCCAGAGGGAATACTTTTTCCCTATCTACTCCACAAAAACCCCTCATTATCCTGAAAAACTCTATAAGGCCACCTTTTTATCTCTTGTTTCAACTTTCCAATCTCTCTTTGTAACCGAAATCCCTCATCCTTGGCAATGTCCTGATAAACATCCTCTTACCCTTTCTAAGGCTTTTACATCTTTCCTGAATTGTGGTGCCCAGAATGGTCCACAATGCTTTAACTGAGGCCTAACCAATGACTTATAAATTTCTAGCACAATCTCTTTGCTTTCGTATTTTATTCCTCTATTTATGACCCAAGTAACTCATATGTGTTTTAACCACCTTATCAATTTGCAATGTCACCTTTAAGGATTTTTGTTTATTGTTTGAAAATCCGATTGATGAGCAGAATTTCTAAGCTTTGCCTGGGCCATGTTTAACACAACTTTCCCAGTGGAACAGAAAAAGATTTCCAGGGTGAGCTGAGGCAGAGATAATTCAACAAAAGAAAGATTGTTGTTTATTATGTGATTTGGGAATAGACGGTGCAGCATACGCTCACTATGCTAGGTTGGAACAGGCTTCATAGAACATTCAGTCTTTTCTTATCCCTTTACCTTTTACATATGTTCATATTTACTGGTCAGTACAGTGTTGTTGGTGTTTATCAAAGTCCAGAATAACTGCTAAAGGCAGTAAAATACCTTAGATTAGATTTTCTGTTTGCTTGGTGGTGAAAAAAAGTTATGGGGATAAACTTTCTCAGGATTCTTCTGATTCGTCCACCATAATTTCTGTGGAAAAGCAGAAATTCTGGAAAAATAGCTCATTCTGTGTAATAGGTGTTTGTTGAATAAGTATATTTAACACTTATTTAAACTGTGGGTACAGTTTGGGAGTAATGTGGCAAAAATTCTATTTCTTGGTATAGAATCATAAAGCTGGATTTTTGCCCCCCTGCTGGGGCTGTTGGAGGCAGGGAGCACCGAAAATTAGCCCCACCATCCGTCATGCCGATTCCCTGGTTCTACCCCATCTCCGGGCCATTTTTTACAGAGATCACGTTGGGCCCAGCAGGGCTACCTACCCACACCCTGATTAAGAGCCTAATTCAGGGCAATTAAAGAAGGCAGACTGGAATCTTTCATGACTTCCAGATTCACGCTCTGATGGGGACCAGTTTAGGGGCCTGGAGCCAGCCGGGGAATGGCGCTGCATGCAGGCTAATCGGCTAATCGGCCCTCCTTGCCTGCCTGGGTGCAGGACCTAACAGACACCACCCCCCACCCCTTCCCCCTACAAAATGGTGGCATGACTGCTGAATCTACTTTTTAATTAAAAGTTTGAAAAAGTTTGAGAGAGTCCACTTTCTTATTTACCCACTATTAGAACCTGCTGCTTCACTGAAACTGCAAGGCCTCTGGTTGGGCCTCCACCTTTGAGAGCCTATCCACCAGCCTTAATTGGTCGGGAACCTTTCTCCATACCAATTAAGAGGGCACGACCAAGAAAATCCCAGTTAGTGACCGTTTCCTTGTGGGTGGGTTTGGGAGGTGAAAACAGCCCCAACATCTGTTTCCCACCCCAAGGGAAAATCCAGCCCTGAGAATCTTACAACACGTAAGGAGGCCATTCAGGCCATCATATCTTTGCCAGCTTTATAAAAGAACTATCCAATTAATCCCACTGTCCTCCTTTTGTCTATTTCCTCCCACTTTTCCCGCCTTAAAGTATTTATCCAAATCCCCTTTTCAAATTTGCAATCATATATTCTTTCATCATCCTTTCAGACTGTGCGTTCCAAACCTTAATAACTTGCTGCATAAAAATAATTCCTAAATATTGACTCTGATCTTTCTGCAGTCTGTTTTCAATCTGGTGCTTTTCAATCTTTAACACTGAATAACACACTGTGGACCCTGAAAATATATGGAACAGCTTCACAGTATTTCAGATGCAATTTATTGGCCTGAATCTTCTGGGTGGCGTGCGGGGGCAGGCCCCACTTGCCGATGCGTAAAATAATGCAAGCTGATGTTGGGTGTGTGTCCCGACATCACCGCGCATCGTTCAGGTCTTCAGTTTGGCAGGGGTGCACTGGAGTTGGCTGCGCACCTGCTGAACTGTTAAAGGCCTATTAAGACCATTTAAATAGCAATTTAAACAATTAACAGGGCTGCTCATCCAACCTTAAGGTTGGTGGGTGGGGTGGGGGCGGGGGGGGGGGGGGGGGGTTGGTGTGGGGGGGTGGGGGTTGGGGGGGCAGGCAAAGAGCCCAGGCGGCCTTCACATTCTTCATGGAACCTCATCCACAGGCGGGATGAGGTTTCATGAAAGTTTTTAAAGTTTAATAAAAATTTTCAATACAAGTTACAGCCACGTCCCAGCTCGTTTGACACTGTCACATGAGGGAACACGTCCAAATAATTTTTAGAAATCTTTTATTGACTTTTTCACAATGAAATAAATCTCCCTGAGGCAGCTCCGTGCCTCAGGAGATTTCTGCATTCTTTCGCGTGCGCATGTGTGAAACAGTGCAGGCCCCAACTCTCCCTCCTCCCCCCCCCACCCGCACAGGGAGCGCTCAGCGCATCACGCTGGGCGGGCCTTAATTGGCCCGCCCATGTAAAATGGCAGCATGCAGCCAATCGCGGACGGCAATTGGCTGTGCGCCCGCCCATGCCCACTTCCGCTCAGTCCCCCCAACGGGGAGAAAATTCTCCCCATTAAATTGGGTAACATATTCCCAGAGGGGAAAGCAAGTATTACAGAATAGGTTTTCAAACTGGGCTCTCCAGTCCTTAAAGAGTCTGTGAAGAGAGTCCAGAGGGTCAATGAGATTATCAAATATCTGCTCCCTTCCTCAGGATGCTTAGAATTACATAGAATGTACAGAATCAGGCCATTCGGCCCAAATGTGCCATTGTTTATGCTCCACACGAACCTCCTCCCACCCTACTTAACCCTTTCAACATATCCTTTTATTCCTTCCTCCCTCATGGGTTTAAATTGCTTCTCACTAGAATTATGTATTTTACATTTTTTAATGTAATTAACGTACAAAGATGTTATTGACATTGCTAAATGCTAATAAAAGTGTATACTGGATTTGGCTAGCTGATGCTGCCGTTGGGAAGTTAGGAGTTGCTTGGGGTATGTTGATATTTGCAGGGGCATTGTTTGAATGTATCAGATGTCAGAATGAGGAGTGCCATAGAAAAATATTGTATCGTGTTCGCCAGCGTCCCTGACCTAACCTCCGAAAACTTTATTTTTAAAATAAAATAATTTAAGTAACATGAGCTCCTATTTCATTCTCATGCAATGAATTCTAATTTTTACACCTGCACCTGCTCTAGTCTGTCCTTCCCTACAGTGTGCCTGTGTTATCTCTATAACAATCTTCTTGTATTATAATAATCATATCCTCCAATCCTTATAAAGGTGAGACTTGTATTTCTTAAATTACTGATGAAATAGAAATGTATCATATTTAATCCCACGCGAACACCTCTCTCAATGTATTTCAACTCTTTAGCGCAGGCCGAGCAATAACTCAAAGCTCTTGCATAGTAACAGAGTAATCTTGTCTTGTGCCTTTGAAGCAGGGCCTGGCCTTGACCAGTGATCTAAAAAAAAATTGGGGAACAGCTGACGCTAAATGAATCAGAATGTGGGGTAATTTTTGTCTCGGATTTTTGTCTCAGCGGGAACTGAAAGAAGGAACACTGCAGAGCATCAGCTTTCAAATTCTTTAAGATAAAAAACTGGAAAAACCCAAAACCAACTATCGTAAGATTTCTCCAGAAGCTCTACTCAGCTTTACCCGACTGCAGCTCCTTTCACATTGCTGGAAATGACCATTCCCTGACATATAACAGCAACTGGCATTTCTGTAATACCTTTAATGTATAAAAACACCCCAAGGCTCTTCACAGAGAGATGTTAAGGTATTAGATGCAGAGGAGATTTATTGGAATAACACTAGGGTTGTATGAGTAGAGACTGGAGAAACTGGGGTTGTTCTCCCTAGAGCAGAGAAGTGTAAGGGGAGATTTGATTCAAAATCGATCAGGGTTTGATAGGACAAATAAGGAGAAACTGTTCCCAGTTTCAGAAAACACAAATTTAAGATAATTGCCCAAAGAACCGGAGGTGATGTGAGGGAATTATTTTGTCCCTCAACGAGTTGCTGTGATCTGGAACACACTGCCCAATTGAACGGTGGAAGCAGATTCACTGACAACTTTCAAAAGGAAATTAGATAAGCACTTAAACTGGAAAGATTTACAGGGCTATGGGGGAAGAACAAGAGAGTGGGATTAATTAGATATCTCTTTCAAAGAGTTGGCACAGGCATCATAGGTCAAATGGCCCCCTGTGTTTCATCAATCTATGATTCTGTATGATTGGACAAAAATGAACATTGAAACATCAAGAAGGAAATATTATGAGGGTGATTAAAAATTTTAGCATTGTGCAAAAGAGACCAGTTTTAAGGAAGGCCTTAAAGGAGGAGAGGATGTTAGAGGAGTTCAGGGAAGGAATTTCAGGGCATGGGCTTAGAGGGTTGTGCCACAACTCCCAGTGAAAGGGCAAAGAAGGGCTGGAAATCCCAAGAAGCCAGATTGGAAAACAGAGAGTTTTGGGAAAGTTATGGGGCATGAGATAACGGTAAGAGAACCACAAAGGCTTAAACAAGTCCAGATTGAGAGAGATGATGCCCCATGGTCACATTCACAGAGTATGTCATTTGTGACTTTGGTTAGGGGAATTTCAGAGCTGGGACGGGAGTGGAAATCAGATTGGAGAAGTTCATACATGGAATTGTGGGAAGATCGGCATAGTATTGGGAGGTGACAACATAATGAAGGACTTTGGAGAGGAAAGTGAGGTTGATGAAGAGGGGCTGTAGTTTGTTAGGGTGGAGGAGTCAAGGGTGGGTTTTTTTATAAGGAGGGGTGTGTTGTTAATGGCAGATCAAAATAGAGAAGTTATGCTACAGTTGTGTAGGGCATTGATGAAACCAAATCTGGAGTACTGTGCACAGTTTTGGTCTCCTTATTTAAGAAAACATATAATTGCATTAGAAGCAGTTCAGAGAAGGCTCACTCAACTGATTCCTGAGATAAAGGGGTTATCTTGTGAGGAAAGGAAGTTATAGTCATAGAGTCATAGAGATCTACAGCACAGAAAAAGGCCCTTCAGCCCATCGAGTCTGCGCCAGCCAAACAAGTGACTAACTATTTTAATCCCATTTTCCAGAACTAGGCCCATAGCCTTGTATGCCATGGTGTTGCAAGTGCACTTGTTAAATGTTATGAGGGTTTCTGCCTCTACCACCCTTTCAGGCAGTGAGTTCCAGATTCCCACCACCCTCTGGGCGAAAAAAATCTTCCTCACATCCCCTCTAAACCTCCTGCCCCTTACCTTAAATCTATGCCCCCTGGTTATTGATCCCTCCACCAAGGGGAAAAGTTCCTTCCTGTCTACCCTATCAATGCCCCTCATAATTTTATACACCTCAATCATGTCCCCCCTCAATCTCATCTGCTCCAGGGAAAATAACCCCAGCCCATCCAATCTCTCCTCATGACTAAAACTCTCCAGCCCAGGCAACATCCTGGTAAATCTCCTCTGCACTCTCTCTAGTGCAATCACATCCTTCCTATAATGTGAATTTCAGAACTGCATGCAATATTCTAGCTGTGGCCTAACCAGCATTTTATATAGTTCCAGCATAACCTCCCTGCTCTTATATTCTATGCCTCAGCAAATAAAGGCAAGTATCCCATATGCCTTCTTAACCACCTTATCTACCTGCCCCGCTACCTTAAGGGACTGGTGGACATGCACACCAAGGTCCCTCTGATCCTTGGTACTTCCCAAGGCCCTCCCATTCATCGTGTATTCCTGTGCCTTGTTTGTCCTGCCTAAGTGCATCACCTCACACTTATCCGAATTAACTTCCATTTGCCACTGATCAGCCTATTTGACCAGCCCGTCTATATCCTCCTGTCAGCAAAGGCTATCCTCCTCACTATTTACCACCCCACCAATTTTCGTGTCATCCACGAACTTACTGATCAACCCTCCTACATTCAAGTCTAAATCATTTATATATACCACAAACAACAAGGGACCCAACACCAATCCCTGTCAAACCCCACTGAACACAGGCGTCCAGTCACAAAAACACCCCTTGACCCTCTGCTTCCTGCCACTCAGCCAATTCTGGATCTTACTTGCCAAATTGCCTTGGATCCCATGGGCTCTTACCTTTGTTATCAGTCTCCCATGCGGGACCTTATCAAAAGCCTTGCTGAAGTCCAAGTAGACTATGTCGAATGCATTGCCCTCATCTACACACCTGGTCACCTCTTCGAAAAATTCAATCAAATTGGTCAGACATGATCTCCCCTTAACAAAATCATGCTGACTGTCCTTGATTAAACCCTGCCTCTCTAAGTGTAGATTAATTCTGCCCCCCAGAATTGCTTCCAATAGTTTCCCCACCACTGAGGTTAGCCTGACTGGCCTGTAGTTCCCTGGTTTATCCCTTCCTCCCTTCTTGAATAACGGTACCACATTGGCTGTCCTCCAGTTCTCTGGCACCTCTCCTGTGGCCAGAGGGGTATTGAAAATCATTGCCAGTGCCCCTGCTATCTCCTCCCTTGCATCACTCAATACCTGGGATACAAGTTGGGCCTATACCCATTGGAGTTTAGAAGAGTGATAAGTGATCTGATTTAAACAGGTTAAATCCTGAGGGGACTTGACAGGGTGGATGCTGAGAGGATGCTTCCCCTTGTAGGGGAGACATAGGCCGGTATTTTCCAGCCCTGTTGTAGGTGGGGCCCGCCACGGGTGAGGCAGCGCCCCAGCCAGAAGTCCATTGACTTGCAGCAGGACTGGAAGATCATGGCAGCGGGCAGGTGCAAAAAACTCCGCCCATGGTTTAAAAATTAGGGATATCCCATTTAAGACTGAGATAAGGAGAATGTTTTTCTCTCAGTGAGTGTTGGTCTGTGGAATTCTCATCTTCAGAGAGCTGTGGAGGCGGGGCATTGAATTTATTGACGGCTGAGTTAGGCTGATTATTTTGTAGACAGGGAGTCAAGGGGGTTGTGGGAGATGGGCAAGAAGTTGTGAAGTTGAGGCCACGATCAGATAAGCCATGACCTTTTTGAATGGCGGAGCAGTCTCAAGGTGCTGAATGGCTTACTCCTGTTCCTAATTCTTGTATTCTTGTGTATTTGAAAGGGAGGAGAACAACACCTGAGGAGAGGGAACCATTTAGATTAATAACTAGCATTAGGCCTAGCAAGGGGATTTGGATAATCAACCAATTACATCCTCAGGTCATTATCCACATTCGTTCTATTTTTTTTTCTGGGATTGTGCAGGGGTTATTTAATTGTGTGGTCTCTCTAAATTTTTATGCAGTAATGTGAAGGGGCCAATTTGTGTATGGCTAGCTTTTGGGTTGCTGTGCGGTCATATGGCTGTGCATCCCGCCTCTTATACTCACTGTCGGTTACATATCCCACCTGTTTTACATGCTGTCCATTAAGCATGCCTCCCACTATGCACACCGCCTTTCACACACCCCACTTGTTATACACCATGCCTGTTACTCGCCCTGCCCACTAGTTACTCTGGCCTTTACACACCCTCCTCATTTGGCACACCGCCCATTACACAGACTGCCTGTTACATACCTCACCCATTTTACACCCTCCATTATACACCCCACTGTTATACACCCACCTGTGTGGGGCAGGTTTTTTAATGCGTGCGATATACAACAAGCTGGATGGGCAATGGTTGGGGCATGTAACAATCAGTATTCAATCACATGTCACTGTTTTACACCATATATATTATTTTTGTGTGTTAAGAAAGGTAAAAATGGTTTCAATTTCAGTTAGGTTTTGTTTATGAGCCTTGGTGCCTGGAGTCTGGATTCTGAATACAAGGTTTCAGATCTTTTGGGTTTGTCTGTATATTTAATCATTTTTAATGAGGTCTTACAACCCCTGAACTTAAAGAGGTGGGTTGAAGGGGGTTGGAAGTTCAGTGGCTCTGGAAACAAAACAAAAAGTGGAAAAAACATTTTTGTTTCCTAGTGACAGTGATCTAGCCACACAGAAACAGGGAAAAAAGACAGAGGCTGAGAGAGAGAAAGAGAGTTCAGAGTGTGTGTGTCAGAAGGAGAAGACAGGGATTTCAAGCTCTCAGAGGAGAAAAACTGTAAAGTTAGTGGGACAGTAGTTAACTGAATAACCAGTTATGGGACTCATTAAAGTGATCAGTTTAGTGGGTGTGGTACTGGAAGACTGAGTTTAGGGAACTCATCTGTTTGCTTTACAGGTGAAGAAACAATGATTCAGAGTGCGATGTTTCGGTGTCTCACGGAGAGAAATGAATTGGGGTGAGAAACATCAAGTGAATGCTCAAGAATCATTGGAAGGAAACCTTTTGCAACTATGCCAGTCCCAAGTGAGAAGCCTTTGTGTCAAAGTGGTGATAACATTTCACTGGTTTATGCATCTGTAAAGATATTGCTGGGGTAAAGGAATAGTGGGAATTTGAGTCATCTTCTCATGTTTATATTGAGATCCTTCCAGCCTATTTCTCTAGTGCAATATAGTTCACATTTCCTTTTTTAATGAATATTTTATTCTTTGTATTAAAAATTCATCAGCAGACTCCTGTGAATTTGTTCAGTAATTTTCCTTGATGGTTTCTCAAAAAAAGTTAGAATCTATCAAGCCAGGTTTAACTCTGAGATTTGCCTTATTCAGTATTAACAGCAGCTGGGAACGTAACGTTTACAATATGTCTATTATTACTCTAGGTCCTTGACTAACTCATTGCTTGCCCAGCTGCATAACTAATAAATTATGTTTGTCAATATCCAAGTTCTTTTGAATTTTAAACTCCTGACAATGCATCTGCAATCAAATTTTCTCATCCAGCCATGTGTATAATCTGTAAATTGAACAGTTGCAATAATAAACTCTACCGAAATGGTCTTGTGTTTCTGTTTCGAAACTTGCCCAGAAGCTTCAAAGTATTGTGGTTCGTATATATAACTGTCTCTGAAGAATTGTTTGCAACATGCACTTCAAAATGCTGCAAATTTAAGACAAAATTTATAGACTCTCTCTCTATAGTTGAATACTTCTTCTGGTGTACATTCAATTTCTGTGATATATATCTTACTGGCTTCTCAGATCCTAGTCCATCTTCCTGTAGCAATGCGGCACCAATACCGATGTCACAGGCATCAATGGCCAACTTAAACTGCTTTCTAAATTCAACATCATGTACAACTAAATCTGTTTTCTCCGGTATATTTCCACAAATTGCTTTGTGTGATTGTAATAGCCCTTTTAAATTCCTTTAACACTTTTAATCCAATATTACATCAAAATTCTTAAGCACTCCCTCATTGTCCAATTTAATCAGAGGAAGATAAATTTCAGAATCCTTAATTCCTAACTCCATTTCTTTATTTTTTTTTGTTTCTTTTTTGCTTTTTTAATTTCATTCATGGGATGTAGGCATCATTGGCTGGGCCAGCATTTATTGCCCTTCACTAATTGCACTTGAGAAGGTGGTGGTGAGCTGCCTTATTGAACAACTGCAGTCCATGTGGTGTAGGTACACCCATAGTGCTTTTAGGGAGGGAGTTCCAGGATTTTGACCCAGCGACAGTGAAGGAACGACGATATATTTCCAAGTCAGGATGGTGAATGGCTTGAAGGGTGGTGGTGTTCCCATGTTTCTGCTGCCCTTGTCCTTCTAGATGGTAGTGATCATGGGTTTGGAAGGTGCTGTTGAAGGAGCTTTGGTGAATTCCTGCACTGCTTCCAGTAGATGGTACACACTGCTGCTACTCTGCGTCGGTTATGGGGGAGTGAATGTTTATGGATGTGGTACCAATCAAGGGGGCTGCTTTGTCCTGGACAGTGTCAGACTTCTTGAGTGTTGTGGGAGCTGCACTCATCCAGGCAGGTGGAGAGTATTCCATCACACTCCTGACCTGTGTCTTGTAGATGATGGACAGGCTTTGGGGAGTCAGGAGGTGAGTTACTCATCACAGGATTCCTAGCCTCTGACCTGCTCTTGTAGCCACAGTATTTATACGGCTAGTGCAGTTCAGTTTCTGGTCAATGGTGACCCCCAGGATGTTAATAGTGGGGGATTAAGTGATGGTAATGCCATTGAACATCAAGGGTTGGAATCTCTCTTGTTGGAAATGGTCATTGCCTGACACTTGTGGGGCATGAATGTTACTTGCCACTTGTCAACCCGAGCCTGGAAATGGTTATGAATATCCAGGTCTTGTTGCATTTGGACATGGACTGCTTCAGTATCTGAGGAGTCGCGAATGGTGCTGAACATTGTGCAG
This sequence comes from Carcharodon carcharias, assembly GCF_017639515.1. NCBI lineage: Eukaryota > Metazoa > Chordata > Chondrichthyes > Lamniformes > Lamnidae > Carcharodon > Carcharodon carcharias. Next base: position 190,077,542 of record NC_054472.1, read on the forward strand.
TCATCAGTGAACATCCCCACTTCTGACCTTATGATGAAGCAGCTGAAGATGGTTGGGCTGAGGACTCTACCCTGAGGAACTCCAATGATGTCCTGGATCTGAAATGACTGACCTCCAAAACCACAACCATCTTCCTTTGTGCTAGCTATGAGTCCAACCAGTGGAGAGTTTTCCCCCTGATTCCCATTGATTCCAGTTTTGCTAGGGCTCCTTGATGCCACACTTGGTCAACTGCTGCCTTGATGTCAAGGTCAGTCATTTTGATTTCATCTCAGGAGTTCAGCTCTTTTGTCCATGTTTGAACCAAGGCTATAACGAGGTCAGGAGCTGAGTGGCCCTGGTGAAGCCCAAGCTGGGCATCAGTGAGCATGCTATGGTGAAGCAAGTGCTGCTTGACAGCACTGCTGATGACCCCTTCCATTACTTTACTGATGATCGAGAGTAGACTGATGGGGTGGTAATTGGTCAGGTTGGATTTGTCCTGCTTTTTGTGTGCAGGACATACCTGGGCAAGTTTCCACATAGCCGAGTAGATACCAGTGTTGTAGCTGTAATGAAAAAGCTTGGCTAAGGGCGCAGCAAGTTCTAGAGCAGAAGTCTTCATTTAATTACCTGTTTAACGGTCTTAATAGGCCTATCAATTATCAGCGGGCATGCAGCCAACTCGGGTGCACGCCCACCAAATGAAACATCGCGAGGCTGCGCGATGACATCGGGACGCACGCCCGACATCTTTGTGCATCATTTTATGTTCTGGTGTGTCAGGCCCACCTCCGCACGCTGGATGTAAAATCCTGGACATAATATTCGTGTCACACAAGTGCCAGGCAATGGCCATCTGTAACAAGAAACATAGAAACATAGAAAAATGGGCAGAATTTTATGTCCCATAAGTACCCAACCCAATCAGGGGTAGAATAGTGCGTGATGACGTTGGGCAAGCGTCCCGATGTCATCGCGTACTCGCATGTTATTTCAGTCAGTGGGCTCACGTGACAGTCGGTAGTGCGCCTGCTGACAATTAAGAAGCCAATTAAGGCCATTAATGTATTAATTAAGAGTGATTTTGTGCTGCCCATTGAAGCTTACGGTCGGCAGGTGGACGAATCAGCCAGGCAGTCTTTGGATTTTTGAGGAAACCTCAAGATTATTAAATAAAAAATGTCTTGACAGAATTTTTAATATCCATATGTTCAGATGAATGAGTCCTATGTGGGGACATTTTTTTCTGCCTTTCAGAATCTTTACTTTTGCTTTTAAAATTCTTCAGCTCCCTGAGGCAGCTCTCTGCTTTCAGGGAGCTTTCATTGCATGCTCCCTCGTGCCTGTGCTAACTTCAGCGCTTGCCCTCCTCCCGCCCCCCACTCTGGCAGCGCTGAGATTCTCAGCATGCGTTTCATGCTGGCTGGCTGTTAATTGGCCAGCCAATATGAAATCGCGGTTGGGGCCAATCGCAGGTGGCGGCCCATTTCCCAGCTGCTCCTGGGCCCGCCCACCCGACCACCCGAAAATCCTGCCCAGAGGAAAATAGAAACAGGAGTACGTCATTCAACCTTTCGAGCCTGCTCTGCCATTCAATATGATCATGGCTGATCCTCTATCTCAATGCCGTGCTCCCGCTCTCTCCCCATACCCCTTGATGCCTTTAGAGTCTAGAAATCTATTTCCTTCTTAAATAAATTTAGTGACTTGGCCTCCACAGCCTTCTGTGGTAGAAAATTCCATAGGTTCACCACCCTCTAAGTGAAGAGGTTTCTCCTCACCCTAGTGGCCTAAATGACCTACGCCTTATCCTGAGATTGTGACCCCTTGTCCTAGACCCTCCAGCCAACGGAAACATCATCCCTGCATCCAGTCTGTCCAGCCCTGTCAGAATTTTATATTTTCAATGAGATACCCTCTCATTCTTCTAACTCCAGTGAATACAGTCCTAATCAGCCTAATCTCTCCTCACACGACAATCCTGCCATCCCAGGTATCAGTCTGGTGACCCATTGCTGCACTCTCTCCATGGCAAGTATATCTTTTCTTAGGTAAGGAGACCAAAACTGCACACAATACTCCAGGTGTGGTCTCACCAAGAGAGGACCTAATCATCTCTTCTTGACATTCAATGGTATTACCATTGCTGAATCACTCACTATTAACTTGCGGGGGTTACCATTGACCAGAAATTGAGCTGGACTAGACATATATAAATATATAAATACTGTGGCTACAAAAGCAGGTCAGAGGCGAGGAATTCTGTGGTTAGTAATTCACTTCCTGACTCCCAAAGCTTGTCCACTATCGACAAGACTAGATGAGTGCAGTTTCAACAAAACTCAAGAAACTCAATACCATCCAGGACAAAACAGCCTGCTTAATTGGCACCCCATTCACCATCTTAAGTATTCAGTCCCTCCATTACTGATGAATGGTGGCAGCAGAGTGTACCATCTACAAGATGCACTGCCGCAACTCACCAAGGATTCTTCAACAGCACCTTCTAAACCCACGGCCTCTGCCATCTAGAAGGACAAAGGCAGCAGAAACATGGGAACACCACCACCTGGAAGTTCCCCTGCAAGTCATTCAACATCCTGACTTGGAAATATATTGCCATTCTTTTGCTGTCACTGAGTCAAAACCCTGGAACTCCCTTCCTAACAGCACTGTGGGTGTACCTACGCCACATGGACTGTAGCGGTTCAAGAAGGTAGCTCACCACCACCTTCTCAAGGGCAATTTGGTACGGGCAATAAATGCTGGCCTAACCAGCGGCAGCCACATCCTGTGAACGAACAAAAAAACTACATTTAAACATTCTTCTTCATGTTGCCTGTAACCATCATCCAAGGAAGTTGAAGCCAGCCCTGACGTCATAACCTATAAATTGCTAGATTCACAAGTCTCACTGTGGTTTTCCTTTGGCTAATATTAAAGCTTTCTAATACATGGGTTAAATTCACAGCATTATCATTACTCTCATGTGTCCTAATTATTCCAGAGGAATACAGGTTATCGTATTTAAAGTTAAAACACTGTAACCTCTCCAGTCTGGAGCGTTTGGGACCAAGTCACTTCTGTATTTCAGAATTTTCTCAATTAGTAAATGACATTAGAACGTCTAACCACAAATGAATAAATTGGAAAACACTGGAGATATAAATATTCACCTGAAGCTTAAGATGGTGATAAAAAAATTATAAAGCAGTGATAAAACTTGTTTAGCCTACCAAATGTTGCATCTTCCATGTTCCTGCTCCCAAAGTACTGAACTAAAATGATGCTGTGAGTTTCTTGGCTCTGTTCAAAATATTTCTGGACAGTTGGCATTTCCAAACAATAGATTCCTGGACTCGAATGGTTACAGTGTAATTTACTTGGCCAATACTGAAGATTCTAAATGCTTAAAGTACTCTTTTCCCCCTTGAGCTTCAAGTTGTGTTGTGCCAACATAAACTATTTCAGCAGTAAAATTTACTGTTAGCAAATATTGGGTCAACATTTAGTGAGAATCACACATTTCTAAGAATCATAACATCTCATACTGATGTTGGGTAATACCATTTAATGAGTTGGCCTGAGTCCATGTGAGGGTGTGCGCGGTGCATTTGAAGCAAGACACAGGAACTACCAGGGGGAAGCAGGTGGGAGAGGTGTGCAAAGTGAATTGTGGGAAAAGTTCAAGCTGAGCTGGGACTCAGGGTGAGGTGCATGAAAGAAAGAACATGCATTTATATAGCACCTTTTATGACCTCAAGACATCTCAAAGTGCTTTACAGCCAATGAAGTAGAGCCACTGTTAGGAAATGTGGCAGCATGTAATGTAGGAAATGTGGCCCTGATAATATTCTGGCAATAGCACTGAAGACTTGTGCTCCAGAACTTTGCGACCACAATGCTAATCTGCTTGGTGCAGTTAAGCTTCAGGTTATAGTTGATCCACAAGATGTTGAAGAATGAGGTCTCTGCAATGGTGGTGGTGATGTTGAAGGAAGATAATGTGTAGATGGTCCAGATTTCTTATTGAAGATGGATGCTGTGAGTCAATTGTGTGGTCCGACCAATATCTGCTACTTGACAATCCAACCCAGGATGCTGTCCAGATGCTTCTGTAGGTGTCTTTGTTATTGGAGGAGGTGTGGGATAGCAGCACATAGCCTTTACAGTGATGTCCTGGAATTGCAGTGGTTGGCCTACGATAACTGCTACACTTCCCCCAGGCTCCAGCTACTGGAGGAGTTTTCCTTTAGAAACCCATTGATCTCTGTTTTGTTAGAGCTGCCTGGTGTAAGATTTGGTTGGATGCTGCCTTGATGTTGGGGCCAGGTTGTCACATTTCCTCATACCAGACATTCTGTCACTGTTCAGTACTTAGTAGGAACCAAATTTAAGATTGTATGAGCTGATTGATTTCACTTAGGACCTTTATAGATGATGTAGAGAAGATTTTTCCTCACAGTTTTGACTGAATTTAGATCCAGGAGATGAAATCCCAATCTAACCACAACACTCAATTCTCCTTGTTGTTTTGCTTTCAGAATAAATTAATTGGCATTTTGCCGTGTTATGGATATACTCATGGGATATGACTGCACACTTCTTTTTTCACTGACTTTTGTATTTATATAGCAAAGTGCCAACCATGGCTCAGTGGACAGCAGCTTCGCTTCTGAGTCAAAGTTGTGGTTTCACATCTCACTCCAGAGACAGAGCGCACAAAATATAACCGGATACGCCAGTGCAGTACTGAGGGAGTGCTATATTGTCAGAGATGCTGTCTTTCAAATTAAATTTTAAGCCAAGGCCCAGCTGCTGCCTCAGGTCATAGTCATTAACAGCACAGGGGCCCATCCAATTTCCTTTTGAAATCATTGATTGTTTCTTAATAGAAACTAGGAGCAGGAATAGGCCATTCGGCCCTTTGAGCCTGCTCCGCCATTCATTATGATCATGGCTGATCATCCAACTCAATAGCCTGCTCCCACTTTCTCCCCATACCCTTTAATCCCTTTCACCCCAAGACATATATCTAACTCCTTCTTGAAAGCATACAATGTTTTGGTCTCAACTACTTTCTGTAGTAACGAATTCCACAGGCTCACCACTCTCTGGGTGAAGAAATTTCTCCTCATCTCAGTCCTAAATGGCCTACCCCATATCCTCAGACTGTGACCCCTGGTTTTGGACTCTCCCACCATCGGGAACATCCTTCCTGCATCTACCCTGTCTAGTCCTGTTAGAATTTTATAGGTTTCTATGAGATCCCGTCTCATTCTACTGAACTCCAGCGAATATAATTCTAATCGACTCAATCTCTCCTCATATGTCAGTCCCGCCATCCCAGGAATCAGTTGGGTAAACCTTCGCTGCACTCCCTCTATAGCAAGTACGTCCTTCCTCAGATAAGGAGACCAAAACTGCACACAGTATTCCAGGTGTGGTCTCACCAAGGCCCTGTACAATTGCAGCAAGACATCCCTGTTCCTGTACTCGAATCCTCTGGCTACCCTCATATACCACCCTAGTGGGCAGCGAGTTCCAGATCATTACCTCTCGCTGCATAAATGTTCTTCCTCATGTTTCTCTTCCACATAACAGCCTGTGGCTGCAACTCTCTCTGGCCAGGTTGATAGGGGGCCTGGGAGTCTCCCTGAAGCCCTGTCTCCTCCACCCCCAATCTGCTGCCTGGAGGCTGCCTGAAGACAGCTGCTATGGTACCAATACCAGTTACAGTTGGACTCTAATCCAAGGCTTTGATTGGCCTGTTAAAGGCAGGTAGCCATTCTACTCTCTGCTTGGCCTTCCCCCAAATGGCTCATGGGTAGGATGACAAACCGGCAGGCAGTGCGAAATTACTTGCTCATCTTCCCCCATCAGACCATGTCCCAGATCTCTAGTTGGAGTGGAACAAGATTCCAGATGTCAGTTTGGATTGGTGTGCTTTCCATCCAGAAGACATTGTCATGTCTTTCCATGATGCTTTAATGTTTTTCAAGTATTAGACAGCTGTGGAAGCAGTGTTCTTTCCTCAAGGTCAACTTCTCCTTTAATCTATTCTAGTAGATGAATGGAATTGTGGTGATAACATTTTTGTGCCTAGTGTTACAACCAGGTGAGGAGGGATCAAATGGCTGCCCAATTTCCCCTCTCCTTGTTTGACTGCAACAGATATTTTGTTTTAAAAAGATTACACTTGCCAATTCAATGAGTACTTTGCTTCTTTTATAATTAGAGTGTGTAAACAGCTATCAAAAAATCAATCAGACAAGCTTTGTGTTTAACAAAGCAGGAGGTTAGCTCTATTATATTTAAACTGGTCTGGGTAAAATAATAGCATATGCTGTGACTTCCATACACACTCTCAGAAACACCAAGTCCACACACAAATACAGAGTAGGGGGTGATAGATTGGCCAAATTAGAGTCCATAAGAAATAAGTTCACTGTTCGTACCCTGGAGAATTTACAGACTTCAGGCTTCCGATTAAGATGTAGACACCGGAGTTGGTTGATCCAACAGGAGGCACAGCTGCGGAGTTGAGTTCTTTCTTTAAAATCTCTGTCTACTGCAGAATGGAGACAAAGTCAAATTAGGCACTGTCTAAACTTATTAGGTGAAGCAGGAGCTCTACTTGTCTCAACTGTCAGTTCCGTTCTGATGAGAATCCCATGTGCCTAAAAACATAAGACTTGGCTGGTACTATGATCTTGCTCCTACTGCCAGTAATTCAAACATAATTGTATATTCCGATTATAACTTGATTAGCTCGCCTGTAAAGCTATCTTAAAAATTAAGGTCTTTTGTCCAAGAAACTGCCAATTTCTTGAATGCTTTGTAGTATCAAGGAGACCTAGCAAAACTGAAGTCAATGGGGATCAGCGTAAAACTCTCCACGAGTTGGAGTCATACATGGCACAAAGGATGATGGTTGTGGTTGTTGGAGGTCAATCATCTCAGTCCTGGGACATTGCTGCAAGAGTTTCTCAGGGTAGTGCCCTAAGCCTAAGTATCTTCAGCTGCTTCATCAATAGAATAGGTCATAGAATAAAAAGGAAAGTAGGCACTTGGATAAGAAATTGGCTGAGTGACAGGAAACAGAGAGTATTGATAAATGGTTGTTTTTCAGATTGGAGGAAAGGTTGCATTGGAGTTCTCCAGGGGTCAGTTTGGGATCCTTGCTCTTCCTTACATACATTAATGACCTAGACTGTGGTGTGCAGGGCATGAGTTCAAAATTTGCAGATGATACGAAGATTGGAAAAGTTGTCAACTGTGATGGGGATAGTCTTGAACTTCAAAAGGACAGAGAGATGTTGGTGGATTGGGCAGACAAGTGGCAGATGATGTTAAATGCAGAGAAGTGTGAGGGATTCATTTTGGCAGAAAAATTATGGTCAGCAAATATAAAATAAAGGGAGAGCGTCTAATGGAGGTGCAGGAACAGAGGGACCTCGGTGTATATATACATAGGTCATTGAAGATGGCAGGGCATGTTGAGAGAGAAGTTAATAAAGTATATGGTATCTTAGGCTCTATTAATAGGGACATTGAGTACAAGAGTAAAGAGGTCATGTTGAACTTGTATAAGACAATAGTTAGGCCTCATCAGTAGTACTGTGTCTAGTTCTGGGTGCCATACTTGAGAAGGGATGTGAAGGTTTTGGAGAGATTACAGAGGAGGTGCACAAGAATGATTCCAGTGATAAAGAATTGTAGTCATGAGGTGGAGAGGTTGGGACTGTTTTCCTTGCAGAAAAGCAGGCTGAGAAGAGACTTAATAGAGGTATTCAAGATCAAGGTATGGACAGGGTAAATGGTGACAAAGTGTTCCCACTCAAGAGAACATCAAGAACTAGAGGGCACAGATTCAAAATAATTGGCAAAGGGAGTAAATGTGATGTGAGGAAAAATTTTTAACTCAGAGGGTTGTTGGAGTCTGGAACAAACTTCCTGAAAAGGTGGTGGAGGCAGACTTGATCAAGAAGGGATTGGATTGCTACCTGAAACAGAGAATGTGCAAGGTTATAGGGATAAGGCAGGGGAGTGGGACTAGGTGGAATGCTCTTTCAGAGAGCCAGTGCAGACTCAATGGGCTGAATGGCCTCCTTCTGCACTGTTAAGATACTGTGAAAAAAAAATTACTGAGAACTTGCCACACCCCTAGCCAAGCTGTTCCAGTACAACTACAACACTGGCATCTACCCAGCATTGTGGAAAATTGCCCAGGTAGGTCCTATACACAAAAAGCAGGACAAATCCAACCTGTCCAGTTACCGCCCTGTCAGTCTAATCTCGATCATCAGTAAAGTGATGGAAGGAGTCATCAACAGTGCTATCAAGCGGCACTTACGTAGCAACCTGCTCACAGTTTGGGTTCTGCCAGGGCCATTCAACTCCTGACCTCATTGCAGCCTTGGCTCAAGCATGGAAAAAAGAGCTGAACTCCCGAGGTGAGGTGAGAGTGACTGCCCTTGACATCAAGGCTGCATATGACCAAGTGTGGCATCAAGGAGCCCTAGCAAAACTGGAGTCAATGGGAATCAGGGTGAAAACTCTCCGCTGTTGGGGTCATAGCTAGCACAAAGGAAGATGGTTGTGGTTGTTGGAGGTCAATCATCTCAGCTACAGGACATCTCAGCAGGAGTTCTTCAGGGTAGTGTCCTAGGCCCAACCGTTTTCAGCTGCTTCATCAATGACCTTCTCCCATCATAAGGTCAGAAGTAGGGGTGCTCACTGATGATTGCACAACATTCAGTGCTATTTGTGACTCCTCAGATACTGAAGCTGTCCATGTCCAAATACAGTAAGACCTGGATAATACCCAGGCTTGGGCTGACAAGTGGCAAGTAACATAAGCTACAAAAGAACCAGGCAATGACCATCTATCTTGAGGATAATAATTTTCATAATATTTTTCTGATTTATTGTAAAGTAGGTTTAGGGGGGTAAGTATAGTTAGGTCTGTCTGTGTGTGATTTAATTACATTTGGAATCAAGTAGACTGCAGGCTTTGACTCATCAAAAGCAGTTAGGTGCTTGACATGCTAATGAGTAAACATGGATGCTGGCTTAGCATGTAAGGTGTGAAGGGAATTTGCATTTTAGATGGATAAAGGGAGATTTGGATTTCAAAGGGATTTTAGTTTGTTTGCAATTAGCCAGATAAGCAAGGCGCAGGAATCTGTTTATTTTTTCCAAAGGTTACTGACAATAAATAGTAGCAACATGAAAGTTTTTCTAATGAGGGAGATATAGTTTCAAAACATATGAAAGAGAGAAACATATAAAAAGGAGAATGCAAATATGTGTCAGGAGAAGGCATTGTGATATCTAACAGAAGTGTGTGAAATAGCCATAATAAAGCTTTCAGCATTTGTGCATAAGTCTTCTGTCTACCAAAACTGAAGCTGGAGAAAAGTCATTTGGAATTCCACTGTCCAGGGTATCGTATTAATTTGGAAAAACTCAGCAGGTCTGGCAGCATCGGCGGAGAAGAAAAGAGTTGACGTTTCGAGTCCTCATGACCCTTCGACAGAACTTGAGTTCGAGTCCAAAAAAGAGTTGAAATATAAACTGGTTTAAGGTGTGTGTGTGGGGGACGGAAATCTCTCCGCCCCCCCCCACACACACACCTTAAACCAGCTTATATTTCAACTCTTTCTTGGACTCGAACTCAAGTTCTGTCAAAGGGTCATGAGGACTCGAAACGTCAACTCTTTTCTTCTCCGCCGATGCTGCCAGACCTGTTGAGTTTTTCCAGGTAATTCTGTTTTTGTTTTGGATTTCCAGCATCCGCAGTTTTTTTGTTTTTATATCGTATTAATTTGCTGGATCTGTTTAAAATCTAAAATCTATTTTTGAACTGTTTCCTTAAAGGGGGTGTAACTAGGAGCCAAGTTAATTAGGAATTTTAGGAGTTATTACAGTAGTGATTTATAGTCCTATGTATGTGTTTGAAATCTTTTCTTTTGTTAATAAAGATTTTAATTTAATTTTTTTTTAATCTCTAAAAGCCTAGGTGGACTTATTACTTCTGAATTCAGTGCACACACCTCAAAACAAATACAAATTGCAAAACCATTGTGATAGCACGACCAAGGGCTGTATTTTATGTCCTGCGGGCCAGCGTGCGCTCAACCCAATCAGGCATAAAACCTCACAAGCCCCAACACCAGATCCCTGAAGGTCTCTAAACTAGTCCCACTCCTCCACCCTTTCCCCTTAGCCTTACAATGACCAGATAATATGTTTTAGTGATGTCAGTTAAGAGACCAGGACCAGGGTCAGGATACTGGAGGGAACCACCTCATTCTTCAAAGTAGTGACATGGGATCTTTTACATCCATCTCAGAGGATAAATGGGGGCCTCAGTTTAATGTCTGATCCAAAGGACAGAACTTCCAATAGTGCAGCACAGGAGTGTCTGTATAGATTATGTGATCGAGTCTTCTAAGAGGTGAGATTACTATACCCGAGCCATGGTTGAAGCAGAGAAATTATCACATCATGTGGGCATCCAGTTGGATAAGACTGAGGTTGGAATTAGGCTTTAAGGCAGCTCAATGGCAAGATTTAAAGAGACATAGAGGGGGAACATTTACACTGCACCACCTTCTTTGGAGAGCAACTAACCTCCAGAAATATAGGTACCTTGCTACTGTTGCTGTTCTCAAATCCCTCTGTGGCCATGTCCATCCATATCTCTCTAATATATTCCTCCCCCCAATCCTCCCATAAAATCAAACCAAAATTTGATCATTTGTATAACATTTTATAAGGAAAAGAAACCTACATTATGTATATGCAAAGTTCTGTCCACAAATGCAACTTAAATTTATTAAAGGTGCCACAGGTTTACTTATTATTCCAAGGAAAGGTTTTTCCCTCAATCCCTCAATCCTAGCCCACCACCGTTAAGAAATGCTAACCTGGTTTGGATTTTATGCTCAATGTATAGGCTCAGGTTTACTATCTCGGGACATTGCCAAACCTCAACCCTAGGTCCATCTGCCCTCCCAGGTGAATGTAAAAGATCCACGGCACTATTTCAAAAAAGAGCAGATAAGATGTTTTTAGTGTCTTGGCCCCGAACCAGCACCTAAGAATAGATTATTTGGTGATTGCCTCATTATTGTTTATGGGAGCTTGTTATGCACAAATTGGTTGCCGCATTTCCTATATTATGACAGTACCTCATTGGCTCCAAAATGTTTCAAGAGGTGTTAAGATCATGCAAGCTGCTAAATAAATGCAAGTCTTTCATTCTTTCCTTCTTCTCAATTTGTCCTTGCAATGCTCTTATTCTTTTTTTTTGGCCATGTCAGATGTTCCAATGAAAGACATTCTTGAAAAGTGGAACAAAGTAGCACACAAGTCATTCAGTGCAGGCACCCAACAGTGAGCTGAACACTTTCCTGTTCCTCAGCTGGCTGCTGCAATCTTCAGGCACAATTAGCTTTTTTTAAAAATGCTGCGCTCTAATTTCCAGCGAGCATACACAGCTCTTTGGTCAACACAGGACATATAATTTTGAGCCTGGAGAAATCTTTCCAGATTCAACACCGAAGGCGAGTGTGATGTGTGGCATGCGCGGAAAATATGGCGTGACCTGCTTCACGATGGCATGAAGGCAGGTCTCAATCGTCCGCTGCAATGGGGAGAGGAGCTGGCTGAGGAAGAGATGGAGGAGCTGTATGTCTCCTCTGATGAGGAGGACACTGACGGGGATGAGGTGAGGGGGTCCTCGGTGGTGACAACGACCAGGATAAGGCCCTTGCACACTGGCCAGATGAGACAGGCGCACTTGGGAGGCCCTCATATCTGCCAGACTTGTGGAGGATGATGACAACATGCAGTGAGGTGTCTCCATAGATCCTCACATCGCATCTGTGAATGTTTGTCTCCAGCCTGGCTTATCGCAGCGCCAATACCCTCTGTGAGAATGCTCCTGTCATGGAGATGCAGTGGAGGCCCTAATAGTCACTCTATCGCAGGAGGATGATGACGACATGCAGTGAGGACACTCCATAGATCTTCACATAGCCTCTGAGAATGTCTGACTCCTGTCTGGCAGAGGGCAGTTCCCTTGTGCTCCATCCACCTCAAAGATGCAGCCATGAAACTTTAGACGCATCTGATGCTGTGCCTGCCTTCAGCACCTCAGCCTTTCAAGAGCTAGTGCACAGCATCACTGGTTGCAGATGCTGGTGTGATGGGGCCCAGCCCCACCTTAAAGGTGCTGAGAGTACACAGAGAGTATGAGAAAACTCTGTGGCGCCTGCCCACTACAGTCTGGCGGCAATGACCAGCACTGCCGAGGTGCAGGCATCATTAATGTTTGCAGGGAGCATGATGCTGGACCATCACTGTGGTCTGAAGGCTACACAGAGCACAGGGAAGAGGCCCTGGACTGAGACACCTGCCTTTATCTTGTACAGAAAGGTTTCACATCTGAGTGATAAGAACACAGCTCATCAGAACAAGGAGCCACAAGCAGGGTGACATTCTTAGGAGTTTATTGACAGTAGTGAACAGCAAGCACAAGTGATTAACACCCGTGGCCAGGTTGAGCAATTACTTTTACCTAACTTTCCTAACCCTGCCTAACCTGGACATTCACAGCAGAGGTGGAGGCAGCCTGCTGACTGTGACGGTCTGTCTGTGATGACTTTGGCGGGCGTCCTCTGGAGGGCTGAGATTTGGAGAGCCCCAGCCTGCTTACGGTGACCTGCTGTGTGGCAGTGGCACCCTCCTCAGCCTGTGAAGCTGGATCTCCGGAGGTCACAGGAAGGTAGGATTTGGATAGGCCAGTCACTCCTGGGGTCACCTGGTTAGAAGGCCCCGGAGCGTGCATCTATTTTTAAAAATTCAGTCACGGGATGTGGGCTTCACTGGCTGGGCCAGCATTTATTGCCCATCCCTAGTTGCCCTTGAGAAGGTGCTGGTGAGCTGCCTTCCTGAACCGCTGCAGTCCATGTGGTGTGGGTACACCCACAGTGCTGTTAGGAAGGGAGTTCCAGGATTTTGACCCAGCGACAGTGAAGGAACTGTGATATATTTCCAAGTCAGGATGGTGAGTGACTTGGAGGGGAACTTGCAAGTGGTGGTGTTCCCATGTGTCTGCTGCCCTTGTCCTTCTAGGTGGTAGTGGTTGTGGGTTTGGAAGGTGCTGTCTAAGGAGCCTTGGTGAATTCCTGCAGTGCTGCTACTGTGCATGGGTGGTGGAGGGAGTGAATGTTTGTGGATGTGGACGGTGTCCAGCTTCTTGAGTGTTATGGGAGCTGCACTCATCCAGGCAAGTGGGGAGTATTCCATCACATTCCTAACTTGTGCCTGGTAGATGGTTGACAGGCTTTGAGGAGTCAGGAGGTGAGTTACTCATCTCATGATTCCTAACCTGCTGTTCTTCCTCCCTATGGGTGCCTGAGGGCCCTTAACTGACAACGTCAGCGGAAGGAATAGTTGGACTGAGATCAAGCTGCCCAGCACCCCTCTTGTGTACACACTACTGGAGGCCAACTATGGCATCAGCGATGAAGTTAAGCCTGCACAGCAGTGCAGGAGTGACGCCCTGGACCAAGGTCTCCATGGTGGCTGCCATCCTACCAGTTGGACCACAATGCGTTGCAATGCCAGTGCTATCACCTCATCCAGAAGATAGATGGACTCCTCCATTGTGCCTTGCAATCTGAGGAGTGCAGCGGACATCCCTTCCTGATGTTCCCGAGCTTGCCTTTGCTGCTCCAGCAACTGTGTCATGACCGAGTCCAGAGGCTCATCATCTGTCTCAGACTCAGCAATGTTCTGGCCTCCAGCTGTCCTCCGAGTGCCGGGGGCCTGGGAAGTCCCAGCTCCGCCTGCTGTGGATCAGAAAGTGTGATGTGCTCACCAGGTTGTGATCCCAAGACTACTCTAAAGTTGTCCCACCGAGGTGTGTGTCTCTGCGCTGGTGAAAGATGTGGGTGAGTGCTGTGACAGGGCTTCATGGAGGGCGCCTTCAGATTCCTCTTCAGAGGTTTCTTCGGAGCTTGATTGAAGGCCCTGGGTCATGGACTCTGTCAGCTGTTTGGCAGATGTCCCTGCGAAAGCAAGGAGAGATAATTAGTGCATGGCAGTGGCTTGTGAAAGAGGACACATCACTCACGGAATGGTAGTCTGATGGATGTTGCACTGCTGGATCCTCACTTGGTAGAACAGCGCCGACCTCACCGTCAGCACAGGACCGGTCCCGGTCATCACCGGCCGTCTGAACTGCTCTGTTTTCGAATTCTGTCAGGACTTTGATTTCCGGCATCCTACCACCTGTCTGCGACCTTTCCCTCCTGTTGTGAGCCAGTGTGTCCTGAATGGATAGAGATGGGGAGAGTGTATCAGGACTCCTGCCGGGCCAGATGATATGTACGCCTGGCCTGTGTGGGTGGTGAGTGGTCCCATGGACAGGATGAGGACAATGACAGCATGTGTGAGAGAATGAATGGTGATGTCCCTTGCACTGGCATTGAGTGATCCCTGTGGGTGTGTGATGGGTTTGTGAGTGTGTGCATTGGGAGTGATGACAAGAGTGACTTACCCTGGCGGAACGGAGGAGATCATTCATCCTTTTGCAGCACTGGGTGGCTGTCCTCCTCTGCAGGTCGTTCGCACTGACCACCGCTGCCACCACCTCCCAAGCCGGGCTGGTGATATTGATGCCCATCCTGCGGCCAGAGCAGGGGTAGAGCATATCCCAGCGGGCCTCCACGGCAACCAGCAGTCGCTTGAGGGACCCGTCATTGAAGCGGGAGGGGTGGGCTGCAGTCTTTTTGCTTTTGCTGGCCATGTCTCCCAGGCAGCAGTGGTGAGCTGGTGGCGATGAGCACTTTGCTGGCGGCTGCCTTTTAAAGATGGCGGCCAGCGTAATGCAACAGCGGGGTGATGGCGAAAGGGTGAATGAGAACCCGCCTGCCATGGAAACAACTTGTTTTATGGGAATACATAAATAATGAGGCGGGCTCGGGAAGATACGGTGTGAAGACCCGTCACTTTCATCAGTGGGTGGGACTCCATTTTACCCGCCCGCTACCGCACTTAGTGCCATTCTGGGAAAATTCTGCCCTGAGTAGCAACAAGTGGGCACACCTTCTGAATCATTACTGGATTGAATCATCTTGCGGAATGTGCTGTGAGTTAGAAACTTTGTTGTGCCTTTCACCTTGAAAACCTTTTGCCCTGTAAATTGCTGGAATTGTTAGTTGATAACGGTGCAGTGAGGGGAATGAGAATGTGGGATCTTAGTGAATGATAGGTCTAAATTTCTACATCCTTAATCAATGAGATTTAAGGATTAAGAGTGAAGCTGAGGAATGGTGGAGAAGGAAATAAAGTAAATCAGGTACAGGACGAGAAATAAAGAGAGACAAAGAAAGATTGGATTAAAAGAGAGAGAAAAAGTGACAGAAAGTAAAAGTAAGAAAAACTTTACACTTGCATATTCTAAAAGTTAAAATAAAAAGAAAGATACACATTTATATAACACTTTTCATGACCAACCATCACCTCGAAGTGCTTTACAGCCAATGAAGTACTTTTGAGGTCTAGTCGCAGTTGTAATGTAGGAAATGAGTCAGGCAATTTGCACACAGCGAGCTTCCACAAACAGCAATCTGATAATGACCAGATAACCTGTTCTTTTGTGATGTTGGTTGAGGAATCAATATTGGCCAGAACATCAGGGAGAACTATCCTGATCTTCTTCAAAGCAACGCCATGGGATCTTTTACATTGAGCAGCTTCATTTGCATAAGAACAGAAGGGGCTGAATTTGAAGGTGCGGGTGCAGGCACACGGTGCTACCGATGTGCCGTGAAATAGAGTGTGATGACGTCGGGAGGGGTTTCCGACCAAATCACGCCGCATCGCAATATTTCAGTGGGTGGACGTGGCCAAGTGTCGGCCGCCCGCCCGACGTCAATTGAGGCAATTCATCCAATTAAAAAGGTAATTTTATACAGCCTGTGTGGTGGGGAACTCACAATTAGGATTTTCTCCATCCAGGGCTGAGGATGGAGCAAAGAATTTGGAGGTAGGAGTCAATAATTTTTGTGCAAATCTGGACTTGCTCGATTGTTCTGTGAACTAGGTTGTTCATTTTTTTCTGAGGTAAGAAGGCTTCTGTCCTTAAAGAGCCATTTACTGACTGGTCATAGCATCATTTAGTTTGCACCTCAGCAATTCAATAGTTCAAAAATGGGGATTGTTATGACAGGTGGAGGCTCTTCCTCAGATGAGGAGGAGAGGGGAAGAAGGGAGAGGAAGCCAGCTGGCCGGACATATTATCAATGTGTCTGCCCACAACAGCAAGCAAAGGCCAGTGAGTCTTGCAAGGGAGAAGGGGCCAGTGGGGGTGCTATTACACTGCTGGTAGAGTATACAGAGTTAGATCCAACTATCTGGCTACGACCAAGGTGCAGTGCAGAAGGCCGATCCGCCTCTCAAGTGAGACAGTGACCATGATCTGTGAGATGATTGGGCCTGAGATCGCATCCAACTGTTATGGGGGCACCCTGTGCCTGTGGCCTGCTCAAAATGAGGTTCCATTCCAGACTGGTCTGGGCTCTCTTCAATATATACCAGATCGCATATCGCGCATTGTTGTTGTGTGCTGTGTCCTGCACAATCTGGCTCTCTTGGGGAGATCAGATGGAGGAGGAAGACTGGGGTGTACAACCACAAATGTTTGAGGATGAATCCAACACAGACTCCAAGGACGAACCAGTACAACCACAAAGCCATGTTGAGGACCCAGCAGGGCAGCAGCTTTTGGGAGCCAGGGAGACCAGGGGAACTCTCATTCAAAGGAGCTTCCAATAGGCTTCCAAAATCCTCAGTCCATATCCATGAAAAGCTGTAGTTACATAATTGCTCAGACCTCATGAACTCCTCTTGACACCCTCTTTGGCCTATGCTTCCTCTGGGAAAGAACAGTCATGCTTAATTACTTTTTAGGATTGAGTTGAAAGCCTCTGCTCTTCACGGCACTCATAGCACAAGAAAAACATGTGATATGAGGCAATAATTTAATAAAGTGATGTGGAACAAGACAGATAATAATTTCAGCCGTGATTGTCCTTCTGTGTTTACTGTGATTTCTTAAACTGTTTAGGAGTGCTTCATCTTGGTGCTCACCCATTGCTAGCAGCTATGTTGGAAGCACCTGCTGACTCAGATGCCCTATTAGCTTAGATGACCTTGGTGGGTGTCCTCTGGCCACCAGCAACTGTGTGGGCCCCGACTGGGCGGGAGAATCCTGCACAATGGTGGGATATGCTTCAATCATCATGGTTTCTTCCGGCAGCACTGTCTATGGCAGAGGGGCAGAGGAGCTGCAGTCACCAGCAGGAACACAATGAGGTGAGCCCCCCAATGCAGATGGCTGTTGCTCACCTGCCAACATGAGGCTTGCTTGGATGTCCCTGCTCACCATAGGTGAGCTAGCAGCTAGCAGAGACATCATCCTCATGCCTCATCCATTTCTCACACCGGTAATGCCAAGAATGGCAATATACAGACCAGATCACCACCTACCTCCCGCTTGACATCCAGCATTTGCTGCCTGATGGGTGACTCCAGAGGCTCGTCATCTGCCTGGGTCTCCTGGACTCCAACACTCCTCAGCCTATCAGGGGCCTGTGAACTCTCAGTCTCCAACAGCTGCTCAGGTGAATGTGAGGTGCTTCTCCCCGTATGGACTACTGTCTGTACAAACGCGCTCAGCCCCACTGAAGTGCCAGTGCCTGAGGTGGGGAGAGGTGCAGAACGATGATGTGACACAGCAGCATCTGAGGGCCGCTCCTCCTCCAATGTCAAGGGTGCACTGTCTGGATCCTCCACTGCTCTGGAGGATGATTCATCCAATGGATGAAAAACAGCAGGAAGTATACATGAGCATGAAGAGTGAGTAGCTGCTGCTGCTTCCTGCACATGAGCATGATGTGATTCCAACATATACTGATGTGCAGAAGAACCGTGAACATGACTTTGCACTCCTTGCCCCTGAGCCTTTCATTTCTGAAGACCCCCTCCATTGAAAGTGCACCCCATTCACTCTCACCCTCCTCAAAAAACCCCACCTCTCATCGACCAGCAGATTTCGCCCTCCCAGCTTGCCTGGCAACTCTAAAATGCCCTCCTCCATCGCCGTCAGCTTTGGGGCTCCAACACCTTTATGGTTACATTTACGGGCCATTGCCCTCCTCTTCTTCTGTGAAGACAAAAGCACGTTCATGCGCCCCTTTTCTACGTGACTGAGGTTTACATGCTCCGCCCTAGCATCACTGGTCCTTGTACCCATCACATTGTAGGATTCCTCCCTTTTAGACATGCCTGCAATCCTATCTAGCCCTAAATAGCAATGCTGGGCACAGGCCTCCTTTGCTTCTGGACCTGATCGCGTAACATCTTCAGCCCCACCAAATGCATGCCCACACGTATACATTTATTCAAGATGCAAATATGCTTCCTTATTCACCCTCGCCGAACAGAAAAAGCCATTCACCCGTTTCTGACACTACAACAAAGTGCTACACACAAGCCCACAGCTGCTCACTATCACCACCACCTCTGCCCAACATTTCTTTGTTAGGTATGGAGGCTTCCTCTTGCCATCACCTGGCTATAGTATCTCCCATTGATCACTGACCGCCTGCAGTGGGGCCACAAGCAGTCATTGCAGAAACAAGGGGCTTCTTGTGTGCAAACATTTCCGTTGCCATTAGTTTGGCTTTGTCCTCTGGCCACCATTGCCACAAATCCCTTTACAAGTTGGTCCTGCCTGCGCTGCAGGATAGCAGAAATTGACTGTCTCTGAAGAGGTCCTGCCACTGCACAAAGTCCCAAATTTGTTCCCTCAGTCTTCCCAGTGTCCTTCTTGGTGTCCTTTAGAACTCCCCCGCCCACAGCTGGCTTCATGGAGGAGCCTGCCCTCTTCCCGCCTCCACAATAGCACTGGCCCTCTCAGTGAGTGACTTTAATTGGGCAGCCAGCACGTGATTGCTGTCGGCTGTCGGTGTTGGGCTGGAGCGGACGTTACATCTGCTTCCAGGCTCGTATGCATGCTGAGTGAAAAATTCAGGCCAAGAAAAACACAGGCCTAATTGGATACAGCACAGGCAATGGAGGATAAAAGAATAGAGACAGAGAGAAACTTACCTGGAGAAAGAGTAGGCAGCTGGAGTGGGCTGGGTCGCGCCGGAGTTTGAGAAAATGAGAGCAAAAAAAAAGAGAAAAAAAAAAATTAAACTGTGACATCACAGGAAAGTCATGAGTTGATTGGCTGGTAGCTCTTTTTCCCTATCTCCAAAGTCAGGGAGTTAGTTTAAGGAGCTGGAAGATTAAAAACGTAATTTTTTTAAAAGGGTTACGTAAAACATTCAGCTAACTTTCCACTATTTAAGTGAGATCAACAAAAAGGAAGTGAGTAGTTGGTGAGTCTTTCTTTTCTTTTAGGTAGTAAGGTTTATGGTCTAATAGATAGAGGAATGGCAGGGCAGTTCCGACCTCTTGAGTGCACATCCTGTTTTTATGTGGAAATTCCAGGACACTTCCCATGTTCCAGATAACTATATATATGCAAGAGGTCTCATCAGCTGAAGCAGCTCAAGCTCCGGGTTTTGGAGTTTGAGCAGCAGCTGGCATCACTGCAATGCATCTGTGAGGTTGAGAACTTTGTGGATAGTGCGTGTATGGATACAAGGAGAGAAGGAATGGGTGACCACCATGCAGTCAAGAAGAACAGTCAGGTAACACAGGAGTCCCGGAGTGCATCTCACCATCCAGCCAGTATTCTGAATACTGATGGAAGTGATGATTCTGGGGACTGCAGCCAGAGCCAGGTCCATGGCACCACGGTTTCCTTGGCTGTAATGAAGCACACGAAGAAGACTGGAAGAGTAATTGTGATAGGAGATTGGATAGTCAGGGGAACAGGCAGGAATTTTGTGGCCACAAACATGAATCCCGGATGTTGCCTGCCAGATGTCACAACTGGTCCCTGCGTGAGGTCCCCTAATTTGATAACTTCCTGAATGGGACCCCAATTTTGTTTTGCTCCTGGGTAAGGATGAATGAGCTGGCACCCCTTCTTCATTCAAACCTTAGTTGGTCGCAACAAGGTTAAATTAAAATGGATCCCTTTTCCTGTGGATACCTTTTCCTAATCCAAATGTATTTATTTTTTAGAAGGAGCCAATTTAATCAGGCTTTTTTGAGTCAATGAAAGAGTAAGTTTATTAGTTACTAAAACCAAGAGAAGAAGAATAAAAATACAACAGACATACACACAGATCAGAAATGGAAAGTTAAGAGTCCAGATAAAAGTTTTAAAAGATATATGAGTTAGTCTTTGGCTTGTCCGTGAGGATTAGATGATGAAACATTGCAGGCATTAAGTTGGGTGATTTGATAGAGCTGACTGTGGCAGTTTTGCAGTTAGTTTGGAGACACTTGGTTGTGCAGGGTGGCTGAAAGGCTGTCCTATTTCCTTTAGATTGTGGCTTCTGCTGAACTTTGCCTCCAGCAACAGAGAGAGAGAGAGAGAAATCCTTCACCTGCAAGCTGCAGGGGGATGACTAGCTTATTTTTCTGCTTGCCCAGCACACCAGCATTTTAACTGATTTTTCCCTGTGCATCCTGAAAGGGTAAAAAACTATGACTCGCACCCAGAGTCCTTGCTTTTTTCACCTCAGACCATTTACACATTCTGAGACCTAAATCAACAAGAAATGGATTTTGGATGTCTGCTGAGACGTGCAAATCAGTCTTTTGTCTCTGCAACAACAGGACATTATAGTTGAGTCTTTTGCATCTTTCTTTTCTCCCTTTGAAGTGTTTCTGCCTGAAGAAGGCCATGAAACCTTTTCAGGCATGACATTCCATGTTCTCTCAGGACAGGTCTGTCAGTATTGCCCACATAGGAATTTTCCAGTAAGTGGCAACTTTACATTATCAGCCATCTTTTGTTCACTGTCTTTGCCTGTACATCTTTAACCAACGCACAAGTCTTCCTTAAAAGTTCAATATGCCCAATTGTGGCTGTAATCCGCTTTTCATGACACAGATGCCAGGGTCAACAATATCACTGAAAATCTTCCTTAGACCCAGGGGACTGGGGAATTGCAAATGTTACACCCTTTTTCAAAAAAAGGTGTTAAGATAAGTTCAATACCCTGTGAGGGGAGAGTGAACAGTCACATTGTTACTAACAGCATAGGTAGAAAGAGGGATGTGGTCCTGCAGTAAAATTTTAGAGAGCTAGGTAGGAAGTTAGCAAACAGGACCTCAAAAGTATTAATCTCCAGTTTACTTCCAGTAGCACACACTAATGAGTACAGAAATCAGATGCCAAAGCAGATGAATGCATGGCTAGAAAGATGGTGCAAGAGGGAGGGTATAAATTTCTTGGACGTTGAGACAAGTTCTGGAGGAGATGGAGCTTGTACAGGCCGGTTAGGCTACACCTAAACAGAATCTCAATTTCCTTGCAGGGCATTACTTTACTGGCATTAGAGGATGTTTCATTGTGTGTTCAGGGTCTATTCTCCCAAAGTAGATTGCTCTGCTCCCCCAGGTCTTTGTTATGTCATCATTACATCACCATCATGTGCTTCTGATGTTAACCCTTTACATGGGGGTGTGGTTTAAACAAACTTGATAGGGCTGTACAGGGAGGTTCAAGAATTGTAGAGCAGTTCTAATGTAGGATTTTACTTATCCAAATATAGACTAGGATAGTAGTAGTACAAACGGCAGATAGGGGCAAGAGTTCCTAGAAATTGTTCAGGAGAACTTTCCAGAGCAGTTTGCTTCCAGTTCAAAGAGGAATGAAGCAGTAATGGTCCTGCTTCTTGGGAATGAGGTGGGCCAAGTGGATCAAGTGACAGTAGGGGTACATTTAGGGAACAGTGATCATTGTATCATAAGTTTTGCGGTTAGCTATAGAAAAGGACAAGGAGCAAACCAGAATAAGAATAATTAACAGGGGGAAAGTCAGCTTCAATGAGAGTAAGAATGGATCTGACCCAGCTAAATTGGAATCAAAGGTTGGCAGGCAAAACTGTAACAGAACAATGGACTGCCTTTAAAGAGGAGATAATTCAGATACAGTCAATGTGTTTGCCCATGAAGAAGAAAGGCAGGGCAAACAAATCCAGAGCTCCCTGAATGACATAAGAGATAGAGATTAAGATGAAGAAGAAAAAGTGTGCTTATGACAAGTGTCAAGTGAATAATGCCACCAAGAATGAGGCTGATTATAGAAGGTTCAGAGTGGAAATTAAAAAGCAATTAAGAGAAACAAATAACTAGTATGAGAGGTGACTGTCAGCCAACATGAAAGGGAATCCAAAAGTCTTCTATAGGCATATAAATAGCAAAAAGGTGGTAAAGGGAGGGGGGGGGCTGCCAACTAGAGTCCAAATTGGAGATTTACACAATGAGGCAGAGGGGCATAGCTGGTGTATTAAATGAATATTTTGCATCTTTTTACCAAGGAAGAAGATGCTGCTCACTGTCATGACGAAAGAGGAAGTAATTTAGACATTTCATGGTTTTAAAATTGATAAGTATGAGTTACTGGATAGGCTTTCTGTACTTAAAGTTGGTAAGACACCAGGACCAGATGCATCCAAGGATACTGTAGGAAGTGAGAATTAAATTGTGAAGGCACTGGCCATAATTTTCCAGTCTTCCTTAGACTCAAGGGTGGTGCCAAAGGACTGGAGAATGGCAAATGTTACACACTTGTTCAAAAAAGTTTGTTAAGATAAGTCCAGCAACTATAGGCCAGTCAGTTTAACCTCAGCGGTGGGGGAGCTTCTAGAAATGAAACAAAATTAATAGTCACTTGGGCAAATATGGATTAATTAAGGAAAGCCAGCACCGATTTGTTTAACTAACCTTCTTGAACTTTTTGATGAGGTAACAGGGAGGGTTGATGAGGGTAATGCTATTATATGTTGTACATGGACTTCCAAAGGGCATTTGATTAAGGGCCATACAACAGACTTGTGAACAATGTTTGAGCTCATGGAGTAAAGGAGACAGTAGCAACATGGATAAGAAATTGGCTGTGTGGCAGGAAACAAAGAGCAGTGGTGAATGGTTGTTTTTCGGGTTAGAGGAATGTTTATAGTGGAGTTCCCCAGGGATTGGTGTTAGGACTCCTGGTCTTTCTGATATATATTAATGAGTTAGATCTTGGTGAAAAGAGCACAAATTCAAAATTTTCAGAAGATACAAAACTCGAAGCCATTTGAACTGTGAGGAGGAGAGTGTAGTTTCTCAAAACCATATACACAAGTTGGTGAAATTGGCAGACAAGTGGCAGATGGAAAACAAAAACAGAATTACCTGGAAAAACTCAGCAGGTCTGGCAGCATCGGCGGAGAAGAAAAGAGTTGACGTTTCGATGATCTGCTTCTATCACTGCTTGTTTGTCCCTACAACCACACCCCCCCCCTCCACCTCTCTGTCTCTCTATCTCTCCGCCCCCCACACACACACCTTAAACCAGCTTATATTTCAGCTCTTTCCTGGACTCGAACTCAAGTTCTGTCGAAGGGTCATGAGGACTCGAAACGTCAACTCTTTTCTTCTCCGCCGATGCTGCCAGACCTGCTGAGTTTTTCCAGGTAATTCTGTTTTTGTTTTGGATTTCCAGCATCCGCAGTTTTTTTGTTTTTATCCAAGTGGCAGATGGAATTTAATTCAGTTATTCATTTTGGTAGAAAGAACACACTTTAGGTAGGATGTGAAGGTGTTAAAGAGGGTGCAGAAAAGATTCATGAGAATGGATCTGGGAGGAGGAACTTCAGTTAGATAGATAGATTGAAGAAATTGGGACTGTTTTCCTTGGAGAAACTAATGTTGAGGGGAAATTTGACCGAGGTATTCAAAATAATGAAGGATCTGGACAGAGTAGATAGGGAGAAACTGTTTCCATTAGTGGAAGAATCAAGAATCATAGGGCACAGATTTAAGTGACAAAGGAAGCAATGGCAACATGAGGAAAAACTTTTTCATGCAGTGAGCATGGAATTGTTAAGGACAAATTGTATTTAATTAACAAAAGCTGAAGCTTTTGATGAGGTAACAGGGAAAGCTGTTGAGGGCAAAACTATTGTTGCTATGGAAATAGACTTGATAAAGTGCTGTATAACAGACTTGAAGGCAAACTTGTAGTTCATGGAATGAAAGGGGCAGTGGCAACAGGGAAAATAAATTGGCTAAGGAAACAGACATTAATGGTTAATGGATTTCTTTGGTCTGGAGGAAGGCTTGTAGTGGAGTTCACCAGCAGTCAGTGTTAGGATCCCTGCTCTTCCTGATATATATTTATGACCTAGCTCTTGGTTTACATGACACAATTTCAAAATTTTTGAATGATACAAAACTTGGAAGCATTGCGAACTGTGTAGAGGTCATAGACACATTGGTGGTATGAATGGATAAGTGGCAGATGAAATTTAATGCAGAAAAGTATGAAGTGATTTATTTTGGTAGGAAGAACGCAGAAACACAATATAAAATGTGCAATTCTAAAGGTGTTGCAGAAGTAGGAGGACCTGGACATATATGTACATAATTTGTTGAAGGTGGCAGGACAGATTGAGAGCACGTTTAATAAAGCATACAATACCCTAGGCACTATTAATAGGGACATAGAGTATAAAAGCAAGGAAGTTATGTTAAATTTGTATAAAACACTGGTTTGGCCACAACTGGAATATTGTGTCGAGTTCTGCGCACCACACTTCAGGAAAGATGTGACGGCATTAGAGAGAGTGCAGAAAAGATTCATTAGAATGATTCCAAAATGAGGAACTCCAGTTATGTCGACAGATTGGAGAAGTTGGGACTGTTTTCCTTGGAGGAGAAAGGTTGAGAAGAGATTTGATAGAGGTATTCAAAATCATGAGGGTACTCGACAGAGTAGAAACTGTTTGAAGAGTTCCTCGATCAAGAATTTTAAGTCTTCAACTCCATTTCTCACTACCCCATCCCGTCTTGGTGCTTCCCCAGCCCACAGCAAAGCGGAAAAGGTGATTTGACAGCTGATAAACAACAAAGCAGATGGAATCCTTGCTGAAATTCTGAAAGGCTGCACAAACTCAAATTTCTCACCTGGGAAGAGGAGTGCATGCCAGGGGATCTCAGGGACATTCTGATCATGACTAACATCAAGAGGGAGATAAGAGCAATTGTGGTAATGATGGAGGAGTTTCCCTAGCTATCTGCCACAGGAAAGATAATTGCAAAGATCCACCTCAATCACCTCATTCCGAAGTGGCCAAAGAGCTCCTTCATGAGTTGTAGTGTGGTTTTCACCCACATCGAGAGGCACCACAGACATGATCTTCACCCAATGCTAAATCCAACAAAAATGTGAGGAGTCGCACCAACTACTCTATATGGTCTTTTTCGACGTCATGAAAGCCTTTGACTCGGTCAACTGTGAAGGCCACTCTCAGAAATTTGTCACCATCCTCCACCTACTCCATGATGACGTGCAATCAGTGATCTTCACCGGGGAACCATCACAGACACTATCTCAATGGAAAGTGAAGTCAAGCATAGCTATGTCATCACACTAATCCTATTCTCCATCTTCCTCACTGCTATACTACACCTTACAGGCATGGAGATAATTTTACAGAACAGATGGAAAATTGTTCAATCTACACTACCTTCAATCCAAAACCAAAGTCACTCTAACTTCAATCATTGAACTCCAGTATACTGATGATGTTTGTGTGTGCGCACTCACCCAAAAACTGAGTTCCAGGTCATTGTCAATTCCTCTGAGGCAAAAGAGAAAATGAGCATTTCACTAAACACCCGGAAAACTAAGGTTCTCTTCAAACCAGCTCCCACAGCATTACACCTCCCACCATTTTTTAAGATCAATAATGAGATCCTGGAAAATGTGGACCATTTTCTATATCTTGGGAACATCCTCTCAGCAGAAGTAGGCATAGATATCAAATTCATCATTGCCTCCAATATGCCAGCTCAGCCTTCGTCCGACTGAGGAAAAGAGTATTTGAGGACTAGGATCTCAAACCCGAGACTAAGGTCATGGTTTACCGGGCAGCAGTAACCCCCGCTCTCTATATGCTTCAGAGACTTGGACAACCTACAGCAGGAGCCTCAAAGCACTGGAGAACCAGTGGTGTCTTTGCAATATCCTCCAAACTCAGTGGCTAGAAAGACAATCCGACAGCAGCGTCTTCTCTCAAACCAACATGCCGAGCATTGAGGCGCTAATCTTTCAAAACCAGGACTGCTGTCCGTATGCCTGACATCAGAATCCCGAAGCAACTGCTCTACTTGGAAATTGGTCATGGCAGAGACTCCCGAGAGGACAATGGAAATGCTTTAGCGGTGTATTCAAAGCATCCCTGAACATGTTAAACATCTCCTGCCAGATGATGGGAGGCCCTGGCTTGTTACCAACCAAAATGAAGAAAGGTTCATTCGGGAAGGCACTGACAAATTGAGAGACTTCATTGGAAACACACAAAGGTGAAACCAAAGCATTAGAGAGAGTGCATAAACCTCCAAACAACTCATCTACCAGATCCTCCAAGCACCACCTGCCCTAAATGTGGCAGAGTCTGAACTTTGTGCATTGGACTTATCAGCCATCCTAGATCCCATCAAACTGGTGTAGAAGCTAGTCATCTTTGATCTTAAGGGACTGCTTCAGAAGAGAAGAAGGAACATGCTGAATGCTTATTATCTGGAGTGAGCTAACGGATTATTGTTATGTTATGGGATAATTATTCATCTGCTTCAGTTATTTTTAAATGAATGAGCGATGTATCCAAACTGAATATCCAGATGGACAATGAAGTGAAATTGAATTGAATTGAATTCTTGAAGGCAATCTGGGACAAGCCCCACCAAACCAAGTGTCCAAACATACAAGTGATTGGCCAGCAGTGGGCATTTGCTACAGTATCCTGTGCTCCACTAAGCTCTCCACCCTCTTGCCTGGGCCTATATTATCCTCATCACTAATGTCCTTTCCTCATGCGCATACTGTGAATCAGATCACCTGGTCTTATGACATTGTGGTGCTTGAGAACTTGTTGTGTGCAAATGGCTGCTCATTTCCTACATTACAACAGTGACTACACTTAAAAAATACATAATTGGGTGTAAAGGACATCCTGAGTTCATGAAAGATGCAATATGAATACAAGTTCCTTCCTTCCTTGCCTTTTTAAGTGGTGGGGCTTCCCAGAGTTGATGGGTACTGTTGCAATAAGCTTGATAAGTTGTTGCAAAGCCTCCTGCAGATAGCCACAATGAGTCATTGGTGAAGGAAGTGGACATTGTTTCCACTGGCAAAAGAGGACTGCTCCATCCTGGATGATATCAAGTTTCTGGAGTGTTTTTGCAGTTGCACCCATCAAGCCAAGTAGTGAGCATTTCAAAGAATCATAGAATCACAGCACAGAAAGAGGTCATTTGGCCTGTCATGCCCCTGTCTGCAAGAGCAATTCGGATATTTTGTATTACTCTTTCACAGGATGTTGGCAACGCTGGAAGGCCAGCATTTGTAGCCCATCCTTTTTTGCCCTTGGGGAGGTGGCGCTGAGCCGCCTTCTTGAATCTCTGCCCTTTCCTCATAACCCTGCAAAATTTTTCCCTTGGGTGCTTCTCCAATTTGCCATTGAGAGCCAAGATTGAACCTGCCTCTGCCACCCTCTCAGGAAGTGCATTCTTGGAGTGGTGTAGTGATGTTGTTACTGATAATCCTGATACCCAGGGCAACGCTCTGGTGACCTGGATTCAAATCCAACCATAGCAAATAGTGGGATTTGAATTCAATTTTAAAAATCTGGAATTAGAAGTCTAATGATGACCATGAAACTACTATCAATTGTTGTAAAAACCCATCTGGCTCACTAATGTCCTTTAGGAAAGGAAACCTTCTGGCTTACATGTGACTCCAGATCCACAGCAATGTGGTTTACTCTTATATGCCCTCTCAACAAGGGCAGTTGGGCAATAAATTTGGCCCAGCCAGCAATGCTCACATCCCATGAACGAATACTTAAAAAAATTCCAATTCATAACTGCTCACTGTGTGAAAATATTTTTCCTCATGGTTCTTTTGAAAATCACTTTAAAATCGGTGTTGTCTGGTTCTTGACCCTTCAGCTAATAGGAACAGTTTCTCCCTTTATTTGGTCTGCCTAGACGTCCTCATGATTTTGCACACTTCTATCAAATATCTTCTCTCAGAAGAACAAATCCAGCTTCTCCAAGTTATCCGCATATTTTACCACAAAATGTGACTCCCAGTATTTGCTGATAATTTTTTTCTGGTTACATATGGAAACTGGACCAAATGCAGAATTAAAAGAAAGGTATGAAAAAGGCTTAAGAGAATTACACTGTAGCAGCTTTGGCAGCCTTCCATCTCGTAAGACGATGGCTTGCACTGGGGTGGTCAACTCTGGAGCACCACTCTGGCATGGCAGTCTGCGCTGATTTGCTTTTAGGAAGACAGTGGGGCTGAGAAGGTACTCAATTCATTGGCCTCTGCTTTCTCTGAGCCCTCTTCTCAACTAGCTGATCTTTTAATTTCTGTTCGCCTCTTCTCATGCCCTTCGAATAATCAGGCTCTAGAGGTCATGGCTGTCATTGACTGTTTCCCAATTGTCTTCCATCATCATATCTCGTTTACAAACGTCCTTGCAGTGGAGGTGTGGACATTCATGAGGTCATGACCCAGTGGCCAATTCACCGTAAAGAGGGTCTTTGGTTATGTGTCCGTTACCCAACCGATAAGCATGGCCAAGCCAGCCATGTTCAGGAATGAATGTTTGCTGATGGAATTAGCGTGCTTTAGGACTTCTGAGTTGGTGACCTTGTATTGCCAAGATGCAGAGGATATGTCTAATACGGAAAAGGTATTATTTTTATTCATTCACGGGATGTGGACTTATCTGGCTGGGCCAGCATTTATTGCCCATCCCTAATTGCCCTTGAGAAGGTGTTGCTGAACTGCCTTCTTGAACTGCTACAGTCCTTGTGGTGTAGGTACACTCACAATGCTGTTAGAAAGTGAGTTTCAGGATTTTGACCCAGCGACAGTGAAGGAACGACGATATATTTCCAAGTCAGTATGGTGAGTGACTTGGAGGGACTTCTAGATGGTGTTGTTCCCATCTATCTGCTGCTCTTGTCCTTCTAGATGGTAGTGGTCATGGGTTTGGAAGATGCTGTCGAAGGAGCCTTGGTGAATTCCTGCAGTGCATCTTGTAGATGGTACACACTGCTGCTACTGTGCATCGGCGGTGGAGGGAGTGAATGTTTGTGGATGGGGTGCCAATCAAGCGGGCTGCTTTGTCCTGGACAGTGTCAAGCTTCTTGAGTGTTGTGGGAGCTGCACTCATCCAGGCAAGTGGGGAGTATTCCATCACACTCCTGACTTGTGCCTTGTAGATGGTGGACAGGCTTTGGGGAGTCAGGAGGCGAGTTACTCGTCGCACTATTTCTAGCCTCTGACCTGCTCTTGTAGATACAGTATTTATATGGCTAGTCCAGTTCAGTTTCTGTTCAATGGTAACCCCGAGGATGATGATAGTGAGGGATTCAGTGATGGTAATGCCATTGAACATTAGGAGGTGATGGTTAGATTCTCTCTTGTTGGAGATGGTCATTGCCTGGCACTTACGTAGTATGTATGTTATTTGCCACTTGTCAGCCCAAGCCTGGATATTGTCCAGGTCTTGCTGCATTTGGACATGGACTACTTCAGTACCTGTGGAGTCGCAAATGCTGCTGAACATTGTGCAATCATCAGCAAACATCCCCGCTTCTGAACTTACAATGGAAAGGAGGTCATTGATGAAGCAATTGAAGATGGTTTGGCCTAGGACACTACCCTTTGGAACTCCTGTAGTAATGTCCTGGAGCTGAGATGACTGACCTCCAACAACCACAACCATTTTCCTTTGTGCTAGGTATGACTTTTTTCTTATTCATTCATTGGATGTGGGCTTTGCTGGCTGGGCCAGTATTTATGCCCATCCCTAGTTGCCCTTGAGAAGGTGGTGGTGAGCTGCCTTCTTGAACTGCTGCAGTCCATGTGGTGCAGATACACCCACAGAGCTGTTAGGAAGGGAGTTCCACAATTTTGACCCAGCGACAGTGAAGGAACAAAAACAGAATTACTTGGAAAAACTCAGCAGGTCTGGCAGCATCGGTGGAGAAGAAAAGAGTTGACATTTCGAGTCCCCATGACGCTTCCACAGAACTGAGTGAATATAAGGAGAGGGGTGAAATATAAGCTGGTTTAAGGTGGGGTGGGGGGGTGGGGGTAGAGAAGTGGTGGGGGGGGGTGGTGTGGTTGTAGGGAAAAGCAAGCAGTGATAGGAGCAGATAATCAAAAGATATCACAGACAAAAGAACAAAAGAACACAGAGGTGTTGAAGGTGGTGATATTATGTAAATGAATGTGCTAATTAAGAATGGATGGTAGGGTACTCAAGGTACAGCTCTAGTGCGGGTGGGGTGGAAAGACTAGCAGGGTGTAAAAGATTTAAAAATAATGGAAATATGTGGAAAAAGAAAATTCTATATAAATTATTGGAAAAAACAAAAGGAAGGGGGAAGAAACAGAAAGGGGGTGGGGATGAAGGGGGGAGTTCAAGATCTAAAGTTGTTGAATTCAATATTCAGTCCAGAAGGCTGTAAAGTGCCTAGTCGGAAGATGTGGTGCTGTTCCTCCAGTTTGCGTTGGGCTTCACTGGAACAATGCAACAAGCCAAGGACAGACTTGTGGGCAAGAGAGCAGGGTGGAATGTTAAAATGCCAAGCAACAGGGAGGTTTGGATCATTCTTGCGGACAGACCGCAGGTGTTCTGCAAGGCGGTCGCTCAGTTTACGTTTGGTCTCTCCAATGTAGAGGAGACTGCATTGGGAGCAATGAATGCAGTAGAATAAGTTGGGGGAAATGCAAGTGAAATGCTGTTTCACTTGAAAGGAGTGTTTGGGCCCTTGGGTGGTGAGGAGAGAGGAAGTGAAGGGGCAGGTGTTGCATCTTTTGTGTGGGCATGGGGAGGTGCCATAGGTGGGGGTTGAGGAGTAGGCGGTGATGGAGGAGTGGACCAGGGTGTCCCGGAGGGAATGATCCCTACGGAATGCCGCCAGGGGGGTTGAAGGGAAGATGTGTTTGGTGGTGGCATCATGCTGGAGTTGGCGGAAATGGCGGAGGATGATCCTTTGAACGCGGAGGCTGCTGGGGTGATGAGTGAGGACAAGGAGGACCCTATCATGTTTCTGGGAGGGAGGAGAAGGCATGAGGGTGGATGCGCGGGAGATGGGCTGGACATGGTTGAGGGCCCTGTCAAGTGAAGGGACGGTGATCTATTTCCAAGTCAGGATGGTGAGTGACTTGGAGGGGAACTTGCAGGTGGTGGTGTTCCCATCTATCTGCTGCCCTTGTCCTTCTAGGTTGTAGTTGTTGTTGGTTTGGAAGGTGCTGTCTAAGGAGCCTTGGTGAATTCCTGCAACCTCCAATTCCTCCAACTAGTGGAGAGTTTTCCCCCTGATTCCCATTGACTCCAGTTTTGCTAGGGCTCCTTGACGCCACACTCAGTCAAATGTAGCCTTGATGTCAAAGGCAGTCGGTCTCACTTCACCTCGGGAGTTCAGCTCTTTTGTCCATGTTTGAACCAAGGCTGTAAAGATGTCAGGAGCTGAGTGATTATGGCAGAGCCCAAACTGGGCATCAGTGAGCAGCTTATTGCTAAGAGAGTGCGGCTAGATAGCACTGTTGATGACACCTTTCATTACTTTACTGATGATGGAGAGTAGACTGATGGGGTGGTAATTGGCCGGGTTGGATTTGTCCTACTTTTTGTGTACAGGACATACCTGGGCAATTTTTTACATAGCCAGGTAGATGCCAGTGTTGTAGCTGTACTGGAACAGCTTGGCTAGAGGCACGGCGAGTTCTAGAGCACAAGTCTTCAGTACTATTACCAGAATATTGTCAGGCCCCATAGCCTTTGCACTATCCAGTGCCTTCAGCTGTTTCTTGATATCATGTGGAGTGAAATGAATTGGCCGAAGACTGGCATCTGTGATGCTGGGGACTTCCTGAGGAGATCGCAATGAATCATCCACTTGGCAGTTCTGACTGAAGATTGTAGCAAATGCTTCAGCCTTATCTTTTGCATTGATGTGCTGGGCTCCCCCATCATTGAGGATAGGGATATTTGTGGAGCCCCCTCCTCCAGTGAGTTGTTTAATTGTCCACCACCATTCACAACTGGATGTGGCAGGACTGCAGAGCTTAGATCGCTTAGCTCTGTCTATCACTTGCTGCTCCTGCTGTTTAGCACGCAAGTAGTCCTGTGTTATAGCTTCACCAGGTTGACACCTCATTTTTAAGTATGCCTGATGCTGCTCCTAGCATGCCCTCCTGCACTCTTCATTGAACCAGGGTTGATTGCCTGGCTTGATGGTAATGGTAGAGTGGAGATATGGCGAGCCACAGATTGTGGTTGAGTACAATTCTGCTGTTACTGATGGACCACAGTACCTCACGGATGCCCAGTTTTGAGCTGCTAGGTCTGGTCGAAATCTATGCCATTTAGAACGGTGGTAGTGCCGCACGACACGATGGAGCATATCCTCAATGTGATCCTTTCAGGCTGTTGCTTGACGAGTCTGTGAGACAGCTCTCCCAATTTTGGCACTAGCCCCCCAAATGTTATTAAGAAGAACTTTGCAGGGTCAGCAGGGCTGAGTTTGCCATTGTCGTTTCTGGTGCCTATGTCAATGTCAGGTTGGTCCGTCCGGTGTCATTCCTTTTTTGCATCTTTGTAGCAGTTTGATACAACTGAGTAGCTTGCTAGGCCATTTCAGAGGGCAGTTCAAAGTCAACCACATTACTGTGGATCTGGAGTCACATGTAGGTCAGGTAAAGACAGCAGATTTCCTTCCCTAAAGACATTAGTGAACCAGATGGGATTTTTATAATAGCCTACAATGGTTTCATGGTTATCATTGGACTTTTATTTTCAGATTTTTATTGAATTCAAATTCCACCATCTGCCATGGCAGGTTTTGAACCCCGTTTCCCAGATTACTAGTCTGGTGACAATCGCCTCCCCCAGTGAACAGTGGAAACTGTTCAGCCTTTTCTCCTGCCTTGCTTACGATATCCAGGTCTCACCACTATTGACAAGTGGATTGAGGATGCAGGCTTGGTTGACTCACAGTTCAATGTACTCAGTCAGGTTGCTGTTTTTCAACTCATTAGCAACTAACTTCTATTTTAATACACTGATGAATACTGATGCACTGATGCCAAAAATTACAGCTGACTAGTGATACCTATATTTGTGCCTACTTACTGTACAAATGTAATTCCATAATCCTTCATATTTCAAGTTGTGTTGCAGTTTCATCAACAAGTTAGTTTTCGGAAAATAAGTAGGCATTCTCTAACATTTAGTTTCAAGTCCAATAAGACCAGGTATTTCCTTAGCTTTAGAGTCAAGGACAAATGTTGTAATGATTCTCATTCAAACATGTAATATTCTGTACCTAAACTTAATGTCGCATAGTAATTGATAACAGGACAAAGAATGTGATAACAGGACACTTAGAAAATATCAATGGGATTAGACAAAGTCAACATGGGTTTATGAAAGGGAAATCATGTTTGACAAACCTACTGGAGTTTTTGAGGATGTAACTAGCAGAATAGATAACAGAGAACCAGAGGATGTAGTGTCTTTTGGTTTTCAGAAAGCTTTTGATAAAGTCCCACATAAGAGGTTAGTGTGTAAAATTAAAGCACTTGAGAACAGGTGTAATATATTGGTGTGGATTGAGCAATGGTTAACAGACAGGAAACAGAGAGTAGGAATAAACATGTCTTTGTTGGAGTGGCAGGCGGTGACTAGTGGGGTACTGCAGGGATCAGTGCTTGGTCCCCAGCTATTCACAATATATATCAATGATTTGGATGAGGGAACCAAATGTAATATTTGCAAGTGTCCTGATGACACAAAACTAGTTGGGAATGTGAGTGGTGAGGAGGATGTTAAGAGGCTTCAAGGCAATTTAGGCAAGTTGAGTGACTGGGCAAAACCATGGCAGGTGCACTATAACATGGGTAAGTGTGAAGTTATCCACTTCAGGGAAAACAGAATGGCAGAGTATTAATTAAATGGTGATAGATTGGGAAATGTTGATGTACAAAGTGGGGTGTCCTTGTATACCAAGCAATGAAAGCAAGCATGCAGGTGCGGCAAGCTGTTAGGAAGGCAAATTGCCTGTTGGCCTTCATTACGACAGGATTTGAGTACAGAAGCAAGGATGTCTTACTGCAGATGTACAGGGCCTTGGTGAGACCAAATTTGGAGTATTGTGCACAGTTTTGGTCTCCTTTCCTAAGGAAGGATATATTTGCCATAGAGGTAGTGCTGCGAAGGTCACCAGACTGATTCCCACATTGGCAGGATTGTTGTATAAGGAGACATTGTGTCAACTAGGCCTGTATTCACTGGAGTTTAGAAGGGTGAGAGTGGATCTCATTGAAACATATAAAATCCTGACAGAGTTGGACAGACTGGATGCAGAGATGATGTTTCCTCAGGCTGGGGGGCCTAGAACAAGGGGTCACAATCTCAGGATATGGGGTAGGCCATTTAGGACTGAGGTGAGGAGATATTTCTTCCTTCAAAGGGTGGGGAACCTATGAAATTCTCTACCACAGAAGGCTGTAGAGGCCAAGTCATTAAATATATTTAAGAAGGAACTAGATAGATTTCTAGACTCTAAAGGCATCAAGGGGTATGGAAACAGTGCGGGAGTATGGCATTGAGACAGAGGATCAGCCATGATCTATTGAATGATGAGCAGGCTCAAGGGGTCAAATGGCCCACTCCTGCTCCTCTTTTCTATGTTTCTATGCATACTTTTTGATCCAGCTGCACTACTATATAAAAACATCAAACCCAGTGCAAAACCATTTATTCATAGATACATTTGGTTTAACTTCAATTTATTTTCTCAACATTGGATCAAAGTGGAAAATGAGAGTTGCTGATACGTTTTGAAGTGCAGTTACTGTTGTAACGTAGGAAATGCAGAATGGTTTAATGGCACTCCAACAAGACAACATCAAAATATATGATGCAGATGACCAGAGATTTAGACACAATTCCTGGGCGAGGTTCCCCCAGTTTGTTATGATCCCGGACGAGGTACCCTGGGTGTGGTGAGGAGGGATGAATTGGCTCCCCTTCTTTATTCAAGCCCCTCGGTCGGTCACAACGAGGTTAATTTAAAAAGGATCTGTTCCCTTGTGGATACCTTTTCTCAGTCCAAATATTTTAAAAGGAGCTAATTTAACCAGGCTTTCTTGAATTAAAGAAAGAATGAGTTTGTTAGTTGCTAAAACGCAAGAAAAAATATAATAAAAACGCAACGCATGCACACATACACATACACACACACGCGCACACGCGCACGCACACACATGCGCATACACACACACACATGCGCGCACACGCACACACACACACACACACACACACATGCGTACACACACACACATGCGCACACATACACACATGCACACATACACACACGCACACACACACACGCACACACACACGCGCACGCACACACACACACATGCGCACACACACGCACACACATGCATGAACACACACGCGCAAACACACACATGCGCGCACACACACACACACACACACACACACACACACACATTAGAAATGAGAAGTGAGTCCAAAAATAAAAGTTAAAAAGATATATGAATCAGTCTATGGTTTGTCCATGAGGAACAGATGATGAAATGTTGCGGCCATTAAGTCAGATGATTCTGGTAGTGTTGACTTTGGGCAGTTGGTTTGGAGCTTCTTGGAGGCTGCTTGCACAAGGCTCCCAAAGGCCCTGTGTCACACACGCTTCTTGTAACTCCTTTCCCCCATGGAACTCTTTCTCCTCTTGGAACTCCTTCCCAACCCCTCATGGACTCTCCCCCATCACCCCCCCCCCCACCCCAACCCCTGCCAGCCCCGCCCCAGACTGCCTCTCCCGCCTTAGTCCTTCCTCCTTCCTGACTCCTTCCTCCATATTAGTTCTTCTGCCACCTTTACTCCTTCCGCTCTGCAGACTCCTTCCTCCAGCCTTACTTCTTCCTCCAGTTTTACTCCTCCCCCCTTCTCGACTCCTTCCTTCACCCTTATTCCTTCCCCTCTCCAGGCTCCTTCTCTCATCCAAGTCATTAATATATATTGTAAATAATTGTGGTCCCAGCACTGATCCCTGTGGTACTGCACTAGTTACAGGCTGCCATCCTGAAAATGAAACCTTATCCCAACTCTCTGTCTTCTTTTAGTTAGCCAATCCTCTATCCATTTAAGGATGTCTGCAGGGCATTCTGAAGGGGGAGGGCAAACAGCCAGTGGTCGTGGTACATATTGGTACCAATGACATGGTTAAAAAAAGGGATGAGTTCCTACAAGCTGAATATAGGGAGTTAGGACAGAAATTTATAAGTAGGACCTCAAGGTAGTAATCTCAGGATTACTACCTGCCATGTGCTAGCGAGAGTAAAAACAACAGGATATCTCGGATGAATATATGGCTGAAGAAATGGTGCAGAGGGGAGGGACTCAGATTCCTGGGACATTGGGATGGGTTCTGGGGAAGGTGGGACCAGTACAGACAGGACAGGTTGCATCTGGGCAGGACTGGGACCAATCTCCTCGGGGGAGTGTTTGCTAGTGCATTCGGGGAGGATTTAAACCAGAATGGCAGGGAGATCGAACCTGAGCAGGGAGACAGAGGAGGGGGAAACAAGGATAGAAACAAAAGACAGAAAAGTAAGGAGCAAAAGTGGAAGACAGAAAAAACAAGGGTGAGAAACAAAATGGATCACAGCACAAAATAAAACTAAGATGATTAAAAAGGTTAAAAAATCAAGTCAAAAGGCATTGTGTCTTAATGCACGGAGCATTCGCAATAAGGTAAATGAATTAACAACGCAAATAGATATAAACGGTTATGATATAGTTGCAATTACAGAGACATGTCTGCAGGGTGATCAAGGGTGGGAACTGAACATCCAGGGGTTTTCAATATTTAGGAAGGACAGACAAATAGGGAAAGAAGGTGGGGTAGCATTGTTGGCAAAGCAGGAAATCAACGCAGTAGTGAGGAAGGATATTGGCTTGGAAAATCACGATGTGGAATCTGTTTGGATGGAGATAAGAAACACCAAGTGGCAGAAAACATTGTTGGGAGTTATCTATAGATCCCCAAACAGTAACGGAGATGTAAGGGAAGGCATTAAACAGGAAATTAGAGATGCATGCAATAGGGGTACTACTGTAATCATGGGTGACTTTAATCTACATATAGATTGGACAAATCAAGCTAACAATAATATTGTGGAGGAGGATTTCCGGAAGTGTGCACATGATGGTTTTTTAGACCAGTACGTTGAGGAACCAACTGGGGAACAGGCTAAAAACAAGAAAACTGCGGATGCTGGAAATCCAAAACAAAAACAAAAACAGAATTACCTGGAAAAACACAGCAGGTCTGGCAGCATCGGCGGAGAAGAAAAGAGTTGACGTTTCGAGTCCTCATGACCCTTCGACAGAAGTTCTGTCGAAGGGTCATGAGGACTCGAAACGTCAACTCTTTTCTTCTCCGCCGATGCTGCCAGACCTGCTGAGTTTTTCCAGGTAATTCTGTTTTTGTTTTTGTTTTGGAGAACAGGCTATCCTAGACTGGGTATTGTGCAATGAGAAAGGATTAATTAACAATCTTCCCTTGGGGAAGAGCCGGCATAAAATGATAGAATTGTCCTTTAAGATGGAGAGTGAAGAAGTTGAATCTGAAACTAGGGTCCTGAATCTAAATAAAGGGAACAACAAGGGTATGAGGCGTGAGTTGGCAATGATAGATTGGGGAACTTTTTTCTTCTCCGCCGATGCTGCCAGACCTGCTGAGTTTTTCCAGGTAATTCTGTTTTTGTTTTGGATTTCCAGCATCCGCAGTTTTTTTGTTTTTATTTACTAAAAGGGTTGATGGTGGATAGGAAATGGCTCAAATCTAAGGAGCGTATGCATGAATTACAACAATTATTCATTGCTGTCTGGTGCAAAAATAAAACAGGAAATATGGCTCAACCATGGCTTACAAAAGAAATTAGGGATAGTATTAGATCCAAAGAGGAGACATAGAAAATTGTCAGAAAAAGCAGCAAGCCAGAGGATTGGAAACAGTTTAGAATTCAGCAAAAATGGACAAAAAAATTGAATAAGAAGGGAAAAATGAAGTATGAGAGTAAACTTGCAGGGAACATAAAAACTGACTGTAAACGCTTGTATAAATATATAAGAGAAAAAGATTAGAAAGACAGATGTAGGTCAGAAACAGGGGAAATTATAATGGGGAACAAAGAAATGGCAGAAGAATGGAACATATCCCTTGGTTCTGTCTTCACCAAGGGCCTAGTGAAAGGGAGGAATTGAAGAAAATCAGTGTTAGTAAAAAAATGGTGCTAGAGAAATTAATGGAATTAGAGAAATTCCCTGATAATTTACATCCCAGAGTCCTAAATGAAGTGACCCTGGAAATATTGGATGCATTGTTGGCCATCTTCCAAAATTCTATTGACTCTGGAGCAGTTCCCACAGGTTGGAGGGTGGCAAATGTAACCCCACTACTTAAAAAAAGAAGGGAGAGAAAAAGCAGAGAATTACAGACCAGTTAGCCTAACATCAGTAGTGGGGAAAATGCCAGAGTTTATTATAAAATACATGGTAACAGAACACCTGGAAAGCATTAACGGGATTAGACAAAATTAGCATGGGTTTATGAAAGGGAAATCATGCTTAACTAATCTACTGGAGTTTTTTGAGGATATAACTAGTCAAGTAGATAAGGGTGAACGAGTGGATGTGGTGTATTTGGATTTCAAGAAGGCTGTTGATAAGGTCCCACATAAGAGGCTAGTGGGCAAAATGAAAACACATGGGATCGGGGGTAATATACTGGCATGGATTGAGAATTGGTTTACAGACTGAAAACGGAGTGGGAATAAATGGATCTTTATCCAGATGGCAGGCGTTGACTAGTGATGTTACGCAGGGATTAGTGCTTGGGGCCCCAGCTATTCACAATATATATAAATGACTTGGATGAGGAAGCCAAATGCAATATTTCCAAGATTGCTGACAGCACAAAACTGGGCAGGGTTGTGAGTTGTGAGGAGGATGCAAGGAGGCTTCAGGGAGATTTCGGTAAATTGTGTGTGTGGGCAAACACATGACAGATGCGGTATAACGTGGATAAATGTGAGGTTATACACTTCGGTGTGAAAAACAGAAAGGCAGAGTATTTTTTAAATGGTAATATAAAGGAAACTGTGGATGTACAAAGGATCTGGATGTCCTTGTATACCAGTCAATGAAAGTAAACAGGCAGGTACAGCAAACAATTAGGAAAGCAAATGGTATGTTGGCCTTCATTGCAAGAGAATTTGACTTCAGAAGTAGGGATGTCTTACTGCAGTTATACAGGGCCTTGGTGAGACCACACCTGGAGTATTACATGCAGTTTTGGTCTCCCTACCTAAGAAAGGATATACTTGCCATAGAGGGAGTGCAGCGAAGGTTCACTAGGCTGATACTGGGGATGGCAGAACTGTCACATGAAGAGAGATTGGTTTGACTAGGCCTGTATTCACTAGAGTTTAGAAGAATGAGATGTGATCAGATTGAAACATATAAAAAAATTCTAACAGGGCTAGACAGACTAGATGCAGGGAGGATACTCCCCC
Organism: Carcharodon carcharias; assembly: GCF_017639515.1. Classification (NCBI taxonomy): domain Eukaryota; kingdom Metazoa; phylum Chordata; class Chondrichthyes; order Lamniformes; family Lamnidae; genus Carcharodon; species Carcharodon carcharias. Next base: position 190,117,422 of record NC_054472.1, read on the forward strand.
TGGTTGGGGAGCCCAGAACCAGGGGTCACAGTCTCAGGATATGGGGTAAGCTACTTAGGACTGAAATAAGGAAAAATTTCTTCACTCAGAGGGTGGTCAACCTGTGAAATTCTCTACCACAGAAGGCTGTGGAGGCCGGATCACTGAATATATTCAAGAAAGAAATTGATAATTTTTTTGGATATTAGGGGCATCAAGGGGTATGGAGATTGGCAGTTTTCCAATCCCTTGGCTCTTTTCCAGAATCTAAGGATTCTTGGAAGATTATTACCAGTGCATCCACTATTTGTGTAGCTTCTTCCTTTAAAATCCAAGGATACAACCCATCAGGTCCAGGGGACTTATCAGCATGCAGCTCCATTAGTTTCCCTCGTACTTTTTCTCTACTGATGGTTATTTTATTTATTTCCTCCCCCCACCTTTTGCCCCTTGATTTTTTTCTTATTCATTCACAGAATGTGGGCTTCGCTGGCTGGCCCAGCATTTATTGCCCATCCCTAGTTGCCCTTGAGAAGGTGGTGGTGAGCTGCCTTCTTAAACCGCTGCAGTCCATATGGTGCACGTACACCCACAGTGCTGTTAGGGAGGGAGTTCCAGGATTTTGACCCAGCGACAGTGAAGGAACAGCAATATATTTCCAAGTCAGGATGGTGAGTGACTTGGAGGGGAATCTCCAGGTGGTGGTTCTCCCATCTATCTGCTGCCCTTGTCCTTCTAGGTGGCAGTATTTTTGGAATGCTATTAGTGTCTTCTACCATGAAGACTGAAGCAAAGTATTTATTCAACTCCTCTGCCATTTCCTGGTTCCCCATTATTATTTCCCCAGCCTCATTCTCTAAGGGGCCTAAGTTCATTTTGGCCTCTCTCTTCTTTTTTATATATTTAATGAAGCTCTTACTGTACATTTTTATACTTCTTGCCAACTTACCCTCAAAGTTTATTTTCTCCCTCTTTATTTTTTTGGTCATCTTTTGTTGATTTTTAAAACTTTCCCAATCCACTAATCTTTGCCACATTGTATGTTTTTCTTCCAATTTGATACTACCCTTAACTTCCTTGGTTAACTATGGTTGGTTTATCCCCTTCCTAGAATCCTTCTTCCTCATTAGGATATATCTTTGTTGTGAGTCATGAACTATTTTCTTAAACATCTGCTATTGTTCATCAACAGTCTTTTCTGCTAAACTCCTTTCCCGGTCCACTCCAACCAACTCTGCCCTCATTCCTTTGAAATTACCCTTATTTAAGTTTAGCACAGTTGTTTCCGACCCAGTTTCTCACTCTCAAACTGAATGCTAAATCCTATGTTATGGACACTGATGCCTAGGGGATATTTCACTCTGAGATCATTTATTAAACCTGCCTCATTACACATTACCAGGTCCAAAATAGCCTGATCATTGGTTGGATCCACAACATATTTTTCTAGGAAACTGTCCCGAATACACTCAATGACTTCTTGCTTGTGGCTACCTCTGCCAACTTGATTTTCCCAATCTACATGAAGATTAAAGTCACCCATGATTAAAGTATGTCTTTTTTAACATGCCCTCATTATCTCCTGATTTATTCTCTGCCCAACAGTTAGCTACTGTTAGAGGGCCTATAGACTACACCCACCAGTGTCTTCTTCCTCTTGTTATTTCTTACCTCCACCCATATGGATTCTACATCTTCCGATCCAAGGTCATTTCTTGCTCTCGTACTTATCCCATTGGCAGGGAGATATAATAATTCTCATAATGTTATTGGAATTTATTGTAAAACAGTGGCCTCTGTGTCTGTATGTGTCTGTGCGTATATGTGTGTGTGTGTGTGTGTGTGTGTATGTGTGACTTAATTGGATTAATGGCAGCTGGTCTGAAGGCTTTGACGTAACCTTGGTAAACACAGAGGAAGTTTAAAATGTAAGGTGTAAAAGGACATTTGTATTTTTAGATAAACCAGACTAGATTGTTTTCAAAGGAGGGATGAAATGTGTCACCTAACCAGGTGAAGTTTAGAGACGGTGTGTTTATTTTCCCCAAAGATTATTGGTAAAACTTAGCGCTATAAGAGATTGTTATAATCAGAAAGGTAAAGTTCAAACACAAAGTAAAACAATGGGAATTTGCATTCAAATGGGAAAATATGTATAAAGGAGTGAAAGCTGTGTGTAAGGATTGACATTTTTAAGATGAAACGATTGTGAAAAACCTTCAGCTTCTATACTTCAAGCTGCTATTTTCAAAGAGCTAAAGTTAAAAAAACTCACTTTGAATTCGACTGGTTCAGGGTATTGTGTGTCACCTTGCCTGGGTCTTTTAAAATCTATACATCTTACTGTTGCCTTGGGAGTCAGATTAAGTAGGGGATTTAGAAGTTATCACAATAGTAATTTGTAGATCTATGTATGAGTTTAAAATCATTTCTCTTGTTAATAAATGTTTTTGTAAAAATCTGTAAGACTTGGTGGTCTTATTACTAGTGAATTCAAGGCACACATCTCAAAATTTATAGAAATTCCAAAACAAGTTCTGGTAGTTGTTTCAAATTTCCCTTTGGGATTTGAACAACTCAGCCTTTACCATTGGCTGTGCCATAACACCATCTCGTACTAACAAAGCTACCCACCACCCTTTCCTTCCTGCCCATCCTTTCAAAAGTCACATTCCCCTAAATATTTAGTTCCTAGCTTTGATCTCCTTGTAACCTTGTCACCATATTATAAGGTCATACCCTTTGACTTCTATTTGTGGCGCTAATTCATTTATTTTGTTCTGAATACTATGAGCATCTATGTAAAGAGCTATTAATTAGGCCTTTTTACTATTTTTCCACCTTTGACCCTATTTGCTGCTGTGTTTTATGTTTCTACATTCCCTTCCTGTCACACTCTAACTATCATTACCGAAGTAGCTGCCCTGCAATGCTGCCATATCCTTTTGCTTTGGAAGCACCCCCCCCCCCCCCACCCCCCCAATTTAGTTTAAAGCCTTCTCTACAGCTCTAGTTATTCGATTCACCAGGACACTGGTCCTAGCACAGTTCAAGTGAAGCCTGTCCTGCTGGAACAGCTCCCTTCTACCCCAGTACTGGTGCCAGTGCCCCATGAACTAAAACCCTTTCCTCCCACACCAATCTTTGAACCACATATTTAACTCCTTGACTTTATTTACCCTATACCAGTTTGCCCATGGCTGAGGTAGTAATCCTGAGATTATAACCTTGGAGGTTCTGCTTTTTACTTTAACTCCTAACTGTTCAAATTCTTTCAGCATAACCTCCTTTCTAGTCCTATCAATGCTGTTGGTTGCTCTAAGTGAGTTTCCCAGGTGTCACTGTACACTAGAAGGTCGTCTAGGTACATGACACAATTGGATAAGCCCGCCACTACCTGGTTCATCAGCCTTTGAAAGGTGGCTAGGGCATTTTGGAGCCCAGATAGCAACACTGGTATAACCCTGTTGGAGTTATGAAGGCAGATATCCCTTGATTAAATCTATCTTTGTAATGTAGGCTGCTTTACCTACCTTATCTATGCAGTATTCCAGCCGAAGTATCGGGTAGGAGTTGGCTCTGGTCACTGCATTATCTTTTCGGAAGTCAATGCAGAACATTGTGGCGCCATCCAGCTTGGGCACAAGCACAACTGGGGAGCGCCAGTTACAGCTGCTAGGCTCAATTAGTTGGTGCTCCAGCATGTAGTTAATCTCTTCCCAACCCTGTGGCAGCTTTTCTGGGCGTAGACGATGGGGATGTTGTCTTATGGGAGCGGCCTCTCCCACACCCACATCACGTAGAGCTAGTGTGGTGCAGCCTGGCTTGTCTCTGCATACGCCTTTAAATGCAGTGAGCAACCTCGTCAAGTCTGCTCACTGTTCTGCACCAAGGTGGGTGAATAAGGTATCTAAGTTTGCTGGTATCTCAGTGTTGGTTAGCTGGGTAGTAGGGGTTCAATGTGGGCCTCACCCACATCTCCCTCCAATTCATCCCTACTGCTACCCTCATCTTCTAGGTCAGTGACAGTGGGACAGACCATTACCTGCTTGTCCCCTTCTCACTGTGCTATCACTTTATCATGTTGACATTACACAGCCTTTGCCTTTTCCCCTAATCTGGGGTGTCAATTAGATAGTTTACTTCCCTGAGCTTCTTTGCTACTCTGTACAGTCCACTGAACTGTGTTTTTAAGGATTCACCTGGTATTGGTAGAGCACTAACACACAGTCTCCTGACTGAAAGGTTCAGGTCCTGGAATGTTCACCTGCCTGTTCCTCCCTGTCTGGGAGATTTTCATGTGTTCTCGGGCCACATCACAGGCTCTCCTGAGACGCTCCAGGAGGACTGTTACATAGTCTAACATGGAGACTTCCTCCTTCTATTCTTAAAACCTCTCCTTGATTAGTTTCAGAGGCCCATGCACTTGGTGCCCGTAAACTAATTCAAACTGAGTAAAGCCAGTGGACTCATTGGGTGGGTCCCTAGTAGCGAACAGAAGAAAATCTAGTCCTTTATCCCAGTCATGGGGGTACTTGTGGCAGTGTGCACTGACCATTGTTTTTAGGGTCTGGTGGTACCACTCTAGTGCCCCCTGGGACTGCAGGTGATACACTGAAGGCTTCAGCTGGGTCACACTCAGGTTACCCATGATTTCCCTGAAAATTCTGGACATGAAATTTGAGTCCTGATCCAACTGGATCTCGCTGGGCAGAACATACCTGGTAAAGAATTGGGTCAATTCCCTCACCACTGTTTTAGCAGATATTGTTCTCAGGGCAAGAGCCTCTGGGATGCAGGTAGCCATGTCCATGATGGGAAGGATACCTTGTCGCCCTCTTTTGTTTTGGGTAGGGGCCTTACACAGTCCACTAACACCTTGCTGAATGGTTCCCCAAAAGCAGGCACAGGAATCATAAGTGCAGGTCTCATTGTAGGCTGGGGTTTTCCCACAACCTAGCAGTTGTGGCAGGTTCTGCAAAACCTCACTGCCTCCCTGTGGAGGCATGGCCAGTAAAAATTCTGGCTGAAGTGGGCTTGGGTTTTGCATATACGGATTTCGTGAGCTACAGTACCTCGGCAGCACAACTACCTGGTGGATTACTGTCCACTCCTCATTTGCTGGTCTGTGTTGGTGGTCTCCATTTCCTCATCAGCACCTCATCTTTAATATCGTAGCATTCAGGGGCTGCTTCTGCCTCAGCTTCAGTGTGGCCAGTCTGAGTTAATGTTTTTAACAGTGGGTCAGCCTGCTGGACCGCTACCAAGCAAGGTCTATTTATTGCCTCCTTAGGGTCTTCTAGAATCCCGAAAAAGGTTTCAGATAACCAGATTGTAGGGTCTTCTGCCTGCAGTGCCACTTCAGCCTCCAGTGATGGTGCTTGTCTGGCCATGGACCGCATTACTACACAGTCTGGGAAAATGCCAGGCACTCTGTCCTGCAGCTGTTCTGTCCCCTGATCTCAGTGGGCTTCTTTGCGACCACTGGGGATGCTATTACCTTTGATCCTGCCAGGTCATTTCCGAGCAGCAGGTCAACCCTGTCCACTGGCAAACTGGGGACAACTCCCACAGTCAGTGGCCCTGACACAAAGTCATACTCCAGATGCACCCAATATAAGGAGATGGGTATGTACCCTCCTTCAATCCCCTTTACCAACATCTTGGCACTTACTGCATTCTCTGGTGGAAAGGTCATGCTTTTTCACAGCAGTAGAGTTTGGCTAACCGCTGTATCCCTCAGTATTACTACAGGCTTACTCAACCTTCCTTCAGATACAAAATCCTTGTAACTCTCAGTGTTCTGGTTAACTTCATCCACACTCTCAGGAGTGCTTCTATACAAATTTGCAGCTGCAGTCAGAGCCATAACCTGCTCTGCCATACTCTCTACTGCCTCCCATTCTCTACATGAGGTGTATGTGCCCCACTGCTTTTTCCCATAACCTCCAGCTGTTGGCCCGGAGATGCCTTACCTTTTGGCAGTTAAAACTCAGGTTTCTTAACCTCACATTTCATCTCAGCACCACTCTTTCTGTCCTGAGGTGGGCCCCCAGCAGTTCCCTCTCTCCCGTGGGTGCTCAGTTTCCTATCACTCTCTCCACCTCTATCCTTTCCAGTTGGTTAGGGGTGACTAGGGGAGGGTCTCTTCTGGAACAAAGGTTTGTGGATCAGCTCATAATCATCAGTCAGTGTGGCTGCCTGCCTGGCCCCTCTTACCCTTTGTTCCACTATATGTGTTCTTATTGAAAAGGGTAGGGAGTTTTTAAACTGTAGAACTATTTCACAGAGGTTGCTTTAAGCATCATCTCTCAGTCTGCAACACATCAATTCAAAAAGGAGGTCACGGATGCGCTTAAGTAGCTTTTGTTTTAAGTGCACGCACCCACTGGTCAAAAGCAAGTTGCTTAAGCCTTTCAAATTCCAGGTACGTCTGATCAGGCCTTTTCCTGAGGCTGTGGAGTTTCTGACAGTCTGTCTCCAGCACTAACTGGAACGCACTTAAAATAGCCCTTTTTGCTGCCTCATAGTCAGTGGCATTTTCCTCAGACAGGAGGGAGTAAACCCCATGAGCTCTCCTTGGAAGTTTACTCTGTGGTAATAAAGGCCAATATTGGACTGGCCACTTTAACTGCAGAGGACATGGCATAGTGATATTGTCACTGGACTAATAATCCAGAGACCCAGGAATATGCTCTGGTGTTTGAATCCTGCCACGGCAGATGGTGGAATGTAAATTCAATAAAAATGTGAAATTAAAAGTCCAACGATGACCATAAAACCATCTGGTTCACGAATGCTTTTTAGGGAAGGAAATCTGCTGGACTGGTCTGGCCAACATGTGACTCCAGATCCCCAGTAAGGTGGCTGACTCTTAAATGCCCTCTGAAATGGCCTACCGACAGAGCCTCAAAAAGGAATGAAACTGGCATCGACCTAGGCACTGGAAACGCCAACAGGCCCTGCTGACCCAGCAAAGTCCTCCTTACTAACATCTGCCAAAATGGGGAGAGCTGTCTCACAGATTAGCCAAGCAGCAGCCTGACATAGTCATCCTCACGGATGATATCCCCAACACCACCATCCCTGAGAGGTGGCGGCACAGTGGTATACTGTCAGGAAGGAGTTGCCCTGGGAGACCACATGAAGTCTCATGGCATCAAACATGGGCAAGGACACCTCCTGCTGATTACCACATATTGTCCTCCCTCAGCTGATGAATCAGTACTCTACCATGTTGAACACCACTTAGAGGAAGCACTGATGGTGGCAAGGGCACAGAATGTGCTCTGAGTGGGGGACTTCAATGTCCATGACTGACCGAGCTGGCAGAGTCCTAAAGGACACAACTGCTAGACTGGGTCTGCGGCAGGTGGTGAGGGAACCAGCAAGAGAGAAAAACATACTTGACCTCATTCCCACCAACCTGCCTGCCGCAGATGCATCTGTCCATGACCGTATTGGTAGGAGTTACCACCACACAGTCATTGTGGAGACAAAGTCCCGCCTTCACATTGAAGATACCCTCCATTGTGTTGTGTGGCACCACCACCGTGCTAAATGGGATAGATTTCAAACAGAGCAAGCAGCTCAAAACTGGGCAACCAAGAGGCACTGTGGGCCATCAGCAGCAGCAGAACTGTACTCAAACACAATCTGTAATCTCATGGCCTGGCACATCTCCCACTCTATCATCACAATCAAGCCAGGGGATCAACCCTGGTTCAATGTAGAGTGTAGGAGGGCATGCCAGGGGCAGCACCAGGCTTACCCTAAAATGAGTGTCAATCTGATGAAGCTATAACACAGGACTAATTGCATGCCAAACAGCATAAGCAGCAAGTGATAGAACTAAGCAATCCCGTAGCCAATGGATCAGGTCTAAGCTCTGCAGTCCTGCCACATCCAGTCGTGAATGGTGGTGGACAATTAAACAATTCACTGGAGGAGGAGGTTCCACAAATATCCCCATCCTTAATGTTGGAGTCCAGCACATCAGTGCAAAAGATAAGGCTGAAGCATTTGCTACAATCTTCAGCCAGAAGTGCCAAGTGGATGATCCATCTAACCTCCTCCAGAGGTCCCCAGTATCACAGATGCCAATTTTCAGCCAATTTGATTCACTCCACATGATATCAAGAAACGGCTGAAGGCACTGGATATTGCAAAGGCTCAGGGCCCTGACAATATTCCGGCAATAGCACAGAAGACTTGTGCTCCAGAACTTGCTGCGCCCCCAGCCAAGCTGTTCCACTGCAGCTACAACACTGGCCTCTACCTGGCTATGTGGAAAATTGCCTAGGGATATCCTGGACACAAAAAGCAGGACAAATCCAAGCTAGCCAATTACTGCCCCAACAGCCTACTCTCGATCATCAGTAAAGTGATGGAAGGTGTTATCAACAGTGTTATCAAGCAGCACTTGCTTAGCAATAACCTGCTCACTGACACCCAGTTTGGGTTCCACCAGGGCCACTCAGCTCCTGACCTCATTACAGCCTTGGTTCAAACATGGACAAAAGAGCTGAACTCCCGAGGTGAGGTGAGAGTGACTGCCCTTGACAACAAGGCTGCATTTGACCGAGTGTGGCATCAAGGAGTCTTAGCAAAACTGGAGTCAAGGGGAATCAGGGGGAAAGCTCTCCACTGGTTGGAGTCATAGCTAGCAGAAAGGAAGATGGTTATGGTTGTTGGAGGTGAATTATCTCAGCTGGAGGGCATCACTGCAGGAGTTTCTCAGGGTAGAGTTCAACCATCTTCAGCTGCTTCATCAATGACCTTCCTTCCATCATAAGAAGTGGGGATGTTCACTAATGATCGTACAATGTTCAGCACCATTCACAACTCCTCAGATACTGAAGCAGTCCATGTTCAAATGCAGCAAGACCTGGACAATATCCAGGCCTGGGCTGACAAAAGGCAAGTAACATTCATACCACACAAGTGCCAGGCAATGATCATCTCTAACAAGAGAGAATCTAACCATTGCTGCTTGACCCTCAATGGCATTCCCATCACTGAATCCCCCATGTTTGAACCAAGGCTATAATGAGATCAGGAGCTGAGTGGCCCTGGAGGAACCCTGGGGGCTACCATTGACCAGAAACTGAACTGGACTAGCCATATAAATATTGTGGCTACAAGAACAGGTCAGAGGCTAGGAATCCTGTGACAAGCAACCCATCTCCTGACTCCCCAAAGCCTGTCCACCATCTACAAGGCACAATTCAGGACTGTGATGGAATTTTCCCACTTACCTGGATGAGTGCAACTCCAACAACACTCAAGAATCTTGACACCATCCAGGACAAAGCAGTCTGCTTGATAGGCACCACATCCACAAACATTCACTCCCTTCACCACTGATGCACAGTAGCAGCAGTGTGTACCATTTCTGTACTGCAGAAATTCACCAAGGCTCCTTAGACAGCACCTTCCAAACACACAACCACTACCATTTTGAAGGACACAGGCAGCAGATAGATGGGAACACCACCACCTGCAACTTCCCCTCCAAGTCACACACCATCCTGACTTGGAAATATATCGCCGTTCCTTCACTGTCGCTGTGTAAAAATCCAGGAACTCCCTTCCTAACAGCACTGTGGGTGCTGGGTTAGGAATTCTAATCCTAAGTACCTACACCACGTGGAATGCAATGGATCAAGAACACAGCTCACCACCACTTTCTCAAGGGCAACTAGAGATGGGCAATAAATGCTAGCCCAGCCAGCGAAGCCAACGTCCCATGATGAATAAAAAAAAAATAACTGCTTGAAAGAGATAAAGAAGGCTTCCACCTCTGCTTCATCAAATTTAGGGATTAAATGATCGCCTCAGCCTTTAGGCTTGAACTAGTGGTGTCTTCAAGGGACACAGTAGGATTTCTACCCCTCTGCTTGAGCTGTTTTAGTTTAAACTCCCTTTCTCTCTCTCTCTGCCCTGAAATTCTCTCTTTATTCCATGCCCTTTCCTGTCTTTCCTCCTTTTCTCTCTTCTGAAATTCTAATTTCTGCTGCTCCAATTTTAATCTCTCTACCGCTACTCTATCCATTTCAACGTTTTCAATTTCCTCCTGTAGACTGTTGGCCGCCCGTCTTAAAATTTTGGGTTTTCTGATTTTCGGATGGAATTCTAATCCTAAGTACCTCGTTAAATCTTTTAACTGTTCGAGCGACAGAACTTTTAAATTCTCAAAAGTAACTTCCCCTAATTCACATAGAGAAGCACTGGCATCAAATTTGGACATTTCTATATTTTAGTGGTACACCTCAAAAAGCCTTTCTGCAGCTTTTAAAATTGGTTTCAAAGGAACAATTTACTTTTCTCACTCTAATTCTTTTGTTTTGTCCATGGGGACAATTCCAGCACCAAGTCCCCAATTTGTTACGACTGGTCCCCAGGCGAGGTTCCCCCCGAATTTGTTATGATTCTGGACAAGGTACCCCAAATTGTTATGCTCCCAAGCGAGGTGGGATGAATTGGCTCCCCCTCTTTATTCAGCCCCCTCGGTTGGTCGCAACAAGGTTAATTTAGAAAGGATCCCTTCCCTCGGTCCCTTTATTCAGTTACCTGGTAACTGGTTTACTCGGTAACTTTTCTCAGTCCAAATGTATTTATGTTTTAAAAGGAGCCAATTTAACCAGGCTTTCCTGAGTTAAAGAAAGAGTGAGTTTATTAGTTAGTAAAACACGAGAGAAAAAGTAAAAAAGTAACACATACACATAGATTAGAAATGAGAAATGAGTCCAGGAATAAAAGTTAAAAAGATATAGGCTTCAGTCTTTGTCTTGTCCATGAGGAGTAGATGATGAAATGTTGTAGCTGTTAAATTGGATCATACTGACTTTGGGCAGTTGAGCAAGTGGAGATTCTTGGCTCTGCAGATTAGCTGAAAGGAGTTGTCCTGTTTCCTTTTCGACTGTGGCTTTGCTGACTTGTGACTTGCCTCCTGCAATCAGAGAGGACATATTTTTTTAACCTGCATGCGCAGGGATGCCTAGTTGATATTCTTCAGCTGTGACCTTCACAACACACCCTTGCACACCAGGCCTGGACCACTGAAACTAGCACACGGAGACCAGGGTTGCAGTTGGCTTTTAACCCCTGTTCCTGTGTATTCCAGGAAGTGAATAAACAAACGTGTCTTTTGCCCAGATCTGCTTTCTTTTCAACTCACATCATGTACACAGTCAGGGATATATCTCATAGGAGATGGTTTCTGGTGAGATGGTAATCAGCCTTCATTATCTCCACAACCACAGGGGATTACAGTTCATTTTTTTCATTGCATCTTTTCCTTTGAAGTGTCTCTGACTGAAGTGGGCCTTGACACCTCTTTTAGGTGTGACATTCCATTCTCTGGACTAGTTGGTCAACAGTAATTCACATAAGGATTTTCCAGCAAGTGGTTACTACACAGTCCCAGCCAGCTTTTGCTTGTGTGGCTTTTTAAAAAAAAACACATGCCTTACTTTAAAAGTTCAATATGTCCCTAAGTAATTCGGGCTATGGTCCGCTGTCATAACATTCCTTACTACCAGGAAAGTGGATAACATACAGCTGCCATTAATCTAAACAGAACAACAATGAGACAACCAGTCATTTGGCAGCAATTTATTAGGGAATCAGTTGCATTCTCTAAGGCATTTCCAGGCAGTTTGTCACAAACCCAATACTAAACCACCAGCAAATTAGAGCAAGCTGCAGGAAAATTATTTCTAAATCCACCACTAAACCATAATGAATATGTTCCAAGCTCACAAATTAGATTCCCTGAATACCTACCATCAATCTATCATTAAATCATCAAGAAAATCTGCCATGGACCTATCTCTAGGCCACCAGCACATCTGCAACAAAACTATTATGTAAATTATTCTAGAAACCACCAGTAACCAACAAACTGTGGGCTCAAGATTCGATTTGACATTTTGAATGGAATGGGTAACCTCATGTGTTGATGGAGGGCCAGGCCAGTTCTATTAACATTTCTTGCCAATGTTCCCAGCATTTTCAGCTTTTCATAGAATCATATGGTGATATGGTGCAAAATGAAGGCCATTCAGTCCATCGACCTACTGTTGTCACTTGAAAAGAGCTATCCAGTGATAGGGTCATAAGGCTGAATGTTTGTTTGTGAGACCCAATCCTGCTGTTGGAAAGAAATGTGCTCAGGAATCCACATGCATCTGCCAGCGTCAGACACAAGGTGATTTTTGAGGTGGCAGTTTGGCTGCCTCTGGGAGCCCTAACCATTTAACGATGGCAGTCAGGGTCCTGTGGCTGGGGGATCCTCCAGCACTCAGAGATCAGCAATCCCGCCACCAAAGTGGGAGATGCTGATGTAGGTGGGTGAAACAGAAGGCATTCCAAAATGGAGGCACACTCTATGGACCTTTTAAAAACAGGAAATGGCCAGAGCTGCACGACCGCCATTGTGGAGGTGTGCCCTTCCACAGTGCAGCCTGTAGCTACAGCTGTGGCCATCTTGATATGTTGACTGTGGAGCTTTGGGTTGTCGGGGGAGGCGGTGGTGGGGGGGTGGAAGCGCTAAGACTAAAGTGCTGCTGCATCATTGACCCCCAGCTGGGAGTCCTCCTGCAAGGATCAGCTTGGCTTCAACCACCAAGGGTGGGCCACCAGTCAACTAGAAGACTCCAGTCGGCCACAGAACATTGACCTGAATTGGCCCCTGAATTGCCTTATTGCCTTAATAGGGTACCCTTGCTTGCAGGCAAACTGGCATGCCGACTGGTGATGGGAAATTGAGGTACTGTCTGCCTCTGGCTGGTTGTCTGCAACTGTTTAAAAGTTCAGCCCATAGAGTCATTCTTATTCATCCTTCAACGCGAAGATGACCATGTTCATCATCAGGGTTGTTTGGTAAGGTTCTGCTGGGTACATAGGTAACTGCTAAGGTCGATCTGCACCTGGAAGGTTCCACTGCAAGTAGGGCACGAGACTGCAAACAGTTGCATTTTGGATGAGTTGCTGGCTCAGGCTTTCCTCTCCGTGCATTTTTCTCTGCCTCTGATATGTGCATGCTTTTGAAGGAGGCCGCACCATTTTTTATTTGGTTGTGCCAGGTGCAGTGATCCTAAGCGAGCTTCTCCCAAGTCTCTCAAAGTTGGCATCAAAACTTTGACCAGCATGAAAGCACATCCCTCTTCATAGCTCAACATAGAAGATTCACTTTGATAAGCAAATGTCAGGCATTCTGGTTACATGACCAGCCCAATTCAGTCGTGTCTGTCTCAATATGGTGTGGATGCTTGCCATGCCAGCTTGGGTGAGCACTTCATTGTCTGGTATCTTGGCCTACCACCTGATCTTCAGAAACTTCCAAAGGCAGCTCAAGTGAAAGTGGTTGAGCTTTCTGGCATAATGCTGGTACATGGTCCAAGTCTCACATGCACACAGCAGAGCAGATTGGGTAGGTCTACTGCTCTAGAGACTTTCAATTTGGTAAGGCAGACTTACTCACCTCCATTCCCAGACTAATGTTCCAAGTCTGCTGAAGGTTACACTTATTTAGACAATGTTTGCATGTGTCTCTGCATCAATATAGGGAGAGCATGATGCCGAGATAAGTGATCTTGTCCCCTGCTGACAGGTTTAGGTCATGGATTGAAAGAAGACTAATGACAGCAAATAAGGAGGCCATTCAGCTCCTCAAGTCCAAGCTGACTGTCCGAAGACCAATCCAGTCAGTCCCATTCTCCCACTCTATACCCCCATAGCTTTGCAAGTTTAGTTCCCTCAATTGCCTATCCAATTTCCTTTGCAAATCATTGATTGTCTCTGCTTCCGCCAACTTCTTCAGCAAAGTGTTGCAGTTCATTACCACTCGCTATGTAAAAACGTTCTTCCTCACATCCTCCCTGCATCTCTTGCTCAAAGCCTTAAATCTGCGTCCCCTTGACCTTCTGCCATCAGCCATTGGGAACAGCTTTTCTTTCTCTACCTTATCTAAAACTGTCATAATCTTGTACACCTCTTTCAGATCTCCCTCAACTTTCTTTGCTCCAAGGCGAACAAACCCAGCCTTTACAAGCTGACCTAATAGTCAAATATCCTCACGCCCGGAACCTTTGTGGTAAATCTCCTCTGCACTTCTCAAGGACCCTCACATCCTTCATAAGATCTGGTGACCAGAACCGGCCTATCCAGAGCTTTCTGAAGATTCAGCATAACTTCCCTGTTTTTGTACTCGGTAACAATGGGCAGAATTTTTCCCTTGTCAGGCGGCTGTGGCGGGTGGGCGCAGCGAGCGAGCCCGAGAGTGGCCACGCAACAGTCCACCGCCTGCGATCGGGCTTGACTGCGATTTCACGTGAAACGCATGTTGATAACCTCAGCATTGCCTGGGTGGGGGCAGGAGGAGCACAAGTGCTGAAGTGTGCGCATGCGCGCAGGTGCACTCAGTGAATGCTCTCTGAAGGCACAGAGATGCCTCAGGGAGCAGAAGACTTTTAACATTAAAAATAAAGTTTTTAAAAATAAGGAAAACATGTCCCCTCATGTGACTCTGTTTTAAAAATTTTATTGGTTTTTGACTTACTGTCCGAAATCTCATCCTGCCCATGGATGAGGTTTCATCAGAAATGCAGAAGCCGCCTGGCCTATTCACCTGCCTGCCAACCGAATGGTTGGACAGGCAGCGAAAAATTCAATTTAATTAATTGATTAAAGGCCTTAATGACTTAATTGTTGGCAGGTGTGCTGCCACTTCTCGTGTGCGCTCGCCAAGCAAAATATCGCGAGAGGGCGCGATGATGGCGGGACGCTCGTCCGACATCATCACACACTATTTTACTCCCATTCGGATCAGGCACGCGCCTGCCCAACGAGGGAAAAATTCTGCCCTATATTTATGAAGCCCGAGATCCCATATACTTTACTAACTGCTCTCTCAATATGTCCTGCCATAGTCAAAGACACATGAACCCCCAGGTCCCTCTGTTCCTGCACACTTTTTAGAACTTTGCCTTTAAGTATATATTGCCTCTCCCTATCCCTTCTGCCAAAATATATCACCTCACATTTCTCTATATTAAATTCCATTTGCCATTTGTGTGTCAATCTGCTAGCCTATCTATGCCATGTTGCAAGCGATTGGTATCATGTTCACTGTTTGCCATACCTCCAAGGATGGTCTTACTGGTGAATTTTGAAATTTTACTTTATTCCAGAATCCAAACCGCTTATAAATGTGAAAAGAGTAGTAAACCTAACAATGGCCCTTGGGTAACATCACTGTCCTCATCCTCCAGTCAAAAAGACAACCATTTATTACAACTCACTGCTTTCTGTCCTTAAGCCTGACACTAACCCTCCTATTCCTTCAATTTTGTTAACCAGCCTTTTATGTGGTCCTTCGATAAACACTTTCTTCATGTCCAAAAAGACAACAGGTGGAATTGCCCCAGATTTGTACTAAGCACGGTAGCGGGTGGAAAAAAGAACATTTTACCCGTTGGCCGCAATGACGGCTTTTCACACTGTATCATCCTAATCCTGCCTCATTAATCATGTATTTCCGGGAAACAAGGCACTTCGCTGGAGGGCGGTCTCCAATTAGCCTACCGCGCCATTATCTCACTGCTTCCTCACACTGGGCCCATATTTAAAATGCAATCATCTGCACACCTCCCAGTGCTTCCAGCCCAGGGCTGCTGCAAAGTAGACATGGCCCTGAAAGGCAAGAAGACTGCAGCCCCTGATTCAGTGACGTCTACCTGGGATGCCTTCTGAACACCGTTGGAGCCCGCCGCAATATTCTCTACCCCCGCTCTGGCCACAGGAGGGGCATCAGTGTCACCAGTCCGGCTAGGGAGGCGGTGGCAGCTCAAGAGGCATCACCACTCATTCTCACACACACCCTCACATCTCGATCTGGCCTTATCTCCTCTGGAGACTGGATCCTCAGCCCTCTCCCTCTTGAGGCCACTTGCACAGAACAATATGTGTCCCCACACACACCCTGGGATACTCCTTCCCCAGTAATGCCCTAGGCCTTCAGCCCCTTCCCTTGCCTGAGGCTACTTCTCCCCTTCCCCAAGCAAGCCCTAGCCCTGCAACTATTGAAAAGCCGCTCCCGTCTCACAGCTGGTCTGGTGGGTAGAGGCTTGCCCATGAGCCCCCCTAAAAGTGATGTGGTGCTGCCTGCAAAGCCTGGCGCTGATGACCCTGAGTTGCTGCCCAAAGCCAGGAAGGCAAACAAACCTCAAAGTCCTGAGAGAAGTGCAGCTCGCCAACAGCACGT
This sequence comes from Carcharodon carcharias, assembly GCF_017639515.1. Classification (NCBI taxonomy): domain Eukaryota; kingdom Metazoa; phylum Chordata; class Chondrichthyes; order Lamniformes; family Lamnidae; genus Carcharodon; species Carcharodon carcharias. Next base: position 190,133,668 of record NC_054472.1, read on the forward strand.
CGCTTATGTTGACTTGTGAAACACATTGGCATGCAATCACGTCGACGTGCCCAGATGATCCAACATAGGGGGATAATTCCAGTGAGCAGGGCTAATAAAGATATGCAGATGTATTAAAATGATGTTCCTGGCATGCGGCGGTGGGAAATGCAGACTGCCATTGATGGGCACAGTGGGCGATTGCAAACTGGTTTCACAAAGTCATTAAACTGATTTTTGTCCTTCCTGCCATATTGTCCACTCATGCCTGCCATGACACCCGACACCAACGGGAGCAGAAAATTCCTTCCAACAGTTCCTCATCAAGCTTCTGGGCAACTTCTTCATAACACAGGCATCTTCTCCGGGCTGCCGAGGAACTTGGAGTTGGAGGGGAAGGATCCACTTGTCATAGTGCACATGGGTACGAGCAACATAGATAGGACAAGCACAAAATTCTGCTAAGGAAGTATAAGCACCTAGAGGCTAAGTTAAAAAGCAGAACTGCAAAGGTAATACGTGACTTAAGAGTTGCTGCAGGAGGGAGGGTTTTAGATTCCTGGATCACTGGGACCATTTCTGGGGAAGATGGGACCTGTAAAAGCGGGACGGTCTACATCTGAACCAGAGCGGGACTAACATCCTTGTGGGCAGGTTTGCTAGTGCTGTTGGGAGGAGTTTAAATTAATTTGGCAGGTGGAGGGGACACAGAATGTTAGCAGAATAGGGACACATCATAATACAGTAAAACAATCAAGTCAGAGGGAGTACAACTGCGTTAAGTTTCAAGGAAGTATGGCAAGGCTGGATGGCCTCTACTTTAATGCCAGGAGTATTACAGGTAAAACAGATGAGTTAAGGGTAAGGATTGACACATGGAATTGTGATATAGCAGCCATCACTGAGATGTGGTTGAGGGAGGGGCAGGATTGGAAACTCAACATTCCGGGATATAGAATCTTCAGGAAAGAGAGGGGAGGGGGTAAAAGAGGAGGAGGTGTTGCATTATTGGTTAAGGAGTCAGTTACTGCAGTAAGGAGAGATGATATCTTGGAGGGGGCATCGGATGAAGCTTTGTGGGTAGAGCTTAGGAATAAAAAAGGAGCAGCCACATTGTTAGGTGTATATTATAGACCCCCAGATAGTCAGTGGGAAATTGAGGAGCAAATATGTGCAAAATTCTCAGAGGTGTGTAAAAACAATAACAACAGAGTAATTATACTAAGTGATTTCAACTTTCCCAACACTAGTTGGGATAGACATAGTGTTAAGTGCTTGATGGCGTGGATTTCTTGAAATGTGTACAGGAGAACTTTTTAGGTCAATATGTAGAGGGTCCAACGAGGGACGGAGCATTGCTGGACCTAATTCTGGGGAATGAAGCTGGACAGGTGGCTGAGGTAGTGTGGGGGAGCATTTTAGTGATAGCGACCACAACATGGTACAGTTTAAGCTTGTTACGGACAAAGAAATCAACAAGTTGCAAAAAAATGTTTTGGATTGGGGGAGAGTGGATTTTAGTAAAATAAGGCAGGATCTGGCCGAGGTAGATGGGGAACAGCTACTTGTGAGAAATCTATAGAAGAGCACTGGGAGGGTGTTCAAAAAGGAAATGGGGAGTGTGCAGATTCAACATGTTCCCTCCAGGGTGATAGGAAGGAGTAACAAGCCCAGAGAACCATGGATGACCAGAGATATTCCAGTTACGATGAGAAGGAAAAAAGAGGCTTTTAACAGGTACAAGGGGAGCAAATCAGGGGAGGCATTAGTAGAGTCAAGAAAGTGCAGGGTGGAGCTTAAGAAAGCAATTAGGAGAGCAAAGAGGGGATATGAGAAAGCTCTGGCTGGTAAAAGTAGGGAAAATCCCAAGATATTCTGTAAGTATATCAATGGGAAGAGGATAACCAAAGAAAGAGTAGGGCCCATTAGGGACCAAGAGGGAAATCTATGGGTGGAGCCAGAAGACATTGGTAGAGTATTGAATGAACACTTCACATCCGTCTTCTCCTAAGAGAATGAGGATGAACAAATGGAACCCGGGAGAGAGACTGCGAGGTTCTTGAGCAAACTGATATAGGGAGTGACAAGGTATTGGAGGTGTTGGGAGGCTTAAAATTGGACAAATCTCCAGGTCTGGATGATTTGTGTTCCAGACTGCTAAGGGAGACAAGGGAGGAGATCGCAGGGGCTCTGACCCAAATTTTTAATTCGTCTCTGGCCATGGGGGAGGTGCCAGAGGACTGGAGAACAGCTAATGTGGTTCCGTTATTTAAGAAGGGTTGTAGGGATAAGCCAGGGAACTACAGACCAGTGAGTCTCACGTCAGTGGTAGGGAAGCTATTGAAGAAAATCCTGAAAGGGAGAATCTATCTCCACTTGGAGAGGCAAGGTTTGATTAGGGATAGTCAGCATGGCTTTGTCAGAGGAGGTCATGCCTAACAAATTTGATTGAATTTTTTGAGGAGGTGACCAGATGTGTAGATGAGGGTAGTGCAGTTGATGCAGTTTATATGGATTTCAGCAAAGCCTTTGACAAAGTCCCACATGGGAGACTTATAAGGAAGGCAAATGCACATGGGATACAGGGTAATTTGATAAGGTGGATTCAAAATTGGCTTAGCTGTAGGAGACAGAGGGTGATGACAGAAGGCTGCTTTAGTGACTGGAAGCCAGTGGCATACCACAAGGATCTGAGCTGGGTCCCCTATTATTCGTCATTTATAAAAACGACATAGGTGACTATGTGGGGGGTAGGATTAGTAAGTTTGTGGATGGCACAAAGATTGGCTGGGTGGTTAACAGTGAGGTTGAATGTGTTGGGCTACAGGCAGATATAGACGGGAGGGTCAAATGGGCAGATAAGTGACAGATGGAATTTATCCCTGAAACGTGTGAGATGATACATTTTGGAAGGAGTAATTTGACAAGGAAGTATTCAATGAATGGCATGACACTAGGAAGCTCTGAGGAACAAAGGGACCTTGGTGTGTGTGTCCATAGATCTCTGAAGGTGGAGGGGCATGTTAGTGGGGTGGTGGAAAAGGCATATGGGACACTTGTCTTTATCAATCGAGGCAGATTACAAAAGTAGAGAGATCATGTTGGAGTTGTTTAGAACCTTGGTGAGGCCACAGCTGGAGTACTGTGCGCGGCTCTGGTCGCCACATTATAGGAAGGATGTGATTGAACTGGAGAGGGTGCAGAGGAGATTCACCAGGATGTTGCCTGGGATGAAACATTTAAGTTATGAAGAGAGGTTGGATAGACTTGGGTTGTTTTCGTTGGAGTAGAGAAGACTGAGGGGCGACCTGATCGAGGTGTACAAGATTAGGAGGGGCATGGACAGGGTGGATAGGGAGCAGCTGTTCCCCTTAGTTGAAGGGTCAGTCACGAGGGGACACAAGCTCAAGGTGAGGGGCAGGAGGTTTAGAGGGGATGTGAGGAAAAACCTTTTTACCCAGAGGGTGGTGATGATCTGGAATGCACTGACTGGGAGGGTGGTGGAGGCGGGTTGCCTCAAATCCTCTAAAAAGTACCTGAATGAGCATTTGGTACGTTATAACATTCAAGGCTATGGGCCAAGTGCTGGTAAATGGGATTAGGTAGATAGGTCAGGTTTTTCTCACGTGTCGTTGTGGAATTGATGGGCCAAAGGGCCTCTTCTGCACAGTGTGATTCTGTGACTCTCTAATAATCTCTGAATTACTATCTTAGCCATGAGTAAATATGCATCAGATAAATGAGATCAGAGAGTTGAATGTGCGGCTCAAAGATTGGAGTGGGAGAAAGGGGTTTTGATTCCTGGAGCACTGGCACCAGTACTGAGGAAAGGGGGAGTGCGCCATTGAGACAGTCTTCACCTGAATCATGTTGGGGTGTCCTGGCGAGTTGTATACCTAGGGGTGTAGAGAGGGCTTTAAACTAAATGGTGGTCATGGTTGATCTGATCATGGCCTCAACTCCACTTTCCTGCCTACTGCTCCATAACCCCTGAGTTCCTCGTAGATCAAAGACCTGTCTAACTATGCCTTGAATATGTTCAATGACATTGGGTAGAGAATTCCAAAAATTGATGTCCCTCTGAGAGAAGAAGTTCCTTCTATTTTCCATCTTAAATGGAAGACCCCCTATTCCAACTATTTACAATTTATATTAATGACTTGGATTCAGGGATAGAAGGTACTATAGCTAAATTTGCAGATGACACCAAAATAGGTGGGAAAGTAAGTTCCAATGAAGAAAGAAGAAATTTACACTTGGATATGGACAGGTTAGATGAATGGGCCAAAATTTGGCAGATGGAGTTTAACGTGGATAAATGTGAAGTTATCCATTTTGGTCGGAAGAATAAAAAGGTGACTTTTTATTTAAATGGAGAGGAACTTCAGAATGCTTCAGTGTAGAGGGATCTAGGTGTCCTCGGGCATGAATCACTGGAAGCTAGTATACAGGTAATAAGGAAAGCAAATGGAATTTTGGCATTTATTGCTAAAGGAACAGAGTATTAAAATAGGGAAGTGTTGTTGCAAGTGTACAAGGCATTGGTGAGACCGCACCTGGAGTACTGTGAACAGTTTTGGTCCCCTTACTTGAGGAAGGATGTAGTTGCATTGGAGGTGGTTCAAAGGAGGTTCACTAGATTGATTCCAGAGATGCGGGGCTTGTCTTATGAGGAGAGATTGAGCAGTTTAGGCCTATATTCACTAGAGTTTATAAGAATGAGAGGAGATCTAATTGAGGTATATAAGATGCTAAAGGGGATAGACTAAATAGACGTGGAGCAGATGTTTCCCCTTGTGGGGCATTCTAGAACCAAAGGCCATAGTTTTAGGCTAAGGGGTTTAAATCAGAGATGAGGAGGAATTACTTTTCTCAAAGGGTCGTGAATCTGAGGTATTCACTACCTCAGAGTTCAGTGGATGCTGGGACACTGAATAAATTTAAAGAGGAGATAGACAGATTTTTAATTAGTAATGGGTTGAAAGGTTATGGGGAGAGGGTGGAAAATTGGAGTTGAGGCCGAAATGAGATCATTCATGATCGTATTGAATGGTGGGGCAGGCTCGAGGGGCTGAATTGCCCACTCCTGCTCTTAGTTCTTATGTTCTTATGTTCTGAAACAGTGCCCCCTAGTTCTAGATTCCCCCTTAAGGGTGAAACATCCTCTCAGCATCTACCTTGATAATGCCAGCAGAAGTGTTGTACAGTCATTTGCATCAGCTCCATTGCTTTTTCCTAGTGTTAGCAATACTTTGGTTACTTAGAGATATTTTGACTACATATATCCTGTGAATGCTGTAACTAATTCCCTTGAGATAAGTATGAGTACAATATGTACACTGTCAAGCTCCCTTGGAAATCTCATATTCAATAAGATCACCTCTCATTCTTCTAAACTCCAGTGAGTATAGGCCCAAAGTGAATGTGGCTGAGTCAGCACAGAGGTATTTGGCTTATCATGAGTGTATGCTGATAGAATTTGCACACTCTAGGATATCTGGGATGGTGCTCTTGTCTTGCCAAGATAAGTCTGAAACTGTGAAGGTGAGAACTGTTCAGCCTTTTTTCCTGCCAAGCATATGTTGCCCAGGTCTCACCACTGTAGAGGAGTGCGCTGAGGACAAAGGCTTGGAAGACTTGCAGTTTAGTGTTCTCAGTCAGGTTGCTGTTGTTCCACATGCTCTTACTCAGCTTGGACATAACAGCTACAGCTTTTGTGATGTGTGTACTGATTTCAGCACCAAGTAGCAGGTTGCTGGTGATTTTAGAGCCTAGGTATGTGAAACTATCAACAACCTCCAGTGTCACACTGTCAATGCTGATAAATGATGGCAGCGTCCTGAACCATGATATTTGACTCCTAAATGCTGATGGTCAAACCAAACTCTTTGCAAGCATGAGAGAGCCTATCCATTTGCTGCTTCAGGTGTTCCTCAGTATGGAATGCTAGTGAGGCATCGTCAGCATAAAGCAACTTTCTGATGAGGAGTTGGTACACTTTTGTCTTGGATCACATTATTTTACAGACCACTGGAAAGTCTCTGGAGCTTCAGCGGTCAGTCAACCTTAGTTTGACAAACACTGCAAAACAGTATATGAAACAACTGATTAAATAGATCAAAGGTCATTTTTCACCACAATGGTATTTTTCATTTAACAAGTTATAGCTAAGCATTTATTAGTCCCTTTAAAACATCAACTAATCTTATAGAGCATAGGCTGTAAATTGGAGAACACTGATGTTCACTATGAATATAGTATTTGCACAGTGTGTATATTGTACTCATACTTATTCAAGGGAATTAGGCACTCAGCATTCACAGGATATATGTAGTCAAAATATCTCTAAGTAACCAAAGTATTGCTAACACTAGGAAAAAGCAATGGAGCTGATGCAAATGACTTTGTACAACACTTCCGCTGGCATTATCCCACTGAAAACATTTTCCACACTATCCATGTTTACTGTGCCCACATTCCTGCTGTTTACTGAAAACACAAAGGGAATCTGTCAACATGATTCCCACACACCCAAAGCAAAGCAAAAATAGACTTTTCTAAATGTAAAATAAATGGGTGGCACCGGCTGAGGGGTCTAATCAAGCTCTTAAGGTGCTGCAGAAGAGAGCAATGAGTTGAGAGCGAGTATTACCACAATAAGCTATAAAGAACAACTTGATAAAATTGCACTCTTCAACCTTGAACAGGAGTGTGTCAGCAACTACCTTGTTATATTTATGGTACTGAAGGTAGAGAATGGAAATCCAGAGTAATACTTTCAGATGTGGCAGGCAGGGCAGCAGAAGAGTAGGATACAGTTTCAGCACAGATTCATACAGCACTCAAGACCTTTTGGGCCCATGCCTGTGAAAGAGTTATCCAATTAGTTCCATTCCCCCTCTTCTTTCCCCATAGCCCTGCAAACGATTATTGTTCAAGAATGTATCAAATTCCCTTTTGAAAGTTACTAATGAATCTGCTTCCATAGCAAAACCATTTCTGATCAGCACACTTTGGGAAAGATGTCAAAGCCTTGGAGATGGTGCAGAAGGGATTTACTACAACTGTACCAGGAATTGGGGACTTCAATTGTGCACAGAGACTGGTGAAGCTGAAGTTGTTCTCCTTTCAGCTGAAAAGTTTAAGGGGAGATTTTGATAGAAGTATTCGAAATCATGAAGAGTTTTGTTAGAATAAATGAGGAGAAACTGGCAACACAGATTTAAGGTAATTGACAAAAGAACCAGCGGTGGCGTGAGGAATTGCTTTTTACGCAGCAAATTGTTGTGATCTGGAATGTGCTGCATGAAGGGGCAGTGGAAGCAGATTCAATAGCAACTTTCAAAAGGGAATTGGATAAATATTTGAAGGGAAACATTTTACAGGGTGGTAGAGAAAGAGAAGAGGGAGTTGGACAGAATTAAATCTTTCAAAGAGCTAGAAAAGGTGTGATAAGCCAAATGGCCTCCTTCTGTGCTGCATCATTCTAATTGGTATTACCATCTCTGCCCCTGCCTCAGCCAATTCGCTGATGGAGCCTTAGCCCTGCCTTTGTTACTGCTATACTCAACCACTGGCTGCCCTCCTATGTTGCATCTTTCTTAAAATTTGGCTCACCCTAAACTCTGCTACCCATATCCTAACTTGTATCACAGAATCACACAGTGCAGAAGGGGCCCTTCGGCCCATTGAGTCGTGAGAAACACCTGACCTACACGTGAGAAACACCTGACCTACCTACCTATCTAATCCCATTTACCAGCACTTGGCCCATAGCCTTGAGTGTTATGCCAAGTGCTCATGCAGGTACTTTTTAAAGGATGTGAGGCAACCCACCTCCACCACCCTCCCAGGCAGCGCATTCCAGACCGTCACCACCCTCTGGGTAAAATCGTTTTTCGTCATATTACCCCTCTAAACCTCCTGCCCCTCACCTTGAACTTATGCCCCCCTCATGACTGACCCTTCAACTAAGGGGAACAGCTGCTCCCTATCCACCCTGTCCATGCCCCTCATAATCTTGTACACTTCGATCAGGTCACCACTCAGTCTTCTCTGCTCCAACAAAAACAACCCAAGTCTATCCAACCTCTCTTTATAACTTAAACGTTTCATCCCAGGCAACATCCTGGTGAATATTCTCTGCACCCCCTCCAGTGTAATCACAGCTTTCCTAAAATGTGGCGACCAGAACTGCACACAATACTCCAGCTGTGGCCTCACCAAGGTTCTGTACAACTCCAACATGATCTCCACCTTTTGTAATCTATGCCTCGATTGATAAAGGCAAGTGTCCCATTAGGTTTTTTCACCACCCCACTAACATGCCCCTCCGCCTTCAGAGATCTATGGACACACACTTATCTGTCCATTTGTTTGATAACATTTCTGTCAAGTGCTTTGACATGTTTATGACTTTATAGGTACTATTTAAATGCAAGCTGTTATTGTAAATAAGGAGGGGATAACACAAAAGCATGAAGATAGGTTAGGTGGTTTGGGCTACAGGAAGATATAGATGGGACGGTCAAATGGTCAGATAAGTGGGAGATGGAACTTAACCCTGAAAAGTGTGAGGTGATACACTTTGGAAGAAGTAATTTGACGAGGAAGTATTCTATGAACGGCATGACACTAGGAACTTCTGAGGAACAAAGAGATCTTGGTGTGTGTGTCCATAGACCTCTGAAGGTAGAGGGGCATGTTAGTGGGGGTGAAAAAGGCATACGGGACACTTGCCTTTATCAATCGAGGCATAGATTACAAAAGTAGGGAGGTCATGCTGGAGTTGTATAGAACGTTGGCACATTATAGGAAGGATGTGATTGCACTGGAGGGGGTGCAGAGAAGATTCACAAGGATGTTGTCTGGGATGAAACATTTAAGTTATGAAGAGAGGTTGGATGGACTTGGGTTATTTTCATTGAAGCAGAGAAAACTGAGGGGCAATCTGATCGAGGTGTACAAGATTATGAGAGCATGGACAGGGAGGATAGGGAGCAGCTGTTCCCCTTAGTTGAAGGGTCAATCACGAGGGGACATAAGTTCAAGGTGAGGGGCATGAGCTTTAGAGGGGATGTAAGGAAAAATGTTTTTACCCAGAGGGTGGTGGTGATCTGGAATGCACTGCCTGGGAGTGTGGTGGAGGCGGGTTGCCTCACATCCTTTAAATAGTACCTGGATGAGCTCTTGGCACATCATAACATTCAAGGCTATGGGCCAAGTGCTGGTAAATGGGATTAGGTAGGTAGGTCAGGTGTTTCTCACGTGTCAGTGCAGACTTGATGGGCCGAAGGGCCTCTTCTGCACTGTGAGATTCTGTGATTCTGTGATTACTTCTTTTCCCTGACAGTGCTCAACCTTTGTACCACATTGCCAATACAAATTACAATGAGAGAAGGGCATCACAAATTATAGAAATTAAGTGGATCTGAGCAGAGATTTCTAGAGCTTTTTCTAAATTGGCCCACAGTTTCTTGGGTTTTTTTGCCTCTAAGGTGTTTGCATAATTGAGGTGTGGCAGAGGGGGCAGGTTAGGTTTATGGTTCTGGTTCTTTTGGCTTCATAGTCCAGTTCTGTCCTTTTCCTTAAGTTCACAATCTTTCAATCCTCCAAACTTCCAGCCTTTTTAAAAAGCATAACACAAATTTACTATAACTGCTGTTCTGCTGCCCTGTCCAAATATTAGACAGATTTCTCTTGGCTAAGAGTATCAAGGGATATGGAGAAAAGGCAGGAAAATGGAGTTTAGGAATAGATGAGACATGATCTAATTGAATGGCCAAAGGGGTCTGAGGAGCTGAATGGCCTACTGTCATTCCTATAACTTAAAAAAATTGCAGAGCTATTAGGAAAGAGAGGAAGTGGGACAAGTGGGATAGCTCCTTCAAAGCCCCAGTACAATGAGCTGAATTACCTCTTTCTGTGGTGTAAGTTTTGTTACAATTCTGCTAGTCAGTGTCAAAACCAAGGGCTTGTTAGGTTGAACAGTCAGAAGGCGATTGAATAATTGGTTAAAGGCAAGAAGGGAATAAGGTGGGGGAGAGCGACTGCAGCAGGGGACATGGAGGGTAAGAGAGGGTAGATAAAGGGAAGGAAATGGGGGAGGGAAAAAATTAACTTTAATAGGTGCTGATTTGTTCAAAGTTACAGATGACTAATTTTATTATTTTAAAAGGTGCTAATTTTTAAGCTGTAAGAAGGCTCTTTTATTCAGGGGTCCTGAAATTTTATAGATTTAAGTGTCCTTGATTTTACCATGTTCAGAAAGGAATATACTCATCCAGCCCCCTGCTAATCATTTCGTAAGCAGACCTCAATAGAGGAGCTGAACTGTCATGAGTATTAGCTCATACTGCCCTCTACAGGAAAAATATTGTCTCAGATAAACAAATCCTTTTTACTTGCTGGTATATAGGCAAGAACACAAGGGCCAGAATTTTTAGCCCGGCGTGCAGGCGCGCACCTGACACACCCGAGTGTGAAATAAAGCATGATGACGTTGACCAAGCGTGCTGATGTCACTGTGCACTCTCGCAATATTTCGCTAGCGGACGCGTGATGAAGACAGGCGCGCCCGTCATTAAGTAAATGGCCAGTTAAGGCCCTTGAAACATCAATTGAGTCTACGTAGCCCGTGCGATTTTCAGGCCGTCCACAGACTAAACGGGCATGCGGGAAGGCCACAATTTCAAAAACCTCTTTCACGGGTGGGATAAGGAGGGTCAGTGAGCTTGTAAATGCGAGTAGTTTGTAGTTTAGGACATAACTTGCTGCTGCTTGCTTGTGTGATCAGTACATCTTCATTTTGCTTCAGAGCTGCTTTGACAGAAATAAGAGGCTTCAGTTCAGGACTTAGTGTTGTTTTCCAGGCCCCCGTAGGATTCAGACAGTGTGGACCCTTCCAGGTATCAGACAGCCTTCTGTTACCCTGGTAATGGGGATTGTGGTCTCTGCTGGAGGCACCTCCTCTGAGGAGGACGAGAGGGGCAGAAGGGGGAGGAGGCAAGGTGTCACTATTCAGTCACCAGGGGAGCAACCTGTGGGAAGAAAGGCACAGGCACAAGGGGCGCAGGGCCAACAGGAAGTCCAAGGCGGAAGAGGCCGCAGAAGATGCCACTATCCTGCTGCCAGGGTTTACAGGTAGCGATGCAGCTACCTCAAAATGTCTGAGGTGCAATGCTGAAGGAGGCTCTGCCTTCCAAGGGAGACAGTGATCTCCATTTGTCAGAGGATCGACCCTGAGATCAGCTCTGACTGTGTGGGTGGGCACCCCATGCCAGTGGCGCTGAAGGTCATAGCGACCCTCAACTTCTATGTCTCTGGCTCCTTCCAGGGGTCAGTGGGGGATCTGTGTGGAATTTCCCAATCAGCTGTCCATAGTTGCATCAAGCCGGTGACAGACACTCTGTTCAGGCCTGCATTGACTTTCATTCACTGCCGTACGAACAAGGCCAGCTAGGCTGAGCGAATCAGAGGCTTCACAGTGATTGCTGGGTTCCCCCGTTTCCAGGGTGCAATTGACTGCACATATGTGGCCATCAAGGCAGCAGCGGGTCAGCTGGGTGCCTTCATCAACAGGAAGGGATTCCACTCCACGAACGTGCAGATAGTGTGTGACCATAGAATGCAGATTCTGCAAGTCGGTGTAAGGTACAGGCAGCCCCCATGACGCTTACGTCCTGAGCTACTCCCAGGTGCCGAGGCTCTTCAGTGCTCCAGCCCTACTGGTGACAAGGGCTATGCCCTCAAAATGTGGCTCATGACACATCTCCGCCACCCAAGAACAGAGGCTGAGTAGCGTTACAACAGGAGCCATGCCTCCACAAAGGTGTGGTAGAGAGAACCTTAGGTCTTCTCAATCACTTCCGATGCCTGGACTGTTCAGGGGGTGCACTGCAATACCCCCCAGAGTAGGTGTCACTGATAGTGGTTGCATGCTGCGCTCTCCACAATCTGGTGCTGGAAAGGGGGGATGCAGTGGAGGAAGAAGATCTTGGCACAGCTGCTCAGGCAACAGATAATGACTCCAGTAGTGAGTCAGAGGACAAGCATGGTCAGGAGAACGCTGAGAGCATAGACGTTGACCTGGGACCCTCCAGGGGGGCAGGGACACCTGGGACGCTTTGACCCAATGCTCTTTCAGCTAGCCTACCAAATAAGAGCTATCGCCAAATGCCAGCACTGCAGGCTCTATACTCAATCCCTGACAGGACCAGTTCCTTGGTCAACAACATACACTATGTGCCATTTCAATAAAGTTTAAGGAGAAACACATCCATCAAAACATCATGGCTTACCCTGCACCTACAGAACAAATGAAGCATCCAGAGGCCAGTTGCACAAAAACACATTTAATTAAATGGTGCCTGGCATACATTATACAAATTAACATTGACAGGCGTTTTCCATCACACCAATAAGCACTGAACGGAAAAATGTGGGACACAAACATCATCTGTGATCAGGCCATGTTGTGATTAAGGTGTTTTAAGTTTTTGCTTGTGGGTGCTATGTCTAGGTGCGCCCCCCCCCCCCCCCCCCCCCCCCCCCCACCTCAACACTGCCTCCCTAGCACCGGCATTGGAGACAGCCTGCTGACTCTGCTGTCCCTGTTGGCCTTGATGACTTTAGCAGGCGTCCACTGGCCCGTGGAGATTGTGCTGGCGCCGCCTGGGAGGGAGCGGCCAGTGCCACAGCTGGCATCTCCCCAGTCACCGTAGCCTCATTGGATGCCACGGTCACTGGCAGAGGAGCAGAGGAGCTGCTGCCTTCACCTGGGGCACCTTGAGAGGATCCCGCAGAGACGACAGCCAGCTCATGCGCCGTCATGAGGTCACTCTGGACTCCCTGCTCACCAGTGATGGACGGACACCTAGTTGGGATAATGGGTGCCCAATTCATCTCCCACACTGGCCACTGAGGTCATTGCAGGTATGAGGGCTTGCAGATCCGAGCACACCCCCAGGACCCCTGATTCAGCTTCTGGAGGAGCCTCTCCATGAGAGTCACCACTATCTCCATGGAGGAGGCATTGTACTTGGCCATGAGGGTCAATGCATTGCTTACTCCTTATGTTTTGCAAAGACTCCTTTACAACAGTGACCACGGCATGCATTCCCTCATCTATCTCCTCCGGATCCTTCTTCACACCCTGCTGGATGTCCAGCATCTGCTGCCTCATGGACAACTCCAGAGGCACGTCATCAGCCATCGACTGGGCATTGTCCTGGTGCCTGGCCTTCCTCCGACAGGCACTCTTTGCCTCCGCCTGCACCTCAAGCGAGTGTAAAGTGCCCTCACCAATGTGCACCGAGATAGTAGCCGGCGATCTAATGCCCACTGAGGTGTTGGTATCTGCGCTGGTGCCTGCTTGAGAGAGCGGGTGTGACACAGATGTGTGCTCAGCATGCTGGTCCTCAGAGGCAGGGGTGGGCCTTAAGGCTCCTCATCCCTCAGGGCTGGTAGTGGCCCTAAAAGGAAGAACAAGGACATGCCATTAGTTGAAGTCGTCACACTGTTACTGTGCAGTGTCATAAGACAGAGATGGGCATCAGGGTGCCCTCATCTTTCCATTATCAATGGGGATTCCAGGTTCAAGGCTCACATCAATATAGAGACCACAGTGGAATGGTTGCATTTCCTGACATTCTCATCTCAGTGCACTGCACTCTTACCTCATGGCGTCTCTCCAGCTCCAGGGCCTCCTGCTCATAACGAGTGAGGATTAGTAGGTGTGGCGGTCCCCCGCCAATACGTGACCTCTCTACATTGTTATGGAATGTTTTCTCCTGAAAGGACAGAGGAGCATTGATGAGTCCACTCTCTACCTGCAGCGCCATTGCACCATGGCCAACCCCACCTGAGGAACAGCTTGCAGGGCTCAGCCAATTCGTGACTCTGGAGCTGCAAGGCACTCAGTCTAAGCAGCCAGCGCTCACTCCCTTGGCCAAATGCTGCCTCATTGACATTTGCCACTCACACTCTAACACTTCTAAGGTCCATGGGGCAGGGGTGGGGGAGAGGGGGGATGGGCATGGGCATCTCCCAACTGTTCTGCAAAGTGATCCATGCCAACACGGTACTCACCATTCCCGATTGCAGGATTTCATTGAAGCGCTTCAAACACTGCACCCATGTGCACCTCACCACATCGTGGCTGCTGACCCTGGATGCCACTTTCTCCCAGGCCCTTTTGGTGAGGTAGGGGGGGCCTCCTCCTCCCGGCCCTGGGGACAAGGGTTTCTCTCCACCCTGCCACCTCCTCCAGCAGGGCACTCATCAGAGAAATTCGGCATCGAATGCCCTGCCGACCTGCCCTCCCGCCTGCCATGCTGTCTATCACGGCTTCCGCATCTTTCGGTGGCAGCCTTCCAAGGGCTGCCATGGCAGCATTTGAATCGGCCACTGGGTCGCCATTGGACCTGGTGGACATTGAGCACCCGCCCCCGCCCCCATCCCCACCCACCCCTTTGCGCTCATTCCACAGCCGTTTCTTATGCTGGGAGGGCCTTAATTGGCCCACCCGCGTAAAATTGCTGATTGCGGACAGCAGCTGCTGATGCGGACAGTGGGCCGCTTCCCGACCACTTCCACCAATCCCGCACGTCAAGGGCAAAATTCTGCCCAAGAATTAGGAGCAGGTGTAGGGCATTTGGCCCCTTGAGTTTGAGGGAGGAAATGGGAGGAATTGACGGCAGTAGAGATGGAAGCATAGGTTTCCCAAAAGTCCAGCTAAATTAAAGAACAGGCCATGATTTAAATCTTTTGAATCAGAGCCAGACTGATTAGGCTGGCTGACTGGTAGGCAGCAGAGGATCAGAGCAGAGGTGATTCAGACTTGGGGTGGATCTTGGTGGGGAGGCAGACTTGGACATGAAAAGGTCCAATCGGGGTGGGGGTGGGGGTGGGGATTAAGTGGTCAATTGAGGAAGTTGGGTTGTGGTTTATGAGATAACATGAAGGTGGGGGTAGCTTTGGCCCATCAGCAGTGCTGGCAAGAAACATAGCTGCTGCAGCCTTTCGTGCCTTCCATCAGCTACTGGATTTCCCAAGCCCCGTGAATTTATCAAGTTTTTATTCAGCTCCCGTTTGAGAGTGGCAATTGAATTTGCTTCCAACACCCTTTCAGGCAGTGCATACTGGATCACAACAACTCACAGCACAAAAAAAAACTGCTCATCTCCCCTCTGCTTCTTTTGCAAGCCTTAATGGAAGTTTTTAAAGGATCAGGGGCTGCTCAAAAATTAGCTTGGGACATCTTTTGGGAATAGGTTTTGGGGCCATGGGAACCAATGGATTTTCCTATCCAGGGTGGACTGAGTTGACCACTAGCTGTTGAAACAAGGGGCAGATCGGCAAGTGGATTCTAATGAAGCCAAACTATTTTGAGTGTCCGGCTGCCCTAAGTCCATGAAGGAGGTTGCATTGCCAATTTTTGTGCCTGTATTGAGCAACAGTTCAAAGTCACCTCTCTGCCCATTCCAGTCTCTTCTTTATTACCCTGCGTTCACAGCCAGAAAGGGCCAACATAATGAAAATCAGGTTTATATCTATTGCTGAGATAGGCTAATTAATTATCTACAGACTATTGGGAAACAATGTCAAAGATTTTATATTTCAACCGCCCATGGCTCAGTGCCTTTTGTTAAACTTGGATGAATATATGTTAATCTAGAAGCCCAATGTTTAGAAGCTTTCTTTCAGATCCTCTCCTGCAAATTCTATGGCGCACCTGTGGCGAACATTGTGTTCTTCGCTAAAGGAGAAAGAAAGACTTGCATTTATATAGTGCCTTTCACGACCTCAGGGCATCCCAAAGTGCTTTACAGTCAACAAAGTACTATTGAGGCACTGGTGTCAGGCATACGAATAACATCTCCCAAAGCAGCTGCCCTACTCGGAACTTGGTCTCAGCAGGATACTCCGAAGGGGACAGTGGAAATGCTTTAGGGGTGTCCGCAAAGCATTCCTGAAGAGATCAAATGTCCCCACCAATTCATGGGAGTCCCTGGCTTTTGACCGACCAAAATGCAGAAGGTTTATTTGGGAAGGCATTGAACACATTGAGAGACTTCATCAGGGGTTCTTGGAGGTGAAGTTGGGGTGTCGGAGGCAGCGCAAAAACCTATAGACAACTCATCTTCCTGATCCTTCAAGCACCACCTACCTCGCATGTGGCAGGGCCTGAGATCGCTCATTGGCCTCATCAGCCATCTCAGAGTCCACTGGACAGGAGTAGAAGCCTCGAGCCTCAATCCTGAGGGACTGCCTGATAAGAAGAGATTAAATCACTGTTGCAATGCAGAAATATGCAGCAGCCAATTTGAAAAGACCAAGGTATCACAAACAATAATGAGGTGACTAATCAGATAATCGTTTTTTTAGTGATGTTAGGTGAAGGATAAATAGTTGCCACATTAGATTTGCCCTCAGATTTCTAGCATCTACTGTATTTTGCTTTGATATTAAACTTTAAAAGTATCTGGCTCAGTAACAACACCAAGCAAAACCAAATACGTGTACCTGGCAACAAGGCAAAGATTTCATCTCAAAAATTGTTGCCTATTAAGCTGTTCTCAATTTACTGTTTGCTGATGCCAAGCCCACACACAACCATATAATCCACCAATATCCTGGGGGATGTGACCAGAAACTGAACTGGACTAGCCATATAAACATTATGGCTACAAGAGGAGGTCAGGGGCTGGGAATTCTGTGGTGTGTAACTCACCTCCTGACTCCCTAAATCCTGTCCACCATTTTCAAGGCTTATGCTCTCCACTTGCCTGGTTGAGTCCAGCTCCAACAACACTCAAGAAACTTGACACCATCCAAGACAAAGCAGCCCGCTTGATTGGCAATCCCATCCACCAGATTAAACATTCACCCCCTCCACCATTGGCAGCAGTACCATTTACGAGATGCACTGCACCAATTTTCGCCCACTTTACTTAACCTATCTCTGTTCCTTTGCAGACTCCTTATGTCCTCTTCACAATTTGGGAAGGTGCTGTCGAAGGAACATTGGTGAGTTGCTACTTGAACATATGAACATATGAAATAGGAGCAGAAGTAAGCCATTCAGCCCCTCAAGCCTGCTCTGTCATTGAATAAGATCATGGCTGATGTGTTTGTGTTTCAAATTCCACATTTCTATCTACCCCCAATAATCTTTGACTCCCTTGCCTAATGTCACGATTGGTCCCCGGGCAAGGTTCCCCCAATTTGTTAACTTCCTGAACGAAGCCCCAAGTTTGTCATGCTCCCGGTTAAGAAGGAATGAGCTGTCTCCCCTTCTTCATCCAACCTCCTCAGTAGGTTGCAACAAGGTTAATTTAAAAAGGATCCATTCCCCCTTTTCCCAGTCCGAATGTATTTATTTTTTAGAAGGAGCCAATTTAACCAGGTTTCCTTGAGTCAAAGAAAGAGTTATTAGTTAGTAAAACCCAAGAAAAAATAATAAAAACACAACACACATACACACAGATCAGGAATGAGAAGTTAAGAATCCAGATAAAAGTTTTAAAAATATATGAATCAATCTTTGGCTTGTACTGCACTGCACTGCAACTAGCTTTTTAACCCATTTTCCCTGTGTATTCCATTAGGGGAAATAGTTATCTTGTATCCATCTCAGAACTATTTACAAATTGTGAGATATAAATCAATAGGAGATGGATTTTTGGACGACTGCTGTGACGTGCAAATCAGTGTTTTGTCTCCACTACCACAGGAGATTACAGTTCAGTCTTTTGCATCTTTCTTATCTCCCTTTCAAGTTTCTCTGTTTGAAGAAGGCCATGACACCTTTTCAGGTTTGACATTCCATGTTCTCTCAGGACAGGTCTGTCAGTATAATCCACTTGGAATTTTCCAGGAAGTGGTCACTTTACCATTTTTTGCTCAGTGTCCTTGCCTGTATATTTTTTCAAATCACACAAGTCTTCCTTAAAAAGTTCAATATGCTCGTAAGTCATTTGTGGCAGTGATCGGCTTTTCATAACACTTAACAAGAAACTATTTACCTCCGCCTTAAAAATATTCAATGACCCCGTCTTCACTGCCTTCTGAGGCAGAGTTCCAAGTGGCACAACCCTCTGAGAGGAAAAAGTTTCTCCTCATCTCTGTCCGAAAAAGGGCAACACCTAATTTTAAAACAGTACCCCCTAGTTTTGGACTCACCCACAAGAGGAAACATCCTTTCCACATCCACCTTGTCAATACCATTCAGGATCTTGTATACTTCAACCAAGTCACTGCTCACTCTTCTAAACTCCAATGGAAACAAGCCCAGCTTATCTAACCTTTTCTCATAAGACAATCCTCTCATTCCACGTGTTAATCTAGTAAATCTCCTCTGAACTGCCTCCAATGCATTTACAACCTTTCTTAAATAAGAAGACCAAAACTGCACACAATATTCAAGGTGTGGTCTTACCAATGCCCTGTATAACTGAAATATAACATCCTTACTTTTATGTTCATTTCCTGTAAATAAATAAAAGATAGCATTCCATTAGCCTTCCTAAGTACTTGTTGTACCTGTATGCTAACTTTTTGTGACTCATGCACTAGAACACCTGGATCCCTCTGCACCTCAGAATTCTGTGGCCATTCTCCATTTTTAAGTAATGCTCTGTTTTTTTTATTCTTCCTGCCAAAGTGAAAAACTTCCCATTTTCCCACATTATACTCCATCTGCCAGATTTTTTCCCATTTACTGAACCTATTTATATCCGTTTGCAACCTCCTTATGCCCTCTTCACAACATACTTTCCTACCTCTCTATGTGTCATCTGCAAATTTAGCTACAATGCCTTCACTTTCCTCACCTAAGTCATTAATATAAACTATTAAAAGTTGAAGCCCCTGCACTGACCCCTGTGGGACTCCACTCATTACATCTGGCCAATCAGAAAAAGACCAATTTATGTATACTGTTTTCTGCCAGCAGGCCAATCTTCTATCCATGCTAATATGTTACCCCCACACCATGAGCTTTTATTCTTTGCAATAACCTTTGATGTGACTCCTTATCAAATGCCTTCTGGAAATCCAAGTGCAGCATGGGGAGGATCTTCCGGTTGACAAGAGGGGGCGGGGCCCACTCGCCAACGCATAAAATGACGTGGGATGACATCCGGCCGAACTCCCTAGGTCACCCTGCGTCATTTCCATTTTCAGGTCAGCAGGGGCGCAGCCAAATCAGCTGTGCGCCCGTCGACCTGTCAACGGTCTATTGAGACCATTTAAAAAGTACTTAACATCATTAATGGACCTGCCCGTCCAATCTTAGGGTTGGTGGGCAGGCCAGGAGCCCTGGCGGGCTTAAGAAAAAGCATGAAACCTCATCAACAGGCAGGATGAGGTTTCATGAGAGTTTTTAAATATTTAATAAAGGTTTCAGTAAAAGTGATGGACATGTCCCAACTCATTTGACAGTGTCACATGAGGGGACGTCAGGGAAATTTTGATATCGTTTCTTTAACTGTTTTAAATTTGGAGCCGATCTCCCTGAAGCCACACTTAGCCTCAGGGAGATCACTGCGCTCTTTCATGAGCATGCGTGAAAGAGCACACTCCCAGCAGAAGGAATCCCCCCACACCCCCCCCCAACCCTCTCAGGGAACGCATAGCACTTCCTGGTGGACATCACACTGGGTGGGTCTTAATTGGCACGCCCATGTAAAATGGCGGCGCCCCCCCCCACCCCCCCCCCACACCCCCAATTGGGGGCACCATTCAGAGGTGGGCTTGCCCACGCCCACTCCTGCACTTCTTCCCTGGTGGGGGGAAAATTTTTCCCCATGTGTACAGGCTCCCCTTTATCCACAGTGCATGTTACTCTTTCAAAGAACTCCAATAAACTTGGTTAAACATGACTTCCCTTTCACAAAACCATACTGACTCTTCCAGGTTACCTTGAGTTTTTATAAGTGCCCAGCTATATCCTTCTTAATGATCGATTCTAACATCTTCCCTCCGATAGATGTCAAGATAACTGGCCTATAGTTTCCTGTTACTGCCTCCCTCCCTTCTTGAATAGAGGGGTTATATTAGCTACTTTCCAGTCTCCTCCTATTGCTAATGGTCTTATATCCGTGCACTTCTCTCAATGTGCACAATCTCAAGATTACTCTGCTTCAATGAAATGGCACAAAATTCAAGCATATTGTCCCAAGGATTCAAACATCACAGGATCTTCTGTTCCTTCAAAGAATCCAACCTGGATATCTGACATATCAAAGGTTGGAAACTGTAGAAAAATGTGGAACAAATGATTCTTCCAAGCTTTGGATAATATGTCTTCTTATTCACTCCCACAGCAACACCAGCATGAAGCTGCATTTTTATCATGCCAGCATTTATTACCCATCCCGAGTTGCCCTTGAGAAGGTAATGGCGAGCTGCCTTCTTGAACTGCTGCAATCCATGTGGTGTGGGTACACCCACAGTGCTGTTAGGGAGGGAGTTCCACGATTTTGACTCAGCGACAGTGAATAAACAGCGATATATTTCCAAATCAGGATGGTGAATGGCTTAGAGGGAAACTTCCAGGTGGTGATATTCCCATGTATCTGCTGCCCTTGTCCTTCTAGGTGGTCTAAAGGCACTATCATATATATAAATATAAAAAACAGGTATTTGAATGGCTAATGGACAATCTAAGTAAAATGGAATTTGCATTTTTAGATAAGTGAAGAGCTTGTTGGCTTTTCAAAGGGTCATGGTGACAATAAGGCAAAGTTATTACATTTATTTTTCCCAAAAGTGCTGGCCATAATGACAACACGAAAGAGTTTTATATTCTGGGAAAAGTAACTTCCAAAGACAGTTTGAAACAATGGAATTTGCAGATCAAAAGGAGGGAATATATTTAAAGAAGGATGGAAGACTATATGGGGGTGGCTTGGTGAGATTTTGAAAGGTGGGCACTGTGTGAAACAGACTTGTGGAAAAAGCCTCCAGCTACCTTGGAGAAGTTTGCTGTTCCAGTAACCAAGGTTGTGTTAAAAGCCTTTGGAGTTTCACTGTCAAGTGAGAGGGGGAAAGAAGCTGTGAAATACCTCCCTACAGCAACAGTGAGTGCTTGTGGTAATCTTGCTGGATGTTTAATAGATTAATAACCTATTTTGGACTGTTGCCTGAAAGGGGTGTGTAATTGGGAGCCCTGTTAAGTATAAGTCTTGTGAGAACTGTTATAAGACTAAGTAACTGTGTAACTGTAATCTTGTGTGTATTTTTTCTTCTTTTATTAATAAATGTTTTAGTTTAATCTCTAAAGGTGTTTTAAAATCTCTAAAGATGGTAATGGACTCATTACTTCTGACTTCAGTGCACAACCTTATTGTAATAAATACAAATTGTGAAATCGTTGTGATAGCCTGGCCAAGTTTCCCTCTGGGATTTGGTCAGCCTGGCATGTACCACCTGCCATATCATAACAATGATAGTGGTCAAGGGATTGGAAGGTGCTGTCTAAGGAGCCTCGATGAGTTCCTGCAGTGCATCTTGTAGATGGTACACACTGCTGCCACTGTGCATTGATGGTGGAGGGAGTAAATGCTTGTGGAAGGGGTGCCAATCAAATGGGCTGCTTTGTCCTGGATGGTGTCAAGCTTCTTGAGTGTTGTTATAGCTACACTCATTTAGGCATGTGGGGAATATTCCATCACACTCCTGAGTTGTGCCTTGTAGATGGTGGGCCGGTTTTGGGGAGACAGGACTCCTGACCTCTGACCTATTCTTGTAGCCACAGTATTTATATGGCTAGTCCAATTCAGTCTTTTGTCAATGGTAACCTTCAGGATGTTGATAGTGGTGGATTCAGCAGTGATAATGCCATTGAATGTCAAGGGGCGATGGTTAGATTCTCTCTTACTGCATTTGGACATGGACTGTTCAGTATCTAAGGAGTTGCGAATGGTGCTGAACATAGTGCCATCAGTGGATATCCCCATTTCTGATCTTATGATGGGAGGAAGGTCATTGATGAAGCAGCTGAAGATGGTTGGGCCGAGGACACTACCCTGAGGAACTCCTGCAGTGATGTCCTGGAGCTGAGATGATTGACCTCCAACAACCATAACCATCTTCCTTTGTGCTAGGTAATATTCCAACCTGGAGAGAGTTTTCCCCCTGATTACCATTGACTCGAATTTTGCTAGGGCTCCTTAATGCCACACTCAGTCAAATGCTGCCTTGATGTCAAGGGCAGTCACTCTCACCTCACCTCTGGAGTTCAGCTCTTTTGTCCATGTTTGAACCAAGGCTGTAATGAGGTCAGGACAGAGTGACCCTGGCAGAACCCAAACTGAGCGTCAGTGAGCAGGCTATTGCTACGCAAGTGCTGCTGGATAGCACTGTTGATGACTCCTTCCATCATTTCATTGATGATCAAGAGAAGGCTGGTGGGCAGTAATTGGCTGGGTTAGATTTGTCCTGCTTTTTGTGTACAGGACATACCTGGGCAATGTTCGACATTGCTGGGTAGATGCCAGTCTTGTAGCTGTATTTTTTTAAATTTGTTTGTTGGATGTGGGTGTCGCTGGCTAGACCAGCATTTATTGCCCATCCATAATTGCCCTTGTTCAGAGGGCTTTTTTTTTAAGAGTCAACCACATTGCTGTAGGTTTGGAGTCACATGTAAGCTAGACCAGGTAAGGACAGCAGATTTCCTTCCCTAAAGGGCATTAGCGAACCAGATGGGTTTTTTACAGCAATGGTTTCATGGTCATCATTAGACTTTTAATTCCAGATATTTATTGAATTCAAATTCCACCATGTGCCATGGTGGGATTCAAACTTGGATCCCCAGAGCATTACCCTGGCTCTCTGGATTACCAGTCCAGTGATAAACCACTACACTATACGGACTCGTAACGTTAACTCCATTTCTCTTTCCACAGATGCTGCCAGACCTGCTGAGTTTTTCCAGCATTTTCTGTTTTCTATTAATTCCATCGCTCTCCCTGGCAAGTGCTTGGGGCTGAATAAGACTGTTCGCAACTTTGTTGTCATATCTGACCACAAGATGAACTTGTATTAAGATTTTCACCTCCCTAATATACCTGACTCAGTCCTGCCTAGCTCATTTGCTGCTGATACCTTCACCCAAGCCTTTGTTACCTCTAGATTTGACATTCCGAGGCTCTTCTGGTCAGCCTCCTGTGTTCCACCCCTCATATGAACATACAAATTAGGAGCAGGAGTAGGCCACTCAGCCCCTCGAGTCTGCTCCACTATTCAATAAGATCATGGCTGATCTGATTGTAACCTTCCTGCCTACTTCCGATAGCCTTCCACCCCCTTGCTTATCAAGAATCTGTCTAACTCTGCCTTTAAAATATTGAAAGATTATGCCTCTGCCGCCTTTTGAGGAAGAGAGTGCCAAAGACGCACGACACCCTGAGAGAAAAAATTCTCATATTTGTCTTAAATGGACGACCCCATTATTTTAAAAAGTGACATTTAGGTCTAGATTCTGCCACAAGAGGAAACATCCTCTCCACATTAACCCTGTCAAGTCCCCTCAGGATCTTTTACGTTTCAATTGAGTTGCCTCTTACTCTTCTAAACTCCAGCAGATACAAGCCTAGCCTTTCTAGCCTTTTCTCATAAGACTCATTCCATAAACTTGAGTTCCTCCAAAAATGTGCAGCCTGTATCCTAACTCACATCAAGTTCCTTTCACCCCTGACCCTTGTGCTTGGTGACCTGCATTGAATCCCAGTCTGGCAATCTATCAATTTTAAAATTCTCAACCTTGTTTTCAAATCTCTCCCTGGCTGAATCCCTCCCTATCTCTGTAATCTTCTCCAGTCCTGCAGCCCTGGAAGGTCTCTGTGCTCCTTCAGTTCTGACCTCTGGTGCATTCTGATTTCAGTTCCTCCACCACTGGTGACCATGCCTCCAGGAGCCTGGGCCCCAAGCTCTGGAATTCCTGAGGTTGCAGAAACACGAAAGGGTGCAAGTTTTTTTTTCCTTCCCCCTTTACTTAAAAATGAGAAATTGAGGTGTTACAGGGGAGTGCGGATAGCTCTTTCACATGGAAAATGTTGCGTGCTGTAAGATTGTGTTGGTTTAGTGAGCATGAGCTTGGAGAGTGCCGCGCAGATCTACGAAAACAAGTGCCAGATCACGGGGATGCGCAGGGTCCGTTTGTGCTCGGGGAAGTGCAGTGCCAGACCGATCGTTGAGCAGTCAGCTTCATATTAATTAGGGATGTTGGTGCTGGGTGCTCTGCGGGAGTGAACCGCTCCACCTAGCCAGATAACGGTTCCTAAATCCAGTGAGAGGAGGAAAGCAACCAGCAAGGCTCGGGTCACCTCTGCCTTAATATCACTTCCCGGGCAATTGCATCAGGATGTCTTTTAAGGTATTTGCTATTTGACTCAGAACAGCATGGGGTTTACATTATTGCAGAGGAGGGCACTATGAACAAACGCATGATTGGAGACCTTGTTTAAAAAAAAGGATCGGATCCTGTGTAAAGATTAAACACCGACATGTTGTGAAACCTTCACATTGTTTGCAACCTTTTTTTATTGCATTTTACCCTGTAATGGAAAAAGCAAAACGCCAAGATCTGTCAAGAATTTGCTATTTCCTCCTCCCCCACCCAGTGTCACAGACTGAATGGAGAGACGGCCGGTGTACATCCATATGTCTCCAGGGAGGCATACACTCACTGCAGACACCAGAGGAAAACCTGTATACGGCCCTGTAATTGTGATGCTTGTTTTGTGAGAAGGTTGGAAGCAGTTTCCGTTTCCTCCATTTTTGCAATGTGATCTTGCAGTTGTACGGGTAATCATAGATGCACTCAAGGGTCAGCTTGATGGTACATGAGGCAGAAAAGGAACAGAAGGTTAAGCTAAGGTGAGATGAAATTAGGTGGGAGGATGCTCTTCTGGAACATAAACACCAATACCTGGCCAGTTGGGCTGAATGGTCTGTTTCTGTGCTGTAAATTCAATGTAATTTTATGTGGTGGGCCTGCTGGATGGGAGGAAGATGGGGTACTAGAGGTCACTGTTTAAAAATAAGTTCTAGATTCTCCCACAAGAGGAAACATGCTCTTCGCATCCACCCTGACAAGATCCCTCAGGATCTTAAAGGTTTCAATCAACAACAACAGGAAGCCTAAACTCTTAGATAAAAACAAAAAAACTGCGGATGCTGGAAATCCAAAACAAAAACAGAATTACCTGGAAAAACTCAGCAGGTCTGGCAGCATCGGCGAAGAAGAAAAGAGTTGACGTTTCGAGTCCTCGTGATCCTTCGACAGAACTGTCGAAGTCTCTTGATGACTCGAAACGTCAACTCTTTTCTTCTCCGCCGATGCTGCCAGACCTGCTGAGTTTTTCCAGGTAATTCTGTTTTTGTTTTAGCCTAAACTCTTATCCTAGTCATGGGGATATTCGGAGCAGTAGGTCTCTTACACTTCTAAACTCCAGTGGATACAAGCCTAAACCTCTCCAACCTTTCCTCAAAAAAATTTCCTCAACTCTGTCTTAAATGGGAAATTTTTTTTCTCTCAGCGGTTTGTGAGTATTTGGAACTTTTTTCCTCAAAAGATGGTGAAAGCAGAGTCTTTAAATATTTTAAATGCAGAGCTAGATAGATTCTTGATTAACGGGGGGTTGAAAGTTATCGTGGGTAGGCAGGAATGTGGAGTTGAGGTTATAATCAGATCAGCTATGATCTTATTGAATGGTGGAGCAGGCTCGAGGGGCCTAGTGGCCTACTCCTGTTCCTAATCTATATGTTCATATGTTCTTATGTATGAATTCGACTAGGGCATGTACCTTGGCTTCACGGGGTAGCACTTTTTCCTGTCCCACTATATGTCCCAGGCAAGTCACCTTTGCCTTTGCGAACTTGCTTTTTCGCCAAGTTCACTACCAGGTTTGCCCTTTTCAGACCCTGGAACACAGCCTCTAGGTGGCAGAAGTAGTCATTCCAGGTGCCACTGTAAATGATCAAGTCATCCAGGTACACTGCATAATTGCTGAGTCCAGCTACTACCTGGTTGGTCAATCTCTGAAATGTTGCCGGGGCATTTTTAAGGCCAAAGGACATGATCTTACATCGATATAGGCCATCAGTAAGGGAATTAAGGGTTATGGGGAAAAGGCAGGAAAGTGGAGTTAAGGATTATCAGATCAGCCATGATCTCATTGAATGGCCGAGCAGACTCGATGGGCCAAATGGCCTACTTCTGCTCCTATGTTTTATGGTCTTATGATCCAGGGTGGCAAAGGCTGAGATGTCTCTCACCCTGGGTATCATAGCGATTTGCCAGTACCCTTTCAAAAGCTCAATTTTGCTGAGGTAGGCCGACTGCCCCACCTTGTCTATACAATCCTCAAGACATGGGATTAGGAAGAAGTCAGCCTGGTTACTGCATTTCCGGTAGTCAGTGCAGAGCCAGTTCCATCCGGCTTTGGGACCAGTACCATGGGGGTGCACCAACTACTCTGGCTAGGCTCAATTATATTGTTCTCCAGCTTGTATTGGATTTTCTGCCTGACCTGAGCCAGCTTGTCAGTGTTCAGCCAGTAGGAGTTTTGTTTGATTGATAGGGTGTCTCCCATGCCCATGTTGTGGACTGTTAGGGTGGTCCCTACAGATTTGTTTAAATTTTCTGCACAGGGTGGCCACATCCTCCTGCTGCTCTTTGGTCAGGTGTGTTAACTGGGTATTTAAGTCTTCCAGGACTCCAGTGTTTACTAGTCTGGTGGTGGTGGCGGGGGTGGGGTTTGGGGGGGGTGGGGGCAGTGGTGGTAAATTGGGGGGTCCCTCCTCTGCTGACTCCTCCTGGCCACCCTCAGATGTTTCTGTGGCAAACACCCACTGGTTAACTGGGCTCTCAACTGTCATATTACTTTAGTAGATTTAGATGGTACAACCAG
The DNA here is from genome assembly GCF_017639515.1 of Carcharodon carcharias. Classification (NCBI taxonomy): domain Eukaryota; kingdom Metazoa; phylum Chordata; class Chondrichthyes; order Lamniformes; family Lamnidae; genus Carcharodon; species Carcharodon carcharias. Next base: position 190,160,565 of record NC_054472.1, read on the forward strand.
TGCTATTTGTTGCTATCAGGGTGTAGGTCAAGTAATTGACTTTGCTGATCTTTTTGGCCACACAATACGGGCTACTGACCTTGGCTTAGAAAGGGTGAGTGGGTAGGGGTAGCAGCACTAATACTTGGTCTCCTGGTTGGAGAGTCCGGACCTTGACACGCCTGTCTGCCAGCTTTTCCTGTTTGCTGGGGAGCTTTTAAATGCTCTTTGGGCACCTCACAGGCTTTGAAGAGCTGTGCCCAGAAGCTGGAGCTGAAGCTTCTGTCCAGTCACTCTCCCATCCTATCCAAGGCAGAGGAGATGTTTTAACTCCAAGTCTGTACAGTGCTGATATGGACATCTATGGCAGAAGATGTCAAAGACTCCTCCATTGAGCAGCTCAGCTGCAATAGCAGTAGAGGTGTCCACCTGTTCTATAATTGGCTGCAGAGTGTTAACGCTATTTATAAGAACATATACAAGTTGGCAGTGGATTCCACCAGACTATCCAATATGTTTTGGAATGACAACAGCTTATATTTATATAGCACCTTTAATTTAGTAAAAGTCCAATTCTTTCACAATGATATTAATTGATGCTATGCTGGAACAAGACAAGATGAATTGGTAGCTTTAACTATTAAAAGCTGTCTACTGTATACAGCAGGTCCCTTACCCTTTCACTGTTGCTTCCAGTGTCTCCCCTGCTCCACACAAACCAAGGCCCGTCACAGTAGCGTGATCAAAATTTGACACCGAGGCAGACGAGTAAATGTTAGGGCAGGAACCAAAAGCTCGGGCAAAGACATAGTTTTTAAAGAGCACCTTAAAGATGAGGCAACAAGAGAAGCAAAGAGTTTTAGGTAGAGAATTCCAGACTTTAGGGCCATGGCAGCAAAAGGTACAACCGCAATGATAGAGTGATCAAAATTTGGATGTTCACCATGCTAGATTGGAGCAGTACAGGGATCATAAAGGATTTGGGTCTAGTGAAGATCACAGAGATAGGGGCCAGAATTTTATGCCCGCCCAGGGGGATATTACGGTCCTGCCGAACTGAATGAGGATTTAAGTGGCTCGCTGCATCCACCGGGGGGAGACACGCCATGGTGGGACCATAAAATCCTGGCCAGGGAGTGGAAAGGCCATGGATGATTTGGAAACAAGATGAGAATTTTAAAACCAAGGCACTGTTTAAGCTGGAGCCAATGTATGTCAGCAAACACAGGGGTAATGGGTGAATGGAACTTCGTGTGAGTTAGGATGACCTCAAGTTTACTGAGGGTAGAGTGTGAGAGGCTATCCAGGAGCATGTTGGAATAGTCAAGTCTAGAGGTAACGAAGACATGAATGAAGGTTTGAGCAGCAGATGAGCTGAGGCAGGGGTGGAAGCAAGCGATGTTATAGAGTCATAGAGGTCGACAGCATGGAAAAGGGCCCTTCGGCCCATTGAGTCTGCGCCAGTCAAACAAGTGTCTAACTATTCTATTCCCATGTTCCGGCACTAGTCCCATAGCCTTGTGTGCCATAGTATCACAAGTGTACATTCAAATACTTGTTAAATATTATGAGAGTTTCTGCCTCTACCACCCTTTCAGGCAGTGAGTTCCAGGTTCCCACCATCCTCTGGGTGAAAAAATTCTCCCTCACATCCCCTCTAAACCTCCTACCCCTTGGTTAGTGATCCCTCCACCAAGGGGAAAAGTTCCTTCTTGTCTACCCTGTCAATGCCCCTCATAATTTTATACACCTCAATCGTGTCCCCACTCAATCTCCTCTGTTCCAAGGAAAATAACGCCAGCCTATCCAATCTCTCTTCATAACTAAAACTCTCCAGCCCAGGCAACATCCTGGTAAATCTCCTCTGCACTCTCTCTAATGCAATTACATCCTTCCTATAATGCGGATTCCAGAACTGCACGCAATACTCTAGATGTGGCCTAACCAGCATTTTACACAGTTCCAACATAACCTCTCTTATAAAAGCTAAGGCTAATAAAGGCATGTATCCCATATGCCTTCTTAACCTCCTTATCTACCTGTCCCGCTAACTTAAGGGACCGGTGGATATGCACACCAAGGTTCCTTTGATCCTCAGTACTTCTCAGGGTCTTACTGTTCATTATGTATTCCCGTGCCTTCTTTGTCCTGCCCAAGTGCATTACCTTACACTTATCCGTGTTAGATTCCATTTGCCACTGATCAGCCCATCTATATCCTCCTGTAATCTAAGGATATCCTCCTCACTATTTACCACCCCACCAATTTTCATGTCATCTGCGAACTTACTGATCAACCCTCCTACGTTCAAGTCTAAATCGTTTATATATACCAAAACAGCAAGGGACCCTATGGAGCTGGAAGTAGGAGGCCTTTGTGATAGCATGGCTATGAGGTGGACAGCTTATCTCGGGGTTGAATATAATACCAAGATTATTAATAGTCTGGTTCAGTTTGGTTTAGACTATCAGAGTTGCCAGGGAAAGTAAAGCAGCCAGTGGCTGTGGAATGGACTTGTCACAGGAATCAGAGACGAGTTGGAGGAAATTTCTGCTCATCCAGTACTTTATGTCAGATAAGAAGTGTGACAATTTAGAGAATGTGGAAGGGTCGAGTGGGAGGTGGTGGTGAGGTCGGGCTGGGTGTCAGCCATGTACTTGTAGAAATTGACATTGACACTGCTTTCATATGGTGTTGCTGAGGGACACGTAGCTGAGAAATAGGAGGGGGCCAAGGATAGATCCTTGAGGGAAACCAGAAGTAATGGTGCAATAGCAAGGAGAGAAACCGTGGCAAGTGCAGGTGATTCATGGCATAAGAACACACATATGAACATACGAAATAGGAGCAGAAGTAGGCCATTTGGCTCCTTGCAGATGGAGTATAATGGAGAGAAGCGTGAAGTTATTCATTTTGGTCAGAAGAATAGAAAACCAGAATATTTTTTAAAAGATGAAAATCTTGTAAGTGTTGACGTTCAATGAGACTTGGGTGTGCTTGTATAAGGAATGCAGAAATTTAGCATGCAGTTGAAAGAAAAAAATAAGTGCTTGTAATTCACTAACTGCCTGTTGACATAAGCCTGAGGGTTATCAGCATATGATTAGTGCATGACTGATTCCACAACCTGTCATTATCACGGTGGGGGGCCTGTAAATTCACTGATTAATTGACAGCTTCAAGTGGTTGTAAAGTCTTTGATGTGGGACTATGAACACAAATGTTTGTTTTCAGAAAGGTAAAGTAATAGAATGAAATGCTTGTTTTCATAAGGGGGAGGAGCACATGCTTGAAGGAAATTTTTGTTTTTATAAGAGGTCATTTAAATGTATTGAATGGGGATTTATCAATGAGAGTGTTCTTTAAATAGTGAAGTCATCAGTAGACTTTTATTTCATCTCTGCATGGCTCTTGAGGTCTGTCAATGGTAGATATTGGGTGAGTTGGCATGGTTTGACATAAGTTGGCACTAAGTTGGCACAGAGGCTATAAAGGACCATGTAGTTAGGGGGCATAGTTTTACATAGAGGGTATCAGGGACCTGGATGGTGGGTAGAGTGGCATAGGCTGGCCTAGACGTATAAGGGGCCATTCTGGACAACATGAGGTGGTATGAGTTGGCATGAATAGTGCATGGGAAGCGTGTGAGGGGTGAGGCATGATATGAGGAGTAAGTGCTCGAGGGTTCTTTTTGGTTTTATTTTTACTTTTACAGTTGGAACGAATTTCCAAAGCACTGATGTGGGCTTTTTAAACAGCCTGCCCTTGAACCTAGCAGTCCCTGTTGCTGCCTCTTCACTGTTGCCGGGGGCACCGAGCCTGCCTCCCGTTCCCCCCCCCCCAGTGAATGAAAATACGAATTTACAGACAATTTATTCCAAGTCGGACGGGGTTTTCTCCGATTTGGAAGTGAAAATTCAGCCCTGGGTGTGCAACTGTGCAACAGTGTGTCTGAAAGAGTTTAAGTGGAAAGAAAATAGGGAAGTAATATGACAACATATTCTGCTGTGTCAATCCTCCAGTCTTGCCATCTCCGATTCTAGCTGCTGTGAGTCTTCCTATGATGCGATCGCAGCCTCTTCCATAGTGTTGAGTGTTTCAGAGACACAAGGCCAATTAATGTGCTGGTTGTGTTCCCCTACTGTGAGTCAGCTTTCTCTACGAGACAAATGGAAGTGAACAAATGTTTTTAACAATATTGAGCCAGTTTACCATTGTGCACACGATGACAAGTAGAAGCAGGAAACGTCACCAAGACAGAGAAATAGCCATGAGGGCAGTAGAGTCTAGGGCTGAATATTTTAGAGGTGAGCAGGGTATTGGCCAGCAGCTGGAGAGCCAGCGAGAGTCCTTCATCACTGCTTTTCGGAAAGGCTCGCCGCATCTTGTTCCACTCAGGCACTTGACAGGACAAGGAACAGCATCAAGGACCTGGGGGAGGAAATCCCTCCCGCAGATGGAGTATAATGGAGAGAAGCGTGAAGTTATTCACTTTGGTCAGAAGGATAGAAAACCAGAATATTTTTTAAAAGATGAAAATCTTGTAAGTGTTGACATTCAATGAGACTTGGGTGTGCTTGTATAAGGAATGCAGAAATTTAGCATGCAGGTACAGGAAGCTTTTAGGAAGACAACTGGCATGTTGGCCTTTATTGCAAGGTGATTGGAGTACAAGAATAAATAAGTGTTGCGAAAATTGTACTGGGTTTTGGTGACACCACATCTGGAATACTGTGTGGAGTTTTGGTCTCCACATTTAAGAAAGGATACACTTGCATTGGAGGCGGTACAGCGAAGCTTCATTAAATTGGTCCCTAGGATCAGAGGGCTGTCCTAAAATTAGAGGCTGAGTAAATTTGGCATATATTCTCTGGAGTTTCAAAGAATGAGAGGTGATCTCATTGAAACATACAAGATTCTGAAGGGGCTTGATGGGGTAGGTGCTGACAGATTGTTTCTGCTAGTTGGAGAATCCAAAACATGGGGGCACAGTCTCAGGATAAGGAGCTAATCATTTACGACTTAAGTGAGGAACAATTACTTCACTCAAAGGGTGGTGAATCTTTGGAATTCTTTACCCCAGAGGGCTGTGGATGCTCTATTATTGAATATATTTAAGGCTGGAATAGACAAATTTTTAGTCTCTCAGTGAATTAAGGGACATGCGGAGTGGGTAGAAAAGTGGAGTTGAGATCCACGATCAGCCATGATCGTATTCAATGGTGGAGCAGGCTCGATGGACCGTGTGGTGTACTCCTGCTCTTTTTCGTTTTGTTCTTGTGTTCAGAGAGCTGCCGGCCAATCAGAGGCCAGCAGCTCTGTTGGACATCAGCGCCACTGGGTGGGCTGGAGGTTCTGCCGGTATGACACCCACCCAAGGTCCAGTATTGTTGCTATATCCCAAACCAGCGATAGCAAGAGGGGCATCATGGAATGGGGGCTGTGAAGAGGGGCTTGGGGTCGCAGGCGATGGGGCTTAACAGCAAGAACAGGGGGGTGGCTTTTAGTGGGCCTCAATCCCCTTCCTGATGCCGGGTCCCTCAATCAGGCACGGAGTACCTTTGAATGAGAGACCTCTCCTGGGAGCCTACAAGCATTCTGCACAGGTTATGCTTCCCACATGGCGAGCTTCTGGCCTGTTGCTGGGTTAATACCAGCAGCGGCAGCTGAATGAGGACCTTAAATGGGTATTAATTGCCCACTTAATGGCCTCAATTGGTGACAGGGCGTGAAGGCCATTCACGGGCCTTCCCACCACAGACTTAATCAGGATGAAGGTGGGAATTAAATGCCTCCCCTGTCATCAAACTCACTATGGGTGGAGGGGCAATGGGGGCGTGGCAGGGCAGGAGATTCTATCCATAGATTCGTCATCATACAGAAGAGGCCATCGAGCCCATCAAGTCCATGCCAACTCTCTACAGAGCAATCCAATCAGTCCCATTCCCCCACTGTGTCCTTGTGGTCTGGCAAGTTGATTTCCTTCAAGTGGCCATCCAATTTCCTTTTGAAATCAATCACCATCTCCACTTCCACCACCCTCACAGGCAGTGTGTTCCAGATCACTCCCATTCACTGTGCAATTGCATCTCCTCCTTTCCCACTGGATCTCTTGCCCAAAATTTTAGATCTGTGGTCCCTTAGTCCTTGGATGATCAGCCAATGAGAACTGCTTTTCTTTGTCTACCTCACTGAAACCAGTCATAATCCTGTATAATCTATCAATTCTCCCCTCAAGCTCCTTTGCTCCAAGGAGAACAACTCTAGCTTCTGCAACTTAATCTTTTAGCTAAAATCCCTCTTCCCTGAAAGCATTCTGCTAAATCTACTCTGCACCTTCGCAAGGACTCTCACATCCTTCATAAAGTGTGGTGATCAGAACTGGATGCAATACTTGGGTTGTGGCCTAACCAGGCCTTTATAAAGGTTCAGCATAACTTCTCCACTTTTGTACTCAATATGTCTATTTATGAAGCCGAAGATGCTTTGCTAACCACTTTCTCAATTTGTTCTGCCACTTTCAAAGGATTAATGTACATGAACCTACTCCCCCCACTTCCCCAGGTCCCTCTGTCTCTGCACACTCTTCAAAACTGTGCCAATAATACTATATTGATTCTCCTTACCCCTTCTGCTAAAATACATTTCTCTGCATTAAATTTCATCTGCCACTTGTCTGCCCAGTTTTCTAGCCTATCTATGTCCTGTTGCAGTCAATAGATGCCAACCTTACTCTCTGCTGTACCTTCCAAATTTGGTATCATCGGCAAATTTTGAAATTTTACCCTGTATTCTAATATTCAAGTCATTTAGATATTTCGAAAAGCAGTGATCCTCACACTGAACCTTGGGGAACACACTGACTAGCATCCTCCAAACAAAATAAAAACAACCATTTACCACAACTCACTGTTTACTGTGCTTAAGCTGATATTTTATCCAAGCTGACGCTGACCCTCCTATTCTGTGAGCCTAAATTTTGTTAATCAGACTTTTATGTACTTAGTCAAACACTTTCATAATATTCACATGAACAAGTATTATTTTCCCTTCATCAATGTTCTCTGTTACTTCATCAAAAATATTCAATTAGGCTAATAAAGCAGTCTGTCTTTTACAAATCCATGCTGGCTCTCGTTAATTAACTCAAACCTCTGCAAGTGCCTGTTTTTTTTTCCTGAAAACCCATCACTAATATTAAGCTGACTGGCCTGTAGACATTGGAGCACCATTACTTTCTTTCTTGAATAAGGGTATCACATTTGCCACTCTCAAATTCTCTGGCACACCCCCTGTACCTAGGGAAGATTAAAGCTTCCCTTAGTAATCTGGGATGCACACCATCCAGATCAGGCAGCCTGTCCACTCTAAGCATAGCTAGTTTTTCCAGTAGTACTTTCAATCTTCCATTACCACTACCATCCCCGCTTCCACCATTAATTTGTCAACATCCTCTTCCTTCATAAACACCTTCGATTAAGTATTCAAGCCTTGCCCTGTGCCTTGAAGCATATATTGTTCTCATTGTCCCTAATTGGACCACTATTTATATGCCAGTAGAATATTTTTGGGTTCCCTTATAAGTTAACTGGCAATCAGTTCTCAGATTCATTCTTTGCCAGTCTTATTTACCTCTTAGCTTCCACTCTCAACTTATTGTATTTAGCCTGGTTCCCGCTTGAAGAATTCACTTGACAATGCATCATACTCCATTAATTTGTCAACATCCTCTTCCTTCATAAACACCTTCGATTAAGTATTCAAGCCTTGCCCTGTGCCTTGAAGCATATATTGTTCTCATTGTCCCTAATTGGACCACTATTTATATGCCAGTAGAAGATTTTTGGGTTCCCTTATAAGTTAACTGGCAATCAGTTCTCAGATTCATTCTTTGCCAGTCTTATTTACCTCTTAGCTTCCACTCTCAACTTATTGTATTTAGCCTGGTTCCCGCTTGAAGAATTCACTTGACAATGCATCATACTCCCTGTTTTCGCTCAGTTTTTCAGGGTGAGTGCAAGATATTATAGGCTTCTTAGAGACTGATAACTTTTAAAAAGAAATTTGAACTTCCAGTTAATAGCAACAAGGATGACACGACAAGGTTTCAGTTTTCAAGATGGTTACTGTAAGAAGGCTAAAAGCACTATTGACTAAACACTAGGCTACTTTGTAGGCAACTTAGACTTTAAACCACAGAATGGAAAACTCCCCTTCTTAATTTTAGCACTACTGAAAAAACACACTTCACAGGTATATAATTCACAGTCTTTTAAGTAGTCATTCAGTTCTCCCAGAATCAGTCCGAAATGATTCTTAGCTCCCAAGGGTGTCATTTCCTTCTTTTCCGTTCTCAGCCAGGTAACTTCTAACTCCAGGACTGTCCTTCATTATGTGAGAGCATTACTGGAGATTCTTCCTCTAGCACAAGCTAGCTGAATCATTCAGCTTCATTTTAGTTCATAATGAATTTAGTCTTTTCTGTCTGAGCATGAGCTTCCACCTGCATTCCGGCACGGTGAAGCATAAAGATTTTTGGCCTCTAGCTGGTCTCTCTCTTCCGCTTCCTGACAGATTAATCCACCTGTTGGGTGATTATATAGTGAGTTTTTTAGGAAAACTTGTAACTCAATATCACAATGGCTTCCTCTGTACCCTTCCCATCTCAAAGTCTTTCACAATGGCAATGTGATTTTTTTTTTAATCATTCATGGGATGTGGGCTTCACTGGCTGGGCCAGCATTTATTGCCCACCCCTAATTGCCCTTGAGAAGGTGGTGGTGAGCTGCCTTCTTGAAATGCTGCAGTCCATATGGTGTAGGTACAGCCATAGTGCCGATAGTAAGGGAGTTCCAGGATTTTGACCCAGCGACAGTGAAGGAGCGGCAATATATTTCTAAGTCAGGATGATGGGTGACTTGATGAGGAACTTCGAGGTGGTGGTGTTCCCATCTATCTGCTGCCCTTGTCCTTCTAGATGGTGGTGGTTGTGGGTTTGGAAGGTGCTGTTGAAGGAGCCTTGGTGAATTCCTGCAGTGCATCTTGTAGATGGTACACACTGCTGCTACAGGGCATCGGTGGTGAAGGGAGTGAATGTTCATGGATATGGTGCCAATCAAGCGGCCTGCTTTGTCCTGAATGGTATCAAGCTTCTTGTGTGTTGCGGGAGCTGCACTCATCCAGACAAGTGGGGAGTATTCCATCACACTCCTGACTTGTGCTTTGTAGATGGTGGACAGGCTTTGGAGAGTGAGGAGGTGGGTTACTTGTCGCACGATTCCTAGCCTCTGACCTGCTCTTGTAGCCATTGTATTTATATGGCTAGTCCAGTTGAGTTTCTGGTCAATGAAAAGCCCCCAGGCTGTTGATAGCGGGGGATTCAATGATGGTAATGCCATTGAACATCAAGGGACAATGTATGGCTCTTGTTGGAGATGGTCATTTGAGTGGCACGAATGTTACTTGCCACTTGGCAGCCCAAGCCTGGATATTGTCTAGGTCTTGCTGCATTTGGACATGGACACCTTCAGTGTCTAAGGAGTCACAAATGGTGCTGAACATCATGCAATAATCAGCGACCATCCCCACTTCTGACTTTATGATGGAAGGAAGGTCATTGATGAGGTAGCTGAAGATGGTTGGGCCGAGAACCCTATCCTGAGGAACTCCTGCGGTGATGTCCTGGAGCTGAGATGACTGACCTCCAACATCCACAACTGTCTTTCTTTGTGCTAGATATGACTCCAACCAGCGGAGAGTTTTCCCCCGATTCCCATTGACTCCAGTTTTGCTAGGGCTCCTTGATGCCACACTCGGTCAAATGCTGCCTTGATGTCAAGGGCAGTAATTCTCACCTCACCTCGGGAGTTTACCTCTTTTGTCCATGTTTGAATCATGGCTATAACGAGGTCAGGAGCTGAGTGGCCCTGGCGGAACCCAAACTGGGCATCAGTGAGCAGGTTATTGCTAAGCAAGTGCCACATGATAGCACTGTCAATGACCCCTTCCATCACTTTACTGATGATCGAGAGTAGACTGATGGAGTGTAATTGGCCAGGTTGGATTTGTCCTGCTTTTTGTGTACAGGACATACCTGGGCAATTTTCCACATAGCTGATTAGAAGCCAGTGTTGTAGCTGTACTGGAACAGCTTGGCTAGGGGTGCAACAAGTTCTGGAGCACAAGTCTTCATTACTATTGCTGGAATATTGTCAGGGCCCATAGTCTTTGCAGTATCCAGTGCCTTCAGCCATTTCTTGATATCACGTGGGATCACAGAATCACAGAATCTTAATAGCACAGGAGGAGGCCAGTCGGCCCATCGTGTCTGCACCGGCTCTCCAAATGAGCATCATGACTTAGTGCCATTGCCCTACCTTTTCCCCCTACCCCTGCACCTTGTTTCTATTCAAATAATCATCTAATGCCTTTTTGAATGCCTCGATTGAACCTGCCTCCACCATACTTCCAGGCAGTGCATTCCAGACCCAAACCACTCATTGTGTGAAAAAGTTTTTTCTCATGTCACATTTGCTTCTTTCGCAAATCACTAAATCTATGTCCTCTCGTTCTTGATCCTTTTGTGAGCAGGAACAGCTCCTTATCTATTCCGTCCAGCCCCCTCTTGATTTTGAAAACTTCTATCAAATCTCCTCTCATCCATCTCCTCTCCAAGGAAAACAGTCCCAACTTCTCCAATCTATCCTCATTGCTGAGGTTTCTCAGCTGGAATGAATCAAATTGGCTGAAGACTGGCATCTGTGAATCTGGGGACCTCCGGAGGAGGCTGAGATGGATCATCCACTTGGCACTTCTGGTTGAAGATTGTAGCGAGTGCTAGGCTCCTCCATCATTGAGGATTGGGATATTTGTGGAGCCTCCCCCTCCAGTGGGTTGTTTAATTGCCCACACCATTCACGACTGGATGTGGCAGGACTGCAGAGCTTAGATCTGATCTGTTGGTTGTGGGATCACTTAGCCCTGTCTATCACTTGCTGCTTATGCTGTTTGGCACGCAAGTAGCCCTGTGTTATAGCTTCACCAGGTTGACACCTCATTTTTAGTTATGCCTGATGCTGCTCCTGGCATGTCCTCCTGCACTCTTCACTGAACCAGGATTGATCCTCTTTCTTGATGATAATAGTGGAGTGGGGGATATGCCGGGCCATGAGGTTATAGATTGTGTTTGAGTGAAATCCTGCTGCTGCTGATGGCCCACAGCGCCTCATGGATGCCCAGTCTTGAGTTGCTAGATCTGTTTGAAATCTATCCCATTTAGCACGGTGGCAGTGCTACACAACACGATGGAGGGTATCCTCAGTGAAGGCAGGACTTCGTCTCCACAATGACTGTGCAGTGGTCACTCCTACCGATACTGTCATGGGCAAATACATCTGCAGCAGGCATGTTGGTGAGGATGAGATCCAGTAAGTTTTTTCCCTCTTGTTGGTTCCCTCACCACCTGCCGCAGACCCAGTCTAGCAGCTATGTCATTTAGGGCTCGGCCAGCTCAGTCAGCAGTGGTACTACCAAGCCATTCTTGGTGACGGATATTGAAGACCCCCATCCAGGGTACATCTGTGTCCTTGCCACCCTCAGTGCTTCCTCTAAGTGCCAATCATATAAACAGTGGTGAGAGATAGCAGGACCTGCCAGAGTCGGCAAGAGCAGCTAGATATAAACAGTACTGAGAGAGTATAGGACTGCCTACAGTCAGTGAGAATGATTCTTGACTCATAAGGGGCTCAAAGGGTATAGAGGGTAGGCAAGAAAGTGGAGTTAAGGTCACAGTCAGGTCAGCCATGATCTTATCAACTGGTGGATCAGCCTCGAGGGGCCAAATGGCCTATGCCTACTCCTAATTCATACATTTTATGCTCATGGGCCTTGTATGCCGGTGGAGATGCTGATTAGGTATTCTTGAGAGCCCATCTGTCTTTTATCTTGGAACTAAATGGATAGCTTAAAGTATAACTGTTTACAACCTGATATTCTTCACTTTTCCGGGAATTTGGAGACTCACATTCTATCCACTGTTAGCACACAGGTTACTGCCATTGTCTCCAAGTATAAACACCTTCTTCCCAGCAAAACAGTCTGGCTCCCTTTTATCTCTAGCAATCAAACCACCTAAGCTTGGCATCAGACAGAATTTAGAACAGGTCACATGACTCCCTTCATTTTTACCTTAAAGGCACAGTCCCAAATCATAACAATCTTATAGTAACAAAAGAAAAAAGGATATGCAATGAAGCCTTCGCTGCTGATCTATGAGCAGCCATGTCAAGAGAGAAAGGGGAGGATTGATTGTGCTGATGATGCAAAGGTATGAAATTTGTGATGGGGAATTTTACCTTGGCAACCTTGGTGAGACCGGTAAATTTATATTGGCACTGCAGTCAGGTCCTGGTGATAAGGCTGATCACAGTCACATGTAGTGCCAAGTCTCAAGAATATTCACAAATTTGACTAATTACCTATTGACCATCTCTAGAGAAGGGGACCTTTCTTTCTAATGTGAACTTGTTCCACAGCTCTATCTGTAACCCCGGTCTCTTTTTGCTGGAGTTCAACGGCTCCGAATGTTGCATCCCTATTTAAGTCGCTTGATACTCTTAATACCCTTAACCTGCAATATCATCCAGTTTCCTGCTGCCCATAGAGAACATGTTTTGTGGTAGCAGTTTGTTTCAGTGGTGCATTTGAGAAGGCCAACCTTAAAACTGGATGGTGTCCCAGCTGAGTCTCCAGGCAATTATTGTTTCCTTTACATTCAGCTTCCTTCTGTTTCCTACTAGGAGATGAAAATGGCTTCCAGTCATTTTTTCCTTGTTGCCTCTCTTCCTTCAAGGTGCTCCTTAAGTTTAACTCTTTTATTAAGCTTTTGATCACTGGTCCTAATATTGCCTGATGAGGCTCAACATTTTGTTTCGTAATGCTCTTGTGAAGAGACTTGGGACATTATACTATATTAAAGGTACTATATAACTGCAAGCTGTTGATGCTGCATTGTGTAATCTTCTCAGGGACTGAGGGCGTGCTGCACTATTGGAGCTGCCTTTTACTGCATGAAATATCTGCCTTCTCTGCCCCACTCATGTGGATATAAAAGATTCATAGCACTATTTTGAAAAAAGAGCAAGGAAGTTATCCCCAGTGTCCTGGGCCAATATTTATCCCTCAGTCAACATAACTGAAAAACAGATTACCTGGTCATTTTTTACGCTGCTGTTTGTGGGAGCTTGCTATGTGTAAACTGGGTGCCCTGTTTCCAATATTTCAACAGTGACTGTACTTCAAAAGTACTTTACTGGTTGTGAAGTGCTTTGGGAGGTCCTGAAGTTATGAAAGGATGCAAGCCTTTCTTTTAGGGGATAGGTTTGCTCCTTAGTGCAGTACTAGGCATGGTAATAACCACAAGTACACTTGGAACACAGAATTTGTGTAATGAAGATACAAAGTCAATAGCGTAAATTGATATGTGATTTCCTCAGTTCCAACTTAAAACTACAAAACATTTAAGAACTATTTTACATATTTTGATGATGGTATATACTGAAACTAAACTTGTATTTTTCTAACAGAGGGAAATGCCACTTGCAAATGCTGTATTCTGGACTGCACGAAAAGGAAATGTGACACTCTTGAGGCTGCTTTTAAACAGTGGTCGAATGGATGCGGACTGCAAAGACAGTGTATGGTCAATGAATGCATGCCAACTGCAACAGTATCCCCTTTCCCATAATCCATTGTGGTAGGGGTTGCAGCAAAGCTTTCAAACTAGAAAACCTTCTACTTATTTTTTAATTGCATGCATTGTCTGCTAAATCCATTCGATTCATGGCTGATTTCATTAAATATCCCAACCTGCTGCTATCCAATTTTTGATGATCATTAATATTTTCTTATTGGCAGCTTGGGACCACTGCTCTAATGGTGGCTTCATACTGCAATCATAAGGATTGTGTTCGGGAACTGATTCTGCAAGGAGCAGACATCAATATCCAAAGAGAGGTAATGCGTAGCAAATGTTAATGTAATGACTGTATATGAACTGGGAACTATTCATCCTGGAACACATTATGCAAGGTGGATGACTTAGGGGGCTGAACGTTACCATGTTTCGGGAGATGTGCAAAGATAATCTCAGTCAAATCATTATGTTGTTTTGTCGGGCTCAAAAGAAGAAATCCAAGAGCTACTTAATAGAAGTCTTCAAAATTATGGAGGAGTTTCGATAGGGTAGATGTAGAGTAGATGTTTCCAATTTTTTTTTTGTTGTTGGGGGGCATCAAAACTAGAGGCCATAAGAGTAAGGTAGTCACTGAAAAATCTAATAAGGAATTCAGAACAAACTTCTTTATCCAGAGCGTGGTGAGAATGTGAGACGTGTTAACACAGTGAGTGGTTAAAGGGAAGCTGGATAAGTGCACAATAGATAAGTGACATAATGGGGAGGCGGTGGCAAAGTGATGATGTTACTCCACTAATAATCCAGAGACCAAGCCTAATGCTCTGGGTGCATGGGTTCTAATCCCACCATGACATTATTGTTATTTTTTTTGTTTAAAAACTAATCTGGTTCACTAATGTCCTTTAGTGTCATCCCTACCTGGTCTGGCCTACATGTGACTCCAGACCCACAGCAATGTGATTGACTCTTAACTGCCCCCTGAAATGGCCTAGCAAACCACTCAGTTGTATCAGTCTGCTAAAAAGTCTATAAAAAGGAATGAAACTGGGGGGACCACCCAGCACCGATTTAGGCACTGAAAACCACAATGGCAACCCAAGTACCGTCAACACTACAAAGTCCCCTTTACTAAATCTGGGGGCTTAAGCCAAAATTGGGAGTGCTGTCCCACAGATTGGTCAAACAGCCTGATGTGGCCATATTCATAGAATCGTACCTTAGAGATAATGTCCCAGATACCACCATCACCATCCCTGAGTATGTCCTGTCCCACCAACTGGACAGATACACTTGGGGTGGAGGCAAAGTCGGGAGGGAGTTGCTCTGGGAGTCCTCAACATTGACTCCGAACCCCATGAAGTCTCATGGCATTAGCTTAAACATGGGCAAGTAAACCTCCTGCTGATTACCACCTTCTGTGCCCCCTCAGCTGATGAATCAGTACTCCTCCATGTTGAGCACCAACTGGAAGAAGCAGTGAATATGGCAAGGGCACAGAACATAGTCTGGAGAACTTCAGTGTATCACCATAACTGGCTTGGTAGCACCACTACTGACTGAGCTGGCTGAGTCCTAAAGGACATAGTTGCTAGACTGGGTCTGTGGCAGGTGGTGAGGGAACCAACAAGAGGGAAAGACCTACTTGACCACATCCTTGCCAATTTACCTGGTGCAAATGCATCTGTCCATGATAGTTTTGGTAGGAGTGACAACAGCACAGACCTTGTGGAGCCAAAGTCTTGCCTTCACCTTGAGGATGTCTTCCATCGTGTTGTGTGGCACTACCACCATGCTAAATGGGACAGCTATCAAACAGATCTAGGAGCTCAAAACTGAACAACCACAAGGCACAGTGGGCCATCAGCAGCAGCAGGATTGTACTCAGCCAGAATCTGTAACCTCATGCCCACCATCTCCCCCATTGTATCATTATCATCAAGCCAGGGGACCAACCCTTCCTGAAGAGTGCAGGAGAGCATGCCAGGAGCACCACCAAGCATATCTAAAAATGACGTGTCAACCAGGTAAAGCTATAACACAGGACTACTTGTGTGCCAAACAGCATAAGCAGCATGTGATAGATAGAGCTAAGTGATTCCACAATAGATCAGATCTAAGCTGTGCAGTCCTGCCACATCCAGTGATGAATGGTGCTGAACAATTAAACAATGGAGGAGGAGGCCACACAAATATCCCTATCATTGCTGGGGGAGCCCAGCACATCGGTGCAAAAGGCAAGACTGAAGTATTTGCAACCATCTTCAGCCAGAAGTGCCAGGTGGATGATCCATCTTGGCCTCCTCCGGACGTCCCCAGCATCACAGAAGTCAGTCTTCAGCCAATTTGATTCACTCCATGAGATATAAAAAAATGGCTGAAGTTACTGGATACTGCAGAGGAAATAGATCCTGACAATATTCAGGCAATAACAATGTGGTTGACTCTTAAATACCCTCTGAAATGGCTTAACAAGCCAATCAGTTCAAGGGCAATTAGGGATGGGCAATAAATGCTGGCCTAGCCAATGATGCCTGCATCCTGTGAATGAATAAAACAAAACACAAGATAGAAAGGAATAGAAGGATATGCTGATAGGTGAGATGAAGTAAGATGGGAGGAGGCTCGAGTGAAGCATTAATACTGGCAGAGGCCTATTGGGCTGAATAACCTGTTTCTGTGCTGTAAATTCTATGAGTTCAAAACACACTTTTTGCTTTTCCCTACTTAATTTTCTGAAACGGGGAATTTCCTATGGAGTTCATCGATTGGCCAGTGTAACTTTGGTGAAGTATTGGCAGAAACCCTGGTTAGCGGCTGTATGTGGGGCGTCAGCCAATGTGACGTGCCGTGACGGCAGCCAGTCAAGAAAATTGCCCCAAGGAAATTCTCTGCAATGTGCCTTGAAGGAAGTTAGAAAAAAACAACTTTCAGTGTGGGAACAAAGCAACATTAACAATTAGGAAGAACAACAACAATTCAAACTCAATTAAAACATTACCATTAACTTAGTTAAAGCCTGATAAAAGATTGAGAGCAGTAGCTGATTTTTTCTGACTGAATTAATGCCCTTTCTTTTCCCCCAGTCAGGTTCTACAGCGTTATACTTTGCTGCTCAACAAGGAAATGATACAGTTGTGAAATTTCTTTTGGAGTATGGGGCTTCCACTGAACTATCAACGAAAGTAAGAGATCTAAGTATTCATATAGAAACTGCAGTGATATATCTCACATAACTGGAAGTCATTGATCATTGACACATTGGTTTATTCCTGTGTTGTCACTGTGTTGGGGAGGTGATGGTGTCGTGGTATTGTCACTGGGCTAGTAATCCAGAGACCCAGGATAATGCTCTGGGGACCTGGGTTGGAATCCCTCCATGGCAGATGGTGGAATTTTAATTCAATAAAAGTCTGCAATTAAGGTCTAATGCTGACCATGAAAAAACCCATCCGGTTCACTAATGCCCTTTAGGGAAGGAAATCAATCCTCCTTACCTGGTCTGGCCTACATGTGACTCCAGACCCACAGCAATGTGGTTGACTCTTACATGCCCTCTGAAAAGGCTCAGCAAGCAACTGAGTTGCATCAAACTGCTACAAAGTCACAAAAAAGGAACGAAACCGGACCAACCATCCGGCATCGACTTAGGCACAGGAAACAACAAAGGCAAGCTCAGCCCTGTCAACCCTGCAAAGTCCTCCTCAATAACATAGAACCATAGAAAAGTTACAGCACAGAAGGAGGCCATTCGGCCTATCTTGTCTATGCCAGCCCGAGGACACCCAGGTGCCCTTCATAATCCCACCTTCCTGCACCCGGCCCATAGCCCTGCAGCTTACAGCACTTACGGTGCAGATCCAGGTGGTACTTAAAAGAGTTTAAGAGTGGCCTCTACTACCAACTTGGGCAGCAAATTCCAGACACCCGCTACCCTCTGCCCCCCTACACCTTCTGCCACTTATCTGGGGATTAGTGCCAAAATTGGCAGAACTGTCTCACAGACTATCAACAGCCTGACATGGTCATCCTCACAGAATCATATCTTACAGATAATTTCCCAGACACCACCATCACCATCCCTGGGTATGTCCTGTCCCACCGGCAGGACAGACCAATCAGAGGTGATGGCACAGTTGGGAGGGAGTTGCGCTGGGAGTCCTCAACATTGACTCTGGACCCCTATGAAGTCTCATGGCATCAGGTCAAACATGGGTGAGGAAATCTCCTGCTAATCACCATGTACTGTCCTCCCTCAGCTGATGAATCAGTGCTCCTCCATGTTGAACACCACTTGGAGGAAGCACTGAGGGTGGCAAGAGCAGCATTTATTATCTATCCCTAATTGCCCTTGTTCAGAGGGCACTGTTTTAAGAGTCACCCACATGGCTATGGGTCTGGAGTCATGTGTAAGGACAGCAGATTTCCTTCCCTAAAGGGCATTACTCAACCAGATGGGTTTCTGTAACAATTGGCAATGGTTTCATGGTCATTTTTTAAAAATTCAAATTCCACTATCTGCCATAGTGGGATTTGAACTCAGGTCCTCAGAGCATTACCCTGGATTTCTAGATTACCAGTCTAGGGACAATACTGCTACACCGCCACCTCCCCTAATAGAAGAGATCAGCACATCAGTACAAAAGATAAGGCTGAAGCATTTGCTACAATCTTCAGCCAGAAGTGCCGAGTGGATGATCCATCTTGGCCTCCTCCAGAAGTCCTCAGCTTCATAGATGCCAATCTTCAGCCAATTCAATTCACTTCTCATGATATCAAGAAACAGCTGAAGGCATTGGATATTGCAAAGGCTATGGACGCTAACAATATTTCGGCAATAGTACTGAAGACTTGTCCTCCAGAACTTGCCGTGCCCCTAGCCAAGCTGTTCCAGTACAGCTACAACACTGGCATCTACCTGACTATGTGGAAAATTGCCCAGTTATGTCCTGTACACAAAAAACAGAATAAATCCAACCTGGCCAATTACCAGCCTATCAGTCTACTCTCGATCATCAGTAAAATAATGGAAGGGGTCATCAACAGTGCTATCAAGTGGCACTTGCTTAGCAATAAGCTGTTCATTGATGTCCAGTTTGGGTTCAGCCAGGACCACTCAGCTCCTGACCTCATTATAGCCTTGGTTCAAACATGGTGAAAAGAGCTGAACTCCCGAGGTGAGGTGAGAGTGACTGCCCTTGACATCAAGGCAGCATTTGACCGAGTGTGGCATCAAGGAGCCCTAGCAAAACTGGAGTCAGTTGGAATCTGGGGAAAATTCTCTGCTGGTTGGAGTCATACCTAGCACAAAGGAAGATGGCTGTGGTTGTTGGAGGGCAGTCATCTCAGCTCCAGGACATCACTGCAGGAGTTCCTCAGGGTAGTGTCCTCAGCCCAACCATCTTCAGCTGCTTCATCAATGACCTTCCTTCTATCATAAGGTCAGAGGTGGGGATGTTCTCTGAAGATTGCACAATGTTCAGTACCATTCGCAACACCTCAGATATTGGTGCAGTCCATGTCCAGCTGCAGCAAAACCTGGACAATATCCACGGTTGGGCTGCCAAGTGGCAAGTAATATTCATGCCACAAAAGTGCCAGGCAATGACCATCTCCAATATCAGAGAATCTAACCATCGCCCTTGACGGTCAGTGATGGCATTACCATCACTGAATTCCCCACTATCAGTGTCTTAGGGGTTACCATTGACCAGAAACTCAACTGGACTAGCCATATAAATACTGTGGCTACAAGAGCAGGTTAGAGGCTAGGATTTGTGTGATGAGTAACTCACCTCCCTAACTCCCCAGAGCCTGTCCAAGGCACAAGTCAGGAGTGCGATGGAATACTCCTTACTTGCCTGAATGAGTGCAGCTCCCACAACACACAAGAGGCTTGACACCATCCAGGACAAAGCAGTCCACTTGATTGGCACCACATCCACAATCATTCACTTCCTCCACCACCAACGCACAGTAGCAGCAGTGTGTACCGTCTACAAGATGCACTGCAGGAATTCACCAAAGCTCTTTAGACAGCAACTTCCAAACCCACAACCACAACCATCTAGAAGGACAAGGACAACAGATAGATGGGAAGACCACCGCCTGAAAGTTCCCCTCTAAGTCACTCACCATCCTGACTTGGAAATGTATCACTTTTCCTTCACTGTGACCGGGTCAAAATCCTGGAACTTCCTTCGTAACAGCACTGTGGGTGTACCTACACCACATGGACTGCAGCGGTTCAAGAAGGCAGCTCATCACCACCTTCTCAAGGGCAACTAGGGATGGGCAATAAATGCTGGCCCAGCCAGCGAAGCCCACATCCCGTGAATGAATTTTTTAAAAGTTTGTATTGTTTAGTGTTGAACTTTACAATTTATCTAAAGGTCAGAAAAGAAATAAAACACATAACTGTACATTGCAGATTAAAGTTCCCAATGTGGCCCACTGGGCTTTGTGGAACACCTTCAGTCTGTCCACAAGCATGACCCAGACCTTCCTGTTGCTTGCCATTTCAACACCCCATCCTGCTCTCATGCCCACATGTTCGTCCTTGGCTTACTGCATTGTTCCAATGAAACCCAGCGCAAAATGGAAGAACAGCATCTCATCTTTGGATTAGGCATTTTACAGCCTTCTGGACTTAACATTGAGTTCAACAACTTCAGACCATGAACTCTCTCCTCTATCCTCACCCCCTTTATATCCCCTTGTTTCAATGTTCATTCTCATTTCTGAATTTTTATTTTTAATTTTTTAATTTTTATTTTTTATCCACTTATTTTTATTTCTATTTTTATTTAAATTCATTCTTATTCATTGTTTTATTCTATTTTCAATCTTTTTTCCCACCATCGTCCCCCCCACGAACCTACCCCCACTAGGGCCATCTGTCACTTGATCATTTCATGTTGTTCTTTCCAGATTGCTTACCCTTGTCCTGCTATTATCACATTCTGCTTTCTGACCTTAATGCCACCAGGAGCACCTCCTTTAGCCTGTGCCACTACCATTAACACCCCTTTGTCCTTTTGTCCAGACATCTCTGGCAATCACTCCTTTGCCTCCACCTATCACTGGCCTTCTATCCAGCTTCACCTGCTCCTCCCCCCCTTAAACAGTATAAATTGCATTACATTTTACTTCTCTTTAGCTCTGAAGAATAGTCATAAGGACTTAAAACGTTAACCCTGTTTTTCTTTTCTCCACAGATGCTGTTAGACCTGCTGAGTTTTTCCAGCATTTTCTGTTTTTGTTTCAGATTTCCAGCATGTGCGGTATTTTGGTTTTACCTGTGGAAATGGGGTTCTAATAATGAATGTGTTTCTTCAGGAGATAACAGCAGGAGAGAAAATTTGGTGAAGATAAAATAAAATAAATTTTCGATGTGTTCTCCCTGTACAGAATGGTGCTACTCCCCTTTCAATTGCCAGTCAGCACGGGCATATAAATGTGGTGGAGACATTACTCAACAGAAGATGCAATGTTAACATCCAGCTGAAGGTAAGAGCTTGGTGTGACTGAGCGACACTACTATTTGATATTTGAAATCAGCACCTGAATCCTTTTTATTTTCTCATGAGATGTGGGCGTCGCTGGCTCACTTATTAGCCTGAGCAAATTGCCCTTGAGAAGGTGGTGGTTAACCACTTTCTTGAACCGCTGCAGCCCATGTGGTGTAGGTTCACCCACAATGTTGTTAGGGAGGGAGTTCCAGGATTTTGACTCAGCAGCAGTGAAGGAACGGAGATATATTGCCGAGTCAGGATGGTGAGTGTGTTGGAGGGGAACTTGCAGGTGATGGTGTTCCCATGTTTCTGCTGCCCTTGTCCTTCCAAGTGTAGAGGTCGTGGGTTTGGAAGATGCTGCCTAAGGAGCCTTGTTGCATTTCTGTACAAATAAACTTATAATTAAAACCTTGGTTAGACCAGAATTGTATGCAGTTTTGGTCGACATGTAGTAAAAAGGATGTAGAGGCACTGGAGAAGATACAGAAAAGGATTTATGGGGATGATACCAAATTTGAGAGATTATAGCTATCACAAAAGACAGAGGTTCTTTAAGAATTCATTAGAAAAGTGAAGGCTGTGGGATGACCTAATAGAGGTCTTTCTATGAAAGAGTTAGATAGACATGCAGAAGATGTTTACACTTTTGAAGGAGATAGGAATTGGCGGCCATAAATATAAAGTAATCACTATGAGTCCGATGGGGAATTCAGGAGAAACTTTTAAAAAAATTTATTGATGGGATGTGAGCATCGCTAGATAGGCCAGCATTTATTGCCCATCCCTAAATGCCCTTGAAAAGGTGGTGGTGAGCTGCCTTCTTGAATCGCTGCAGTTTACCTAGAGTGGTGAGAATATGGAACTAGCTATCACAGGGAGTGTTTGAGAGAAATAGCATAGAAATGATTAAGGGAAAGCTTGTTAAGTAGATGATGAAGAAAGGAGTAGAAGGGAGACTAAAGTATAAGGTAGTTGGAAAAGAACTAGAGGTGAGAAGAGAAGGTTTTTTACACAGTAAGTTATCATGATCTGGTTTGCACTAACTGAAAGGTTGGTGGAAGCAAATTTAGTGGCAACATTCAAAAGGGAATTGGACAAATACTTGAAAAGGAGATATTTGCAAAGCTATTATGGGGGAGGGAGTGTTCTTTCTAAGAGGCGACAAAGGCACAACTCTTTCTAAGAGGCGACAAAGGCACAATGGCTGAATCATTCTATGATCCTGATATGCTGATAGGTTAGGTGAAATGTGAGATAAGTTTGTTTTTCCTTCATCCTATATTTTCTAGGCCATCGAAAGTTTAAAGCTCAGAAAGAGGTCATTGTGCCCATTGTGTCTGCGCCAGCCGAGAAACGAGCCAAACAGCCTAATCCCACTTTCCAGCATTTGGTCCATAGCCCTGAAACAAAAACAAAAATTGCTGGAAAAACTCAGCAGGTCTGACAGCATCTGTGGAGAGAAAGACAGAGTTAATGTTTCGAGTCCATATGACTCTTCTTCAGAACATAATATTGTACATCTCAATCAAAGAACTAAACATTGCTGATAGCCGAGACGAATATAGGAAGTGCAGGGACGAATTAAAAAAGGAAATAAGGAAATCAAAGAGAGGGCATGAAAAAAGATTAGCAAGTAAAGTTAAAGATAACCCAAAGATGTTTGACCAAAACATTAATGCTAAAAGGTTAATTAAGGAAAAAGTGGGACCTATCAGAGATGAAGATGGCAACTTGTGTGTAGATGCAGAGGCTGTGGGAAGGGTTTTGAATGAATATTTTGTCTCCGTGTTTACAAAGGAAAGGGAGGATGTAGATATAGTAGTCCAGGAGGAACACTGTGAGATATTGGACGGGATAGTCACAAAGAGAGAGGAAGTACTTGAAGGGTTGAAATCCTTGAAAGTTGATAAGTCGCCAGGGCCAGATGGATTGGTTCCGAGGCTGCTGCAGGAAGTCAGGGAGGAGATAGCAGATGCTCTGAGGACGATTTTCCAATCTTCACTAGATACAGGGGAGGTACCGGAGGACTGGAGAAATGCAAATGTAGTTCCATTGTTTAAGAAGGGATCAAATGAAATGCCAAATAATTATAGGCCAGTTAGTCTTACATTGGTGGTGAGCAAATTAGTAAAATCAATTCTGAGAGATAGGATTAACTGTCATGTGGAAGGGCATGGACTAGTCAGGGATGGTCAGCATGGATTTGTCAAAGGAAGGTCTTGCCTCACAGATTTGATTGAATTCTTTGAGGAAGTGACAAGAAGGGTTGATGAAGGTAGTGCAGTGGATGTTGTGTACATGGATTTTAGCAAGGCATTTGAAAAGGTCCCACGTGGCAGATTGGTCAGGAAGGTAAAAGCCCATGGGATTCAGGGTAATGTGGCAAACTGGATAAATGGTTGGCTCTGTAACAGGAAACAAAGGGTAATGGTCGATGGATGCCCTTGCGAATGGAAAGTTGTCTCAAGTGATGTTCCACAGGGCTCAGTGTTGGGACCCTTGCTGTTTGTTTATATATTAACGATTTGGACGTGAACGTGGGGGTCACAATTGGGAAGATTGGCTGAGTAGTGGATAGTGTAGAGGATAGCCATAATCTCCAAAACGATATAGATGGGCTGGTGGAGTGGGCGGTAAAGTGGCAGATGGATTTTAACATAGAGAAGTGTGAGGTCATACATTTAGGGAGGTCAAACAGTTATAGGGATTACAAAATAAATGGGAATATACTAAGAGGGGTAGATGAAGTGAGAGATCTTGGCATACAAGTACACAGATCCCTGAAGGCAGCAGTTCAAGTAGACAAGGTTGTAAAGAAGGCATATGGAATGGTCTCCTTCATTGGTAGAGGTATAGAATATAAAAGTAAGGATATAATGTTGGAATTGTATAAAACACTTGTGAAGCCACAACTGGAGCATTGTGTGCAGTTCTGATCACCACATTACAGGAAGGACGTAATAGCTCTGGAGAGAGTGCAGAGGAGGTTTACAAGAATGTTGCCAGGGTTAAAAAAGTGTAGCTATGAAGAGAGATTGGATAGGGTGGGGTTATTTTCGTTGGAACAAAGAAGGCTGAGAAGTGACTTGATTAAGGTGTACAAGTTTATGAGGGGAATAGATAGAGTGGACAGGAGAATATTGTTTCCCTTGATGGAGAATTCTAGAACCAGGGGACATAGATTCAAGATAAGTGGCAGAAGGTGTAGGGGGGACATGAGGAAGAACTTTTTTTACGCGGAGGGTAGTGGGTGTCTGGAATTCGCTGCCCAAGTTGGTGGTAGAGGCAGAAACTTTAAACTCTTTTAAAAAGTACCTGGATCTGCACCTTAAGTGCTGTAAGCTGCAGGGCTATCGGCCGGGTGCAGAAGGTGGGATTAGAAAGGGCACCTGGGTGTCCTCGGGCTGGCATGGACAAGATGGGAAGAATGGCCTCCTTCTGTGCTGTAACTTCTCTATGGTTCTGTGGTTCTAAATCTTCCCTCAACCTCCTCTGTTCCAAGGAGAACAGACCCAGTCTATCCAATCTTTCCTCATAGCTGCAATTTTCCTGTACTGGCAACATCCTTGTAAATCTCTTCTGTACCCTCTCTAATGCAATTACACCCTTTCTGTAATGAGGTGACCAGAACTGCACACAGTGCTCAAGTTGTGGTCTAACTAATGTTTTATATAGGCCAGGATTTCCTAGTCGGCAAGCGGGGGGTGGAGCCCGTTCGCTGACGTGGGATGACGTCAGGCAGAACTCCCGACGTCACCCCCACCCCATTTAAATTTTCAGGTAGGTGGAGGCACATCAGAATCAGCTGTGCACCTGCTGACCTGTCAGTGGCCAATTGAGGCCTTTGACAGAGTCATTAAAGTAATTAATGGTAATAAAAACAAAAAAAACTGCGGATGCTGGAAATCCAAAACAAAAACAGAATTACCTGGAAAAACTCAGCAGGTCTGGCAGCATCGGCGGAGAAGAAAAGAGTTGACGTTTCGAGGACTCGAAATGTCAACTCTTTTCTTCTCCGCCGATGCTGCCAGACCTGCTGAGTTTTTCCAGGTAATTCTGTTTTTGTAAAGTAATTAATGGACCTGTCTGTCTAACTTTAAGGTTGGCGGGCAGGCCAGGTCCCCTGGCAGGCGTTAGAAAAAGCATGGAACCTCATCCATGGGTGGGATGAGGTTTCATGTAGGTTTTAAAAAATGTAATTATAGTGCACAGGGAGCGCATAGCACTTCCGTGTAGACATCATGCTGGGCGGGCCTTAATTAGGGGGGGAGGTGGGGGGGGGGGTGGAATTCTGCCCATAGTTCCAGCATAACCTCCCTGCTCTTATATTCTATACTTTGGTTAATAAAGGAAAGGATTCCTTCTGCCTTTTTACCCACCTTATCGACCTGTCCTGCTACCTTCAGGGATCTGTGGCCATTCACTCCAAAGTTCCTCACTTCCTCTACGCCTCTCGGTATCCTCCCATTTATTGTGGTATTCCTTTACCTTGTTAGACCTCCTCAAATGCATCACCTCACACTTCTCTGGGCTGAATTCCATTTGCCACTTTTCTGCCCACCTGACCAGTCCATTGATGTCTTTCTGCAGTCTACAGCAATCCTCCTCACTATCAAACACATGGCCAATTTTGTGCCATCTGCCAACTTCTTGATCATGCCCCTACGTTTACATTCAAATCATTAATATATGCCACAAAAAGCAGGTGACTTAATATTGAGCCCTGAGGAAACCCCAATGGAAACAGCCTTCCTGTCACATAAACACCCATCAACAATTACCCTTTGTTTCCTGCCACGAGCCAGTTTTGTATCCAGCTTGCTACATTCCCCTGGATCCCATGGACTTTTATTTTTTTTAACCAGTCTGCCATGTGGAATCTTGTCAAAAGCCTTGCTAAAGTCCATGTAGGCCACATCAACTACACTACCTTCGTTAATCTTCCTTGTTACCCCCACAAAAAGTTCAATCAAGTTAGTCAGACATGATCTTCCCTTACAAAAACAGAATTACCTGGAAAAACTCAGCAGGTCTGGCATCGGCGGAGAAGAAAAGAGTTGACGTTTCGAGTCCTCATGACCCTTCGACAGAACTTGAGTGAGTCCAAGAAAGAGGTGAAATATAAGCTGGTTTAAGGTGTGTGTGTTGGGGGGGTTGGTGGGGGGGTGGTGGTGGCGGGAAGAGAGAGAGAGAGAAGTGGGCTGAGGATCTTCCCTTGACAAATCCATGCTCATTATCCTTGATTAATCTGTGCCTTTCTAAGTGACAGTTTATCTGTCCCTCAGAATTGCTTCTAATAAATTTCCCACGACCGAGGTTAAACTGACTGGCCTGTAATTATTTGGTCTATCCCTTGCTCTTTTTTTTAACAAAGATACAATCTTAGCAGATCTCCAATCCTCTGGCACCTCACCTGTATCCAGTGAGGATTGGAAAATGATGATCAGACCTTGTGCTCTTTCCTGCTTGGCTTCTTTTGACAGCATGGGATACGTTTCATCCAGCCCTAGTGATTTATCCACTTTCAAGGAAACTAATCCCATTAATACTTCTTCTCTACCTATGTTTATCACATCCAGCACTTCACACTCCTCCTCCTTAAGTACAATATCTGCATCATTCCCCTCTTTTGTGAAGACAGATGCAAAGTCTTATTTTATCCTTAGCTATTCTTTTACTTTTTATTTGTTCAGAAAATCATTTACTATTTTCTATTATGTGACCTATCAGTCTTTATTCATCTTCCATCCTAGCTTTTCCACCCTATT
This sequence comes from Carcharodon carcharias, assembly GCF_017639515.1. Classification (NCBI taxonomy): domain Eukaryota; kingdom Metazoa; phylum Chordata; class Chondrichthyes; order Lamniformes; family Lamnidae; genus Carcharodon; species Carcharodon carcharias. The sequence continues at coordinate 190,187,516 of NC_054472.1, forward strand.
ATTCTTCCTAAAATCTAACAGAAAAAAAGGGCATTACGTACAGTTGCATGCATATGTTTATTTGAAAGAGCCATCCAATTAGTTCCACTCTGCTTTGTTCTTTCCTCATAGCCTTACAATTTTTTCCTTTTCAAATATCTATCCTTTCCCTCCCTCTCTCTGTTTTCTGAACTTTGCCTGTTTTTCTTTTTGCATTTTTTGTCCTATATCATATGGTTGTTTAAGTCTTGGTTAAATTTAGATTTTAGACTTGCCCAAAGACTCCAGCTTCAATTGAACCCATATAAGAATGTTGGAACATAGGATAATTTCTTAGAGTAGTTACATAGGATATCCAATAAATATAGGACTTAATATCAGGAGTAGACGATCTGGCCCTTCTAATCTGCTCCACCATTCAATAAGATCATGGCTGATCTGGTTGTGGCCTCAACACCACCTTCCTGTCAGCCCCCCATAACCCTTGACTCACTTGTGTATCAAAAATCTATCTAACTCAGCCTTGAATAAATTCAATAAACCAGCCTCCACTACTTTCTGGGGAAGAGAATTCTACAGACATCTGAGAGAAAACATTTCTCTTCATCGACCTCTTATTCTTAAACTGTGACTCCTAGTTCTAGTCTCCTCTACAGGTCAAAGCTTCCTACTAGTACCCAATATATCAAGTGTCCTCAGGATCTTATATGTTTCAATAAGATCACCTCTCATTCTTCGAAATTCCAAAGGATTATAGTCCTAATCTACTCAACCCTTCTTCATAAGATAAGACCATCTCAGGAATGAGTCGAATGAACCTTCTTGGAATACCTTCCAATGATATTATGTCTTTTTCAATAAGGAGACCAAAATCATACACAGTACTCCAGACATGTTCTCACCAAGACCAAAGCTACAGTAAAACTTCTCTACTTTTATATTCCATTCCCCTTGCAGTAAACGCCAACATTCCATTTTTCTTCCTAACTACTTACTGAACCTACGTACTAGCTTTTTGAGAGTTATGTACCAGGACACCCAGAGCCCTCTGTATATCAGAGTTCTGTAATCTCTCTCTCTCTCTCTCTCTCTCGCTCTCCCTCTCTCGCTCTCTCCATTTAATTAGTATACTGCTTTTCTATTCTTCCTCCCAAAGTGGACAAGTTCACATTTTCCCACATTATACTCTATCTGCCAAATTTTTGCCCACTTACTTAACCTATCTGTATCCCTTTGTAGACTCTGTAAATCCTCTCAATTACTTACTTTCCTATCTATCTTGATGTCTTTGACAACTTTAGCTACTATACCTTTGGTCCCTTCATCCAAGTCATTGATATAGATTGTAAATAGTTGATGCCCCAGCGCTATTCCCTGTGGCCAGTTACAGCCAGCCAATCGAAAAAGACCCATTTATCCCTACTGTTACTTCCTGTTAGCTAACTAATCCTTTATCCATGCTAAAAATGTTACCCCCTACACCATGTGCTTTTATCTTGTGTAGTAACCTTTGATCTAGCACCTATCAAATTCCTTTTAGAAAACCAAGTACACCACATCTGCAGGTTTCCCTTTATCTAGCTTGCTTGTTACTTCCTCAAATAACTTTATAAATTAGTTAAACAAGATTCCCCTTTTCACAAAATCATGTTGACCCTGCCTGATCCCATAATGTTTTTCTAAATAACCTGCTATAACCTCTTTAATAATGGATTCTAGCAATTTCCCAATGACAGAAGTTAGGCTAACTGGCCTATAGTTCTATTTGCTATTTTTCAATCTCGAGGGACTCTTCCAGAACCTAAGGAATTTTGGAAAATTATTAGCAATGCCTCTACTATCTCTGCATCCAGTCCATTGAGCCTGCTCCACCATTCAATGCAATCATAGCTGATCATCCATTTCAATGCCTTTTTCCCACACTATCCCCACATTCCTTTACATCATTGACATTTAGAAATCTGTCAATCTCTACTTTAAACATTCTCAATGACTGAGCTCCCACAGCCCTCTGGGATAGAGAATTCCAAAGATTCACAACCTACTGAGTCAAAATATTTCTCCTCATCTCAGGCCTGAGTGGCTTCCCCCTTATTTTGAAATTGTGTCCCCTGGTTCTAGACTCCCCAACCGGGGGAAACACCTTACCTGCATCTACCCTGTCTATCCCTTTAAGTATTTTGTAGGTTTCAATGAGATCACCTCTCAATCTTTGAAACTCTAGGGAATACAGGCCCAGTTTCCCCAATTTCTCTTCATAGGACAGTCTCGCAATCCTGGGAAAAAAGTCTGGTGAACCTTCATTGCACTCCACCTATGGCAATAATATCCTCCCTAAGATAAGGGGACCAAAACTGCACACAGTGCAGATGTGGCCTAACCAAGGTTAAAAACATAGACATAGAAACATAGAGAATAGGAGCAGGAGTAGGTAATTCAGCCCTTTGAGCCTGCTCCGCCAGTCAATATGATCATGGCTGATCCTTTATCTCAACGGCATACTCCTGCTCTCTCCTCATACCTCTTGATGCCTTTCGAGTCCAGAAATCTGTTTCTTTCTTAAATATATTCAGTGACTTGGCCTCCACAGCTTCTGTGGTAGAATTCCATAGGTTCACCACCCTCTGAGTGAAGAAGAAGTTCCTCCTCATTTCAGTCCAATATGGTCTACCCCACATCCCGAGACTGTGACCCCTTTCTTTTAAACCCCCTCCCCTCCCCCCGCCAGCCAGAGGAAACATCATCCCTGCATCCATTACGAGAATGGTTCCAGGGATGAGAAACTTCAGCTATGAGGATAGATTGGAGAGGTTGGGACTGTTCTCCATGGAGAGAAGAAGGCTGAGATGAGATTTGATAGAGATGTTCAAAATCATGAGGGGGCTGGACAGACTAGATAGGGAGAAGCTGTTCCTGCTCGTAAGAGGATCAAGAACGAGAGGGCAAAGTGATTTACAAAAGAAGCAAGTGTGACATGAGAAAAGCTTTTTCACACAATGAGTGGTTCGGGTCTGGAATGCACTTTCTGGAAGTGTGATGGAGGTAGGTTCAATCGAGGTATTCAAGGGGGCATTAGATGAGTATTTGAATAGAAGCAATGTGCAATGTTACAGGGAAAAGGCAGGACAATGCACTAGGTCATAATGTTCATTTGGAGAGCCAATGCAGATGTGATGGGCCGAATGGCCTCCTTCTGTGCCATTAAGATTCTGTGATTCAGTCTGTCCATCCCTGCCAGAATTTTATACGTTTCAATGAGATCCCCTCTCATTCTTCTAAACTCCAGTGAATACAGGCCTAGTTAGCCCAGTCTCTCCTCATATAACAATCCTGCCATCCCAGGAATCAGTCTGGCGAACCTTTGCTGTACTCTCTCCATGTCAAGTATATCCTTTCTTAAGTAAGGAGACTAAAACTGCACACAATAGTCCAGGTGTGATCTTACAGCTGCAGTAAGACTATACAATTGAAGCAAGGCTTCGCTACTCCTGTACTCAAATCCTCTTGCAATAAAGGCTAACGTACCATTAGCCTTCCTAATTGCTTGCTGCACCAGCATGTTAACATTCAGTGGCTTATTGACAAGGATGCCCAGGTTTTGTACATCTACACTTTCTTATCTCTTACCATTTAAGAAATACCCTGCACATCTGTTCTTTTAACCAAAGTGGATAACCTCTCATTTTTCTGCTTTATATTCCTTCTGCCATGTTCTTGTCCACTCACTAAGTCTGTCTGAATCCTCTTGAAGCTGCTTTGCATCTTTCTCACAACACACATCCCCACCTACCTTTGTGTCATCTGCAAACCTGGAAATATTACATTTGGCCCCCACATCCAAATCATTGATATATATATTGTGAACAGTTGGGGCCCATGTGCTGATCCTTGTGGTAGCCCACTAGTCACAGCCTGCCAATGTGAGAATGACCCATTTATTCCTACTCTCTGTTTTCTGCCTGTTAGCCAATCCTTAATCCATGCCAGTATATTACCTCCTAACCGATGTGCTTTAATTTTGTGGGGGACTTTATCAAAAGCCTTCTGAAAATCCAAGTATACTATGTCCACTGACTCCATTTTATCAATTGTGTTAGTAACATCCTCAAAACAGGTTCATCAAACATAGTTTCCCAATAGTAAATCCATGTTGACTATGTTCAATCAAATCGTTATTATTCAAGTGTCCATTTATCATATCCTTTAGAATAGATTCTATCAATTTCCTGACTATTGATGTAAAGCTAACATGTCTGTAATTCTAAGATAAAAGCAAAATACTTGGGATGCTGGAAATCTGAAATAAAAACAGAAAATGCTAGAAAAACTCAGCAGCTCCGGCAGCGTCTGTGGAGAGAGAATCAGAGTTAACAAATGTTAATTATTTTTCTCTCTCCACAGATGCTGCCAGAGCTGCTGAGTTTTTCCAGCATTTTCTGTTTTATTTTAGGTCTATAATTCCCTGTTTTCTCTCTCCCTCCCTTCTTAAAGAGTGGGGTGACAGAGCGGGAGCAAGCTGTTGTGTTGGATTACCAGCCATGACCATAATGAATGGCAGAGCAGGTTCGAAGGGCCGAATGGCCTACTCCTGCTCCTATTTTCTATGTTTCTATGCTACCTTGTAATCTGCAGGAACCATTCCAGAATCTATAGAAGTTTGGAAGATGATCACCAATATATCCACTATCTCATAGCTACCTCTTTCAACACCCTGGGATGTAGATCATCAGGTCCAAGGGTCTCAACATCCTGGGGGTTACCATTGACCAGAAACTGAACTGGATTAGCCATATAAATATTGTGGCTACAAGAGCAGGTCAGAGGCTAGGAATCATGTGACGAGTAACTCACCTCCTGACTCCCCAAAGCCTGCCCACCATCTAAGGCACACATCAGGAGTGTGACAGATGAGTGCAGCTCGAACAACTGGACAAAGCAGTTTACTTGATTGGCAGCACATCCACAAACATTCCCTCCCTCCACCACCGACACACAGTAGCAGCAGTGTGTACCATCTACAAGATGTACTGCAGGAATTCACCATGGCTCCTTAGACAGCACCTTCCAAACCCACGACCACTACCATAGAAGGACAAGGGCAGCAGAAACATGGGAACACCACCACCTGGAAGTTCCCTTCCAAGTCACTCACCATCCTGACTTGGAAATATATCGCCATTCCTTCACTGTCGCTGGGTCAAAATCCTGGAACTCCCTTCCTAACAACACTATGGGTGTACCTACACCACATGGACTGCAGCGGTTCAAGAAGGCAGCTCACCACCACCTTCTCAAGGGCAACTAGGCAAGGGCAATAAATGCTGGCCCCCTCATTTTTCCTGGCCAAACACTTCCTTTTTACATACCTATATGTTGTTAATATGGCCTTTCCCTTTTGGGAAAAATAAACGTAATAACCTTGCCCTATTTATCTTGTTAGTTGTAGACATCCTACCCTGTCTCTTTGAAAACCAAACAACTCTCCACTTATCATGCAAACTTCATTCACTCCATCTGCTGAGACTTTTACCTTAGCTCACTCGTTAGCATTTTTACACCTAATTCTTTTGATAATTTCAACCTTTCAGTCTATTCGACTCTAATTCAATTAAATCAGCCACAAATAGAACCACATGCACACGCATAAGCCTACCTTACAAGATCCCACAATACTATTATGAAAAATATGTTAGTTTTGTTTCAGAAGACAGGCTCAAAGTACCTGTTCAACGTCTCTTCCATTTCCTTGTTTTCCATTATCAATTCCCTAGACTCATTCTTTAGATGTCCAACACTGGTTTTAGTTTCTATTTTCCTATTTAAATACTTGTAGAAACTCTTACTATCTTTTTATATTACTAGCTAGCTTTCTCTCATACTCTACTTTCTCCCTCATTTTTTTTTATAGTCATTCTTTGCTAGTTTGTAAAATCTGACCAATCTTCTGACCTACCAATGAACATGACAGCTTTGTGCAGTGTTTATTTCAATTCGATACTAACCTTTATTTCCTTAGTTAGCTATGAATAATGCAACCTTCTCAAATAGTCTTTCATTCTCACTGGGATATTTTCTGAGAGTTATTAAACATCTCCTGAAATGTCTGCCACTGCATCTCTGCTGTCCTACCTTTTAACCTAGTTTCCCAGTTCACTTTAGCTAGCACTGCCTTCATACCATTAAAATTACCTTAGTCTCAGACCCACACTTCTTCCCTTTAAACTGAATATGAAATCCTAGCATGTTGTGATTGCTGTCAACTGGAGGCTCCTTTACCATGATGTTATTAATTAATCCTGTCTCATTGCTCATCACCAGGTCCAGGATAGCCTGCTCCTTGGTTGGCTCTAGAAATTGTTCTAAGAAGTTGTCCCAAATACACACTCTGAACTCATTTTCCAGGATGCCTTTGCCATTCCGAATCGCCTGAACTACATCTAGATTAAAGTCACCCATGATTATTACGGTAACTTTTTTACGTGTCCCATTTATTTCTTCCTGTATACTCTGTCCTACAGTGAACTACTGTTAGGGACCTATAAACTAATCCCACAAATGACTTCTCACCTTTCATATTTCCTATTTCCACCCAAACTGATTCTCCACCTTGCTGTTTCAAGCTAAGGTCATCTCTCAATACGGTACTAATGACATCCTTAATTAACAGACCACCTTCTCCTAACCTCCTGTCTTTTCAAAATGTCAAATACCCTTCAATATTGAGGTCCCAGCCTTGGTCACCTTGCAACCATATCTCTGTAATTGCTATCAGGTCATGCATACGTATTTTACCTGTACTAACAATTCAACCATTTTGCTTGGTTAGGAGTGCACCAGTCAATTCATACTCATTAACATGGGAACTGAAGGATGGCTCAATATAAAAAAATGTGAGAAACAAAAACAAAAATACCTGGAAAAACTCAACAGGTCTGGCAGCATCTGTGGAGAGGAGCACAGTTAACGTTTCGAGTTTGCATGACCCTTCAACAGAACTAAGGAAAAATAGAAAAGGGGTCCCCCCCCCCTTAAGCCAGCTTATATTTCATCCCTTTTCACACAACTTGTCGAGAATGACTAGTGAATATTATGAGCTGACTTTCCATTATGGTGCAGCCGTGATCACATGATCAGACCCCAAGCTCTGTTGGGTACGCAGGTTCATGTTTAAATCCTGCTAAAGACTCCACTTATCCAGGCCTCAGGAATATCTCATATTGTATAAGAAGTGGGAAATGTGATTTCCACTCATTTGTATTTTTGTCCAATTTCATCTGCTGCACAGTCCAATCCCATGTAAGCAAGTTGTGAAATTGAATTCAGTGAATTGTGATGATTTATGAGCCAGCGCCAGAGAAATGATAATTGTTGTAAACATCCAATTGGGTCACTAATGTCTTGAAGAGAGGCAAACCAGCTTACCCTTACCTGGGCTGCCTTAACTAGAGAGAATTGCATAATATTTTACAGTGCAGAAACAGGCCATTCAGGCCAACTGATCTATACCAGTGATTATTCTCCATGTGAATCTCCTTCCACCTCCCTTGAACTAACCCAATCAGCATGTCTTTCTATTCTTTCTCCCTCATATACCTATTGTGCTTCCTCTCAAATGCATCTGTGTTATTTACCTCAATTGATTCAATTGGTAGCAAATTCCATATTCTCACGACTCTGAGTAAAGAAGTTTCTCCTGAATTCTCTATTGGACATATTAGTGACTATCTTATATTTATGGCCCCTGGTTTTGGACTTTTTGACAAATGGGAATATCTTCTCAATGTCAACCCTATTGAACCCCTTTATAATGTTAAAGGTTGCCACCCTGTCACCTCTCAGTTTTTTCTTTTCCAAAGCAGGTGAATTTCAATTGGGATTTTCTCTTTCGTCTGCTGTAAGTTTAGCTGAAAGTGGAGTGAAAGCCTCAGGGAAAACAGTGCAAATAACTTGTATGCTATTTTTCTGAGTTTCCTGTGGGATTTCCACTGAACTTGTAGCAGACGAGTGGGAAGATCCCCATGGAAATTCCTCCCCTGTGGGGTTGAGCCCTGAAGCTTTCTGAAGTGGACCAGCAAAGAATTCAGTAAAAAAATGAACAGATTGATCAAAAGGATGGTCCACCATCATCTTCTAAGATGAACTGAAGAAAGAAAGCATTTCTATAGCATCTTTCAAAACAGCCAGACATCCCAAAGTGTTCTATAACCATTTAAGTACTTTTGAAGTGTAAGTACTGCTATAATGAAGGAAACACAAGCAGCTAGTTTGTGCTCAGCAAATTCCCACAAGCAGCAATGGATTAATGTCCAGATAATCTATTTCTAGTGATGCTAAATAAGGAACAAAAATTGCCAAGACCCTGCTGAGAACTCTGTCCTTCATTAAAATGGTGCCATGGGATCTTTTACATCCACCTGAAGCAGCAGACCAGGGTCTTGGTTTGATTCAAAAGACTGGTGTCATTCAAAAGACTGCATCTCCGTCAGTGAAAGAATCACTCAGTACTAAACTGAGGGTCAGCCTAGATTGTGTGCTACAGTCACACCCTTCTGACTCAGGTGAGAATAGTGCTACACTCATTGTCCAATAAGTTTAAGGTTCTTGCAGCCTGTACGAATGAAAGTGGGAGCTGCAGGGTGGATGAGTGAAATGACCATGGCACCATGGTACAGGAAGCCATTTAAGTGGGGGGAGTTAATAGGAATGTAGTGGTAGTAGGGGACAGTATAGTCAGGGGCAAAGACACAGTTCCGAGAGCCAGAGTCCAAAAGGCTGTGCTGTCTGTCCGTGTCAGGGCTTGGGACATCTGCTCAGAGCTGGAGGGAAACTTGCAGTGGGAGGAGTAGGATCCAGTTGATGTGATCCACATAGGTACCAATAATATAGGTAGGGCTAGGAAGAAGGTTCTGTGTAGAGAATATGAGCAGCTGGGGACTAAATTACAAAGCACAACCTTGAAGGTAATAACCTATGCATCATTACCTGAGCCACAAGCAAATTGGTGTAGAGTAAATAAGACTAGAGAATAAAATATGTGGCCGAAACATTGGTCAGAGAGAAATGGGTTTTGATTTCTGGGGCGCTGGCACCAGTGCTGGAGAAAGTGGAAGCTGCACCACTAGGAATATCTTCACCTGAACCATGCTGGGAACAGTGTTCTGGTGAGTCATATAACTAGGGCGGTAGAGAGGGCTTTAAAGTAAATTATGAGCATGAGGGATCATGTAACGGAAGGAGTTGTAAATTAAAGAGAAAGGAGAAGGCAAGACAGCAAAGTAGCAATAAGAGAAATGGTATTCAGCATGTGGCAGGTAAGGTATGAGGGGAAAATTGGCTGAGGTAGATTGGGAAACCACATCAAAAGGTATGATGATAGACAGGTAATGGCTAGCATTTAAAGAATCAATACATGATTTACAACAAATTTACATTCCTTTAAGGCACAAAAACACAGCAGGAAAAGGATCAAGCTTGGATAGAGGTAGCAATTCAAGGTGTAGAGTCAAGATAGGAGAGCAAAATAGTAATATGAGAAATGAGGGTCACAGAATGGCAGGAAGGAACAGAGAGAAAAAATCTAAGAATACATTAACAGTCAAGGCTAGATGTTACAGCGGTAATAAAAAGACAAAGCTGGCCAATGTAATACTGTTCAAATTCAAAAAGGGAGGGAGACAAAAAATAGCCCAGTTAGCTTAACATCTGTCATTGGGAAAATGTTAGAATCTATTATAAAGAATGTAATAGCAGAGCATTTAGAAATGCACAATATAATCAAGCAGAGTCAGCGTGGCTTCATGAAGGGGAGACCATGCCTGACAAATTTATTAGAATTCTTCGAGGAAGTAACAAGCAGGATAGGTAAAGGGGAACCAGTCGATGTAATATATTTGGATTTCCAAAAAGTGTTTGATAAGGTACCACACATAAGGCTACTTAATAAGATAAGAGCTCATGGTGTTCGGGGTAGTATATTAGCATGGATAGAGGACTGGCTAACTAATAGAAGACAGAGAGTTGGGATAAGGGGGGAATTTTCAGGCTGGCAATCTGTAACTAATGGAGTGCCACAGGGATCAGTGCTAGGGGCAGAATTATTTACAATATATATTAATGACTTGGATGAGGGAAATGAATGTACTATCGCCAAGTTTGCAGATGACACAAAATTAGTTGGGAAGGCAAGTGGTAAGGATGACACAAAGAGTTTACAAAGGGATATAGACAGGTTAAGTAAGTGGGCAAAAACGTGGCAGATGGAATATAATGTGGGAAAATGTGAGGTTATGCACTTTGGCAGGAAGAATAGAGGAGCTGAATATTACTTAAATGGAGAAAGACTAAAGAAAGCTGTAGCACAGAGGAATTTGGGGGTCCTTGTGCATGAATCACAAAAAGCTAACATACAAGTTCAGCAGGTAAGATGTAAGGCAAATGGAGATTTATTTCAAAGGGAATGGGGTATAAAAATAGGCAAGTCTTGCTAAAACTATACAAGGCACTAGTTAGTCCGTACCTAAAATACTGTGAACAATTTTGGTCCTCTTATCTAAGGAAAGATATACTGGCATTGGAGGCAGTCCAGAGAAGGTTCACTATGTTGATACCAGGGTTGGAGGGATTTTCTTATGAGGAGAGGTTGAGTAGGTTGGGCCTGTACTCATTCGAGTTTAGAAGAATGAAAGGCGACCTCATTGAAACATACAAGATTCTTAGGGGGCTTGACAGAGTAGATGCTGAGAGGCTGTTTCCCCTTGTATGAGAGTCTCGGACCAGAGGGCATAATCTCAGAGTAAGGGGGCACCCATTTAAAACAGAGATGAGGAGGAATTTCTACTCTCAGAGGGTAGTCAATATGTGGAATTCTTTACTGCAGTGGGCTGTAGAGCTGAGTCCTTAGGCATATTCAAGGCTGAGATAGACAGATTTTTAATCAGTAAGGGAATGAAGGGTTATGGGGAAAAGGCAGGAAAGTGGAGTTGAGGATTATCAGATCAACCATGATCTCACTGAATGGCGGAGCAGACTTGATGGGTCGAATGGCCTATTTCTGCTCCTTCATCTTATAGTCTTATGGTTAAGGCTCTCTATCTGAATGCACATGGCATTCATGACAAACTAAATGAATTGATGGCCCACATCAAAGTAAATAAATATGACCTGATAGCAATTACGGAGACGTAGCTGCAGGATGACAAAGATTGGATCCTTAATGTTGAGGGATACATAACATTCAAGAAGAATAGGAAGCTGGGTAAAGGTGGAGGGGTGTTATGACACAGCAGCTGGTAAAGATGAGTTATTTACAAATCCCAGAGGGAAACTTTGAACAACTGTCAGAGCCTATATTTTTAAGTGGAATGTATGAGATGCAGCTCTAAATTCAGGAATCAGACCACCAGTTCTCGAGAGGTTTTATATCAAAATAAATGAGACATTTATTAATTTACACAAGTTAAATATATACACAAGGCTACAAGTTACTACTATCATAACTTATAACAAATTCTTAAACTAATCGCCATTAAGGTAACAACAATCCATAGACTTCAAGCAGACACCAGGCAAAGCATTTTCACTTTACAAATTAAAAAATGAGGTTTTTTCACTTTGGTTCCTTTGCAGACAAAGTGGTAGGTTTACAGGCTTTGCATCTTACATTGCATCTGCTCTGCACACACAAAACCTCCCTCTGTTATACCTAGCACATCTCATTGAGTGTAAATTCTCATTGTATCACCAGCTTGTTTGAACGCCATCTCTTCTAATAATAACCCCCTTTCATAGTACCAATTTTATTAGTAATATAAACGTTGCTTGGCCTCTGCTAGCCAGATTTCACTCCCCTTCTTGAATGCTCTATTCAACAAAATGCAAATGCACTCTACCTCTGTTACATCTCAAAACTAGTGTACATCAAAGTACCCAGACTAGTTGGCTTTAATCCAATTAACACACACCCACAGACTAAACTTTTATTTAAAAAAATAATAATTTCCAACATTATATACATTAATAGCTTCATGACAAAGGGTAGCACTGTTAATCAAAGAGGGCATTGGTGCAATAGTTAGAGATGACCTTGGTTCAGGAGATCAGGATGTAGAATTGGTTTGGATGGAGATGAGGAATGTTAAGGGAAAAAGTCATTAGTGGGAGTGGTCTACAGGCCCCCTAACAGTAGCCACAGTGTAGGACAAAATATTCAAGAGAAAATATTGTGCGCTTTTGATAAAGGGATGGCAATAATCATGGGCGATTTTAATCTACACATAGACTGGAAAAATCAGCTTTGCAGTAATAGCCTGGATCAGGAGTTCTTAGAATGCTTTCGAGATAGTTTCTTAGAGCAGCTTGTTTTGGAACCAACCAGAGAGCAGATTATATTAGACTTGGTATTGTGTAATGTGACAGGATTAATTAATGACCTCAGAATAAAGGCATCTGTAGGTAACAGTGACCACAGTATGGTTGAATTTTACAGCCAGTTTGAAAGGATGTAAGACAAATATCTTAAACTTAAATAAGGGCAACTATGTGGGGATGAAAACTGAGCTAGCTGAAGCGAACTGGGAAACTAGGCTAGGGGATAGATCAATAGAGAAGCAGTGGCAAACATTTAAGGGGATATTTCAAATTATTCAGAATAAGTATATTCCTACTATAAAGAAAAATTCTTAAGGGGAGGACCCACCAACCATGGTTAACTAAAGAAGTTAAGGAAAGTATGAAACTTAAGGAAAAACATACAACTTCGCAAAGATGAGTGGCAGGATAGATGATTGGACAGAATATAAAGAATGGCAGAGAATAACTAAAAAGTTAATCAGAGAAAGAAATTACAGTATGAGAGGAAGCTAGCTAGAAAAGTAAAAATGGATAGCAAGAGTTTCTACAGGTATTTAAAAAGAAGAGCAAGTAAAGTAAGTGTTGGTCGTCTAGAGAGTGACAGTGGGGAGTTAATAGTAGATAATAAGGAAATGGCAGAAGAAATGAACAAACAAATACTTTGCTTCTGTGTTTGCTATGGAGGATACAGAAAAAATTCCAGTAATAGTTGCATATCAGGACGTGAAAGGGAGAGAGGAACTTGGTGAAATTGAAATCACTAGGGAAACGGTACTGAGCAAATTGATGGAGCTGCCGGCTGGCAAGTCTCCGGGTCCCGATGAACTACATCTTAGGGTCTTAAAAGAGGTGGCTAATGAGGTGGCTGATGCACTGGCGTTAATTTTCCAAAGTTCGCTAGATTCTGGAACGCTTCCATCAGGTTGGAAAGTAGCAAATGTAACTCCTCTATTCAAGAAGGGAGGGAGGCAGAAAACAGGAAACTTTAGGCCAGTTAGATTGACATCTGTTGTGGGGAAGTTGTTAGAATCAGTCATTAAGGAGGTTATAGCTGGGCACTTAGAAGAGCTCAAGGCAATGGTTTTGTGAAAGGAAAGTCATGTTTAACCAATTTATTGGAGTTTTTTGAAGGAATAACATGCAGAATGGTTAAAGAGGAGTCTGTAGACGTACAGTACCTAAGTTTCCTGAAGGCATTTGATGAGGTGTCACATCAAAGGCTGTTATGGAAAATAAAAGTGCATGGTGAAGGGGGTAACATATTAGCATGGATAGAAGATCGGCTGGCTGGCAGAAAGCAGAGAGTTGGCATAAATGGTCTTTTTCGGATTGGCAGGATGTGTTGAGTGGAGTCCCACAGGGGTCTGTACTGGGGCCTCAACTTTTTACGATTTACATCAATGACTTAGATGAGGTGAATGAAGACATGATAGTTAGATTTGCAGATGACACAAAGATAGATAGGAAAGTATGTTGTGAAGAGGACATGAGGAGGTTGCAGGTGGATATAGATAGGTTGAGTGAGTGGGCAAAGATCTGGCAAATGGAGTTTAATGTGGGAAAATGTGAAGTTATTCACTTTGGCAGGAAGAACAAAAAGGCAGAGTATTACTTAAATGGAGATTGGCTGCACAATTCTGAGGTGCATAGGGATCTAGGTGTTCTAGTTGATGAGTCACAAAAAATTAGTACGCAGGTACAGCAAATAATTAAGAAGGCTAATGGAATGCTATACTTTATTATGAGAAGGATTGAATATAAAAGTAAAGATGTTATGCTTCAGTTATACAGGGCATTGGTGAGACCGCACCTCAAATACTATGTGCAGTTTTGGTCACCTTATTTAAGGAAGGATGTAAATGCATTAGAGGCGATTTAGAGGAGGTTTACTAGATTGATACCTGGAATGAGTATATTGTCTTATGAGGAAAGGTTGGATAGACTGGGTTTGTTTCCTAAGGTTTAGAAGAGTGAGGGTTGATTTGGTTGAAGTATACAAAATCCTGAATGGCCTTGACAAGGTGGGTGTCGAAAGGATGTTCCCTCTTGTGGGTGAGTCCAGAACTAGGGGACACTGTTTTAAAATTAGGGGTCATCCTTTTAGGACAGAGATGAGGAGAATTTTCTTCTCTCAGGGGGTTGTGCGACTTTGGAATTCTTTGCCTCAGAAGGTGGTGGAAGCGGGGTCATTGAATATTTTTAAGACAGAGGTAAATAGATTCTTGTTAGGCAAAGTAATCAAAGGTTATCTGGTTAGGTGGCAATGTGGAAATCAAAACACAAGACGATCAGCCATGAACTTATTGAATGGCTCGAAGGGTCAAATGGTCTACTCTTGTTCCAATTAATATGTTATGTTCTGATCCAACCAAGGTTAATGAGATGTTAAGGATTGTATTAGATCAATGGAAGAGGCTTATAATTCTGCCAAAAAAAAGCAGTAAGCCTGAGGACTGGGAGTATTTTAGAACTCAGCCAAGGAAGGCCAACGCCAGGATCTTTAGGTTGGTGAGCGGGGGGGGGCGGAGCCCACTCGCCGACACATAAAATGTTGCAGGATGACGTTGGGCGGAACTCCCGACGCCACCCCGCGTCATTTCAATTTTAAAGTCAGCGGGGGGCAGCCGAATCAACTGTGCGCCCGCCGACCCGTCAATGATCTATTGAGGCCATTTAAAAAGTAATTGACTTAATTAATGGACCTGCTCGACCAACCTTAAATTTGAAGCCCGGGCTTCACTGTAACTGTAGTGTTTAAGAAAGGAGGGAGAGAGAAAACAAGGAACTGCAGATCTGCTAGCTTGACATCAGTGGTAGGAAAAATGCTAGAATTGATTATAAAGGATGTGATAACTAGACAATTAAAAATAATGTAAAAGCAAAATACTGCGGATGCTGGAAATCTGAAACAGAATTAAAAAATAATGGTAGGATTAGGCAGAGTCAACATGGATATATGAACAGGAAATCATGTTTGACAAACCTGTTGGAGTCTTTTGAGGATCTCACCAGCAAAATAGATCAGGGAGAACCATTGTATGTGGTGTATTTGGATTTTCAGAAGGCTTTCGATAAGATCCCACAGAAGAGGTTAGTAAGCAAAATTTGAGCACATGGAATTGGGGATAATATACTGGCATTGATTGAGAAATGGTTAACGAACAGAAAGCAGAGAGTAGGAATAAACGGGTCAGTCACAGGTTGGTGGGCTGTGACTAATGGGGTACCTCAAGGATCAGTGCTTGGGCCCCAGCTATTCACAATCTATATAAATGATTTTGATGTGGGACCAAATGTATAATTTCCAAGTTTGCAGATGACACAAAATTTGGTGGGAATGTGAGTTGTAAGGATGATGCAGAGGCTTCAAGGGAATTTAGACAGGCTAAGTGAGTGGGCAAGAACATGGCAGATGGAATATAATGTGGAAAAAACTTGTTATCCACTTTGATAGGGAAAACAGAAATGCAGAGTATTTGTTACATGGTGAGAGATTGGGAAGTGTTGATGTCCGAAGGGACCACGGTGGCCCTGTTCATAAGTCACTGAAAGCTAACATTCAGGTGCAACAAGGAATTAGGAAGGCAAATTAGATATGTTGGCCTTTATTGCAAGAAGATTCAAGTACAGGAGTAAAGAAGTCTTGCTGCAATTGCATATAGCCTTGGTGAGACTGTGCCTGGAGTATTGTGTACAGTTTTGGTCTCCTTACCTAAGGAAGGATATACTTATCACAGAGGGAATGCGACGAAGGTTCACTAGGCTGATTCCTGGGATGGCAGGATTGTCCTGTGAGGAGAGATTGAAGAGATTGGGCCTGTATTTGCAAGAGTTTAGAAAAATAAGAGGTGATCCCATTAGAACACACAAAATTCTTACAGGGCTTGACAGGGTAGATGCAGGAAGGATGTTTCTCCTGGCTGGGGGATTCTTGAACCAGGGTCCAGGCAGAGAAGGCTGGAGGGGCTGAATGACCAACTCCTGCTTCTCTGTTCCGATGGTAGATAACTAATGCAGCCTTGCCCAAAGTTCCAAGAAAACATTCAAATATTGATATCTGAGAAATACGCACCACGTGGTTTTCTCAGTGATCAATAACAACAGGATTAAGCATTTAATTAATTATAACCACATGGACTAACTTTTCAAGGCCAACATGGTTAAGTGCTTGGAAATGCTTAATGTTACATTAAAAAAGGAAGCTCGATTTATATTATTGATTGCTTAAAATGGGCAGAGAATCGGTAGCTGTTATCTAAATGAATAACATTTATGTTACATATTAATAATCTGTCACATTTAGGTAACTGTTTTATATTGATCAAGGAAGCAGAACATGATTAAGTATACAAAAACAGAAAATGCTGGAAAACCTCAGCAAGTCTGACAATATCTGTGGAGAGAAAAACAGAGTTAACGTTTCGAGTTCTGAAGAACAGTTGTAAGAACTCGAAATATTATCTCTGTTTTTCTCTCCACAGATGCTGTCAGGCCTGCTGAGTTTTCCAGCATTTTCTGTTTTTGTTTCAAGCTCCCAGCATCCGCAGTATTTTGCTTTTATCACGATTAAGCATGGTTGTGGGTGCACGTCCCATTCCAGGAACAGGAGCATAAAGTCAAGGCTTGCACTCCAGTGCACTGCTGCAAGAGAGCTGCACTGTTGGAGGTACCATCTTTCAAATGACATGTTCAGCTGAGTCTGCCATCTTAGGTGGAGTTAGGTCACAGATCAGTCATAGGGCAAACATTTTCGCTCGGTGGGTGGGCACGCGCCCAACTCACCCGAGCGTGAAATGATGTGCGTTGACGTCAGCCGAGTGTGCTGACGTTAATGCACAGTCGCACGAATGTTTGGTCGGCGGGCGCACACCAGAGTCGGCAGCGCACCCACCGACATTTAAAAGGCCTGTTAACATAGAAACATAGAAAATAGGAGCCGGAGTAGGCCATTCGGCCCTTTGAGCCTGCTGCACCATTCATTATGATCATGGCTGATCATCCAACTCAATAGCCTGCTCCCGCTTTCTCCCCATATCCTTTGATCCCTTTCACCCCAAGAGCTATATCTAACTCCTCCTTGAAAACATACAATGTTTTGGCCTCAACTACTTTCTGTGGTAGCGAATTCCACAGGCTCACCACTCTCTGGGTGAAGAAATTTCTCCTCATCTCAGTCCTAAATGATCTACCCCATGTCCTCAGACTGGGCCCCCTGGTTCTGGACTACCCCACCATCGGGAACATCCTTCCTGCATCTACCCTGTCTAGCCCTGTTAGAATTTTATAGGTTTCTATGAGATCCCCCCTCACTCTCTCATTCTTCTGAACCCCAGCAAATATAATCCTAACCGACTCAATCTCTCCTCATATGTCAGTCCCACCATTCCAGGAATCAGTCTAGTAAACCTTCGCTGCACTCCCTCTATAGCAAGAACATCCTTCCTCAGATAATGAGACAAAAACTGCAATCAATATTCCAAGCACGGTCTCATCAAGGCCCTGTATAATTGGAGCAAGACATCCCTGCTCCTGTACTCGAATCCTCTGGCTATGAAGGCCAACATGCCATTTGCCTTTGTTACTGCCTGCTGTACCTGCATGCTTACCTTCAGTGACTGGTATACGAGGACACCCAGGTCTCGTTGCACATTCCACTCTCAATTTATAGCCATTCAGATAATAATATGTTTCCTGTTTTGCTACCAAAATGGATAACCTCACATTTATCCACATTATACTGCATCTGCCATGCATTTGCCCACTCACTCAGCTTGTCCAAGTCACATTGAAGCATTTCTGCATCCTCCTCACAGCTCACCCTCCCACCCAGCTTTGTGTCATCTGCAAATTTGGAGAAATAACATTTAGTCCCCTCATCTAAATCATTAATATATGTTGTGAATAGCTGAAGTGCCAGCACCGATCTCTGCGGTACTGCCTGCTATTCGGAAAAAGACCCGTTTATTCCTACTCTTTGTTTCCTGTCTGCCAACCAGTTTTCTATCCATCTCAATACACTACCCCCAATCCCATGCACTTTAATTTTACACGCTAATCTCTTACGTGGGACTTTGTCGAAAGCCTTCTGAAAGTCCAAATAAACCACATCCATTGGCTCCCCCTCATCAACTCTATTAGTTACATCCTCGAAAAATTCCAGTAGGTTTGTCAAGCATGATTTCCCTTTCGTAAATCCATGCTGACTCTGTCTGATTCTGTTACTGTTTTCCAAGTGCTCAGCTATTAAATCTTTTATAATGGACTCTAGAATTTCCCCCACTATTGACGTCAGGCTGACTGGTCTATAATTCCCTATTTTCTCTCTACCTCCCTTTTTAAATAGTGGGGTTACATTAGCTACCCTCCAATCTGTAGGAACTGTTCCCGAGTCTATAGAATCTCAGAAGATGACCACCAATGCACCCACTATTTCTAGGGCCACTTCCTTAAGTACTCTGGGATGCAGATTATCAAGCCCTGGGGAGTTATTGGCCTTTAATCCCATCAATTTCCCCAACACCATTTCCCTACTAATACTGATTTCTTTCAGTTCCTCCCTCTCACTCCCTGTGTTCCCCAGCATTTCTGGTATGTTACTTGTGTCCTCCTTTGTGAATAAAGAAACAAAGTATGTATTTAGTTGGTCAGCCATTTCTTTGTTCCCCATTATAAATTCCCCTGTTTCTGACTGTAAGGGACCTACATTTGTCTTCACTAATCTTCTTCTCTTCACATACCTATAGAAACTTTTACAGTCAGTTTTTATGTTCCCTGCAAGCTCACTCTTGTACTCTATTTTCCCCTTCTTAATCAAACCCTTGGTCCTCCTTTGCTGAATTGTAAACTGCTCCCAATCCTCAGGTCTGTTGTTTTTTCTGCCCAATTTGTATGCCTCTTCCTTGGATCTAAGACTATCTCTAATTTCCCTTGTAAGCCATGGTTTGGCCACCTTTCCTAGTTTACTGTTGCACCAGACAGGAATAAACAATTGTTGCAGTTCACCCATGCACTCTTTGAATGTTTGCCATTGCCTCTCTACTGCCATCCCTTTAAGTAATGTTTCCTAATCCATCATAGCCAACTCGCGCCTCATGCCATCGTAGTTTCCTTTATTAAGATTCAGGACCCTAGTCTCAGAATCAACTATGTCACTCTCCATCTTGATCAAGAATTCTATCATATTATGGTCACTCATCCCCAAGGGGCTTCGCACAACTAGATTGTCAATTACTCCTTTCTCATTACACAATACCCTGTCTAGGATGGCCTGTTCTCTGGTTGGTTCCTCAACATATTGGTCCAGAAAACCATCCCGTATACACTCCAGGAATTCCTCCTCTACAGAATTGTTACTAATTTGATTTGCCCAATCTATATGCAGATTAAAGTCACCCATAATTACAGATGTTCCTTTATTGCATGTGTCTCAAATTTTGTGTTTAATGCTATGTCCAACATCACCACTACAGTTTGGGGGTCTATATGCAACCCCCACTAACGTTTTTTGCCCCTTAGTGTTTCTCAGCTCTACCCATACAGATTCCACATCGTCTGAGCTAATATCTTTCCTCACTATTAAGTTAATTTCCTCTTTAACCAGCAATGCAACTCCGCTGCTTTTCCTTTTAGTCTGCCCTTCCTAAACATTGAATACCCCTGGATGTCCAGTTCCCACCCCTGGTCATCCTGCAGCCATGTCTCTGTAATCCCGACTATATCATACCTGTTCACATCTATTTGCGCGGTTAATTCAACCACTTTATTGCGAATGCTCCTTGCATTAAAGCACAAAGCCTTGAGGCTTGTCTTTTTAACATTACATGTTCCGATCCCACTATTTTTCACTGAGGCCTTGTTTGATACTTGCCCTTGATTTCTCTGCCTATCGCTTTTCTTATTCCCCTTTCTGTCTTTTGTTCTTGTTCTTGATTCCCCCTCCTGTGACTCCTTGCATAGGTTCCCATCCCCCTGCCATTTTAGTTTAAACCCTCCCCAACCACTCGAGCAAATATTCCCCCTAGGACATCAGTCCCAGTCCTGCCCAGGTGTAACCCATCCAGTTTGTACTGGCCCCACCTCCCTCAGGACCGGTCCCAATGTCCCAGGAATCTGAAACCTCCCCCCCAACACTATCTCTTTAGCCACGTATTTATCTGATGTATCCTGCTATTCCTACTCTGACTAGCACATGGCACTGGTAGTAATCCTGAGACCACTACCTTTGAGGTCCTACTTTTCAACTTACTTCCTAACTTCCTATATTCTGCTTATAGGACCTTATCCCTTTTTTTTTAGCTATGTTGTTTGTACCAATGTGTACCACGACCACTGGCTGTTCACCCTCCCCCTTCAAGATATCCTGTAGCCGCTCTGAGACATCCCTAACCCTAGCACCAAAGAGGCAACATACCATCCTGGAACCTCGTTTGCGGCCACAGAAACGCCTATCTATTCCCCTTATAATTGAATCCCTTATAACTATTGCATTCCCACACTTTTTACTCCTCCTCTGTGCAGCAGAGCCAACAGTGGTGCAACGAATTTGGCTGTTGCTGCTTTCCCCTGAGAGGCCATTCCCCCCAACAGTATCCAAAACAGTATATCTTTTTTGCAGGGGGATAGCCACAGGAGATTCCTGCACTGCCTGCCTAGTCCTCTTGCTTTGCCTGGTGGTCACCCATTCCCTTCCTGCTTGTGGACTCTTAGCCTGCGGTGTGACCACCTCTCTATATGTGCTATCCACAATATTCTCTGCCTCGCGGATAGTCCACCGTGTCCCCAGCCGCTGCTCCAGCTCTGAAACCCGGGCTTCCAGGAGCTGCAGCTGGAGACACTTCCCGCACACATGCTGGCCTCGGGCACTGGAAATGTTACGGCTTCCCAAATAGAGCAGGAGGCGCACACCACAGCTTTGAGCTCTCCTGCCATGACTTACCCCTTTAAATTAAATTAAACGTTTTGGAAGATACTTAATATCAAATAATATCAATTACTCTAGGGCCCTTTTTCCCTGCTCCTTGTTGTTCCAGAATATAGCCCTTACAAATGATGAACCACAAAATAAGACCTTAAAAACTATAAGCAATAAAAGTAGTAAATGCTTACCCGGCTGTACTCACGGTACTCAAAGGATCACCTTGTTCCCTCCTCACCGAACTCCCTCAGTCACTAAACTCCAACTTAAGCACTCTACTGCAGCCCAGAGCAGCACTCCAGTGCAGACAAAGTCAGCACTGTAAGATGGCCTGTTTTTATACTCTCCTCCGAATGACCATTA
This sequence comes from Carcharodon carcharias, assembly GCF_017639515.1. Lineage (NCBI taxonomy): Eukaryota > Metazoa > Chordata > Chondrichthyes > Lamniformes > Lamnidae > Carcharodon > Carcharodon carcharias. Next base: position 190,209,120 of record NC_054472.1, read on the forward strand.
AATAATCAATTAACTTTAATTTTACGCTGCTAATGGCTGGTGGGCAGTCTAAGAGGCCAAGCAGCCTTTGCATTTTTTTTGGAAACCTCATCCACGGGCGGTGTGAGGTTTCCAGAAACAAATTAAAATAGAATAAAAGTTTTAAATTTGAATTAGTAACATATCCCTGCTCATGTGACAGAGTCACATGAGGGGACATGTTTTATTACATTTTTATTTTTATTTTTTATGTCTCTGCAGCTCTGTGCCTCAGGGAGATTATGAAGCGCTCACTCGCACGCATGCTTGAAGTTCACGCTTGGCCTGCTCATCCTCCTCGCTCCCCGCACAGGCAGCGCTCAAGACTGCCGCTCGCGTTTCATGCTGGGTGGGCTTTAATTGGCCCATCAGCATGAAATCGCAGTGCGGTGCCAGTTGCGGGCTTCCTGACCACCCTGCCTGCTCCCAGTGAGCCCGCTCGCCAAGGGCAAAATTCTGCCCATAACCTCATTGAATGGTACAATGGGTTTGAGGGGCTGAACGGTGGTGTACCCCTGTCCCCACATTCCTATGGTATAAAACTATCATCAATTGTTGTAAACTATCTGGTTCTCTAATGTCCTTTAGGGAAGGAAATTTGCCATAGTTACCTGGCCTGGCCTACATGTGACTCCAGATCCACAGCAATGTGGTTGACTCTTAGCTGCCCTCTGAAATGGCTTAGCGAGCTACTCAATCCACAAGCAATTAGGGATGGGCAACAAATGCTGGCCTTGCCAGCGACGCCCACATCCCATGAAAGAATTTTTTTTTAAATCCCACCGTTCTATTTGAAGTAGAGCGATGGAACTCTCCCCTGGCAAACATCAATCCCTCAGCCAACATCACTAAAATAAATTATTTGGTCACTATCACATTGTTGTTTGTAGAAACTTGCTGTGTGCAAATTAGCTGCCATGTTTCCTGCATTGCAACAGTGCCCAAGCTTGAGTGCTTCATTGGTTATGAAGAATTTTGGCATATTGTGAGGTTGTACAAGGTGTTATAGAAATGCAAGTCTATCTTTTAACTGTTGTGAAGAATCAAAGGGAAGAAACAACTTAAAACTGAAAAATACATTGTTTCAAGAACTTAGATTTTATTTGTTCAATGTTTTTTAAAAAGAACAATAAAACTTGTTTTAGTGCAATATTTCCAATTTCTCATAGACCCTAGAGGATATGTTTTACGATCTTATTTGTCCAGCACAGAGCTTGATGACTTTTGTATATTCAAACACAGAGCTCAGTGCACTCCAATGGATTTTCTCATTCACAAATTTTAAAATTCTGATCTTACTTAAAACAATAATTTTATTTGAATAACACCTTTAATGTAGAAAACTGCTCCAGTGCAACTTATTGAGGCATGGAGAAGAAATACCTAATAAGCAATTAGATACATTGATTTTAATTTTCCAAAATTCCCTAGATTCTGGAAAGGTCCCATCAGATTGAAAAGTAACGAATGTGACTCCCAATTCAAAAAAGGAGGGACACAGAAAGGAGGAAACTACAGGCCAGTTAGCTTAACATCTGTCATAGGAAAATTGCTGGAATCTGTTATTAAGGAGATTATAGTGGGGCAGTGAGAAAATCTCAATGCAATCAGGCAGAGTCAACATTGTTTTGTGAAGGGGAAATAATGTTTGACTAATTTATTGGTGTTCTTTGAGGAAGTAACATGCAACATGGATAAATGGGCACCTGTGGATGTGCTATACTTAGATTTCCAGACGGCATTTGACATGGTGCCACATCAAAGGTTACTATGCAAGATAAGAGTTCATGGTGTAGGGAGTAACATATCAGTATAGAGAGGGGATTGGTTAGTTAACAGGAAACAGAAGAGTAGGCACAAGTAAGTCATTTTCCAGTTTGCAAGGTGTAATGAGTGGAGAGATCATTACTGGGGCCTCACCTATTTACAATTTATATCAATGACCTGAAAGAAGGGATGAAATGTATGGTTGCTAAATTTGCTGATGACACAAAGATTGATAGGAAAGTAAGTAAAAGCATATAAGTCTGCAAAGAGACATAGACAGGTTAAGTGAACGGGCAAAAATTTGGCAGATGGAGTATAATGTGGGAAAAAATGAACTTGTCCACCCTGGAAGGACGATTAGAAAAGCAGCATATTATTTAAATGGAGAGAAATTGCAGGACTCAGGTTTTTCATTCATAGGCTGCAGATGTCGCATTTATTGCCCATCTCTAATTGTCCATGAGAAAGTGGTGGTGAGCTGCCTTCTTGAATTGCTGCAGCCCATGGTTGTTAATGTTAGAATCATGCTGCAATTGAATGCATGCTTTAAGTATGCAATTAACAGCAGCTGCCACCAACTGGGAAAAGATTAGCGATTTATTGCAAGTGTGTAAAAACCAGTTCACACTGGGTGTGGTGGGGAACAAGAGGAATCTGTGCCATTACTGTGTAGTTTTTGAAACAAACTTAGACTAAGGAAAAGATTAGCTTCAGTTTCATCCTTTCCTCAATGCATAAACAGTGAGATTAACATATGCTGTTGGTACACCCAGATTGCTGTTCGAAAGGGAGCTTCAGGGTTTTGACTCAGTGACAGAGAGGGAACGGTGATACCGTTCAAATCAGGCCAGTGTGTGGCTTGGAGAGAGCTCGCAGGTGGTGGTATTCTCATGCACCTGCTACCTTTGTACTTCTCGATGGTAGAGGTCATGTGTCAGAAGAGTCTTGTTAAGTTGCTGTAGTGAAGGTGGTGGATGGGGTGCCAATCAAGCAGGCTCCTTTGTCCTAGATAGTATCCAGGAGCATTGTTGGAGCCATACTCATGGAAGCAAGTGGAGCCTAATCCATCATGCCCCTGACTTGTGCCTTGTAGTTAGTGGACAGGTTTTGGGATGTCATGTTATGATACAGCAGGTGGTATTTGCCAGGTTAACCAAATCCACAAGGGAAACTTAGCCACGCTGTTACAACAGTTTTGCAGTTTGTATTTAGTACAAGAAGGTTTTTGCACAGAATTTGGATGTAATGAGTCCACTAAACTTTAGAGATTTTAAAAAGTAAATTGAAACATTTATTAAGAAAAGAATAAAACACATATGCAAGATTACAGTTACACAATCACTTAATATTATAGCAGTTCCCAAAATTTCCTAAGTAACCAGACCCCCAACTATAGGCCCCCTTTAAGGCAACAGTCCAAAATAGATTTTAGATTTATGGAGACTATCCAGCAAGGTTACCACAAGCACCCATTTGACAGTAGAATTCCAAAGGCTTTTAACACAATTTTGGTGACTGGGAAAGCAGACTTCTACAAAGTGGCTAAAGGCTTTTCCCCAAATCTGTTTCACATGGTGTACCTTTCAGATCTCACATGGCCACACCTCATACAGCCTTCCATCCTTCTTTAAATATATTTCTCCTTCTTTGATTTGTAAATCCTATTGTTCCCACATTTTATCATTATGGTCAGCACTTCTGGGAAAAATCAACATAATAACATTGCCCTGTTTATTTTGCCAGCCGTAAAAACATTATCATGTCTCTTTGAAACTCCAGCAACTTTTCCCCTTATCTGAAAATGCAAATTTCATTCACACCCTATCTGCTGACTTTACCCTAGCTCACTCATCAGCATTTCATATGCCTTTTTACACTTGTTTTGATAATTTCAACCTTGCAGTCTACCCATCTCTAATTTAACTAAATCAGCCACACACACAACCACACATACACAAAGAAGCCTGCTTTACAATACTCCACAATAATATTATGAAAAATATGATAGTTCCGTGACAGTCGGGAGGTGAGTCACTCACCGCAAAATTCCCAGCCTCTGACCTGCTCTTGTAGCTACAGTGAGTGTTGTGGGAGCTGCACTCATCCAGGCAAGTGGAAAGTATTCTATCACACTTATGACTTGTGCCTTGTAGATGGTGGACAGGCTATGGGGTGTCAGGAGGTGAGTTAATTGTCACACTATTCCTAGCTTTTGACCTGCTCTTGGAGCATTTATATGGCGAGTCCAGTTCAGTTTCTGGTCAATGGTAACTCCCAGGATGTTGGTAATGGGGGATTCAGTGATGGTAATGCCATTAAATGTCAAGGGGCGATGATTGGATTCTCTCTTGTTGGAGATGGTCATTGCCTGACATTGTGTGGCACGAATGTTACTTGTCACTTATCAGCCCAAGCCTGGATATTGCCCAGCCTTGTTGCATTTGGACTGCTTCAGTATCTGAGGAGTTGCGAATGATGCTGAACATTGTGCAATCATCAGCGAACATCCCCACTTCTGACCTTACAGTTGAAGGAAGGTCATTGATGAAGCAGCTGAAGATGATTGGGCCTAGGACACTACCCTGAGGAACTCCTGCAGTGATGTCCTAGAGCTGAGATGACTGACCTCCAACAACCACAACCATCTTCCTTTGTGCTAGTTATGACTCCAACCAGTGGAGAGTTTTCCCCCAGATTCTCATTGACTCCAGTTTTGCTAGGACTGCTTGATGCCACACTCAGTCAAATGCTGCCTTGATGTCAAGGGCAGTCACTCTCACCTCACCTCGGGAGTTCAGCTCTTTGGTCCATGTTTGAACCCAGACTGTAATGAGGTCAGGAGCTGAGCAGCCCTGGTGGAACCCAAACTGGGTATCAGTGAGCAGGTTATTGTGAAGCAAGTGCCGCTTGATAGCACTGTTGATGACCCCTTCCATTACATTACTGATGATGGAGATAGACTGATGGGACGGTCATTGGCCAGTTTGGATTTGTCCACCTTTTTTGTACAGGACATACCTGGGCAATTTTCTACATAGCTGCTTAGATGCCAGTGTTGTAGCTGTACTGGAACAACTTAGCTAGGCCGCGTACAAGTCTTCAGTACTATTGCCGGAATATTGTCAGGCTCATAGTCTTTGCAGTACCCAGTGCCTTCAGCCGTTTCTTGATATCATTTGGAGTGAATTGAATTGGCTGAAGACTGGCATTTGTCATGCTGGGGAACACCATGTGTGGTGAATGTTACTTGCCTCTTGTCAGCCCAAGCCTGGATATTGCCCAAGTCCTACTGCATTCAGACATGGATCTGAGGAGTCACGAATGGTGCTGAATATACTACAATCATCAGCGAACATCTGCACCTCTGACCTTATGATGGAGGAAGGTCATTGATGATGCAGCTGCAGATGGTTAGGCCTAGGAAACTACTCTGAGGGCAGAGGGATCTGGGTGCCCTGCTACATGAATTACAAAAAGCTAGTATGCAGGAACAGCAAGTGACTTGAAGGCAAATGGAATGTTTTCGTTTATTGCAAGGGGAATGGAATATAAAAGTAGGGATGTTTCGCTACAGTTGTGAGACCACATCTGGAGTACTGAGGAGTCGATTATTTTGGAATGAGATTAGGAGAAATTATTTCATTCAAAGGGTTGTCAATCTTTCGAAATCTCTGCTGCAGATGGCTTGGATGTTTCATCATTGAATAGATTTAAGGCTGGGATAAACAGATTTTTGGTCTCCCAGGGAATCAAGGGATAATGGGATCAGGCAGGAAAGTGGAGTTGAAACCCAAGATCAGCCATGGTTGTACTGAATGGCGGAGTAGACTTGATGGGCCATATGGTCTACTCCTGCTCCGACTTCATGTGTCTTTGTGTATGTTCTTGTGTACAGTTTTAAATAGCCTCCTTATTTCAGTAAGGATATAAAACATTAGAAACAGTTCAGAGAAGGTTCACTCGACTGATACCTGGGATGATGGGGGGTTATCTTCTGAGGAAAGGTTGGTCAGCCTCGGCCTGTATCCATTGGACTTTATAAGAATGAGAGGTGATCTTATTGAAACATATGAGATCCTGAAGAGACTTTACAGGATGGATGCTGAAAGGATGTTTCCCCTTGTGGGAAACCAAAACTAGGAGGCACATTTTAAAAATAAGGGGTCTCCTATTTAAGACGGAGATGAAGAGAAATTTTCTCTCAGAGGGTCGTGAAACTTTGGAACTCTCTTCTCCAGAGAACGGTGGAGGCATGGTCCTTGAATATTTTCAAAGCAGAGGTAGGTAGATTATTGACTAACAAAGAAGTCAAAGGTTATTGGAAGATGGGGGAAATATGGAGCTGAGACCACAATCAGATCAGCCATGGGGCAGAATTTTGCCCTTGGCGTGCGGGCTCGGCAGGGGCGGGCGGGGGTGGTCAGGAAGCCGACCGCTGCCTGCGATCGGCACTGCATCGCAATTTCACGGTGGTGGGCCAGTTAAGGCCCGCCCAGCGTGAAACACGAGCGGCAGAGCTGAGTGCTGCCTGTGTGGGTGGGGGGAGGAGAGTGAGCAGGCCAAGCTGCCTCATGGAGATGAAGAGATACAACAAAAAATAATCAAGAAAATAAACGTGTAGTAAAACATGTCACATGAGCAGGGACATGTTGTTAATTCAATTGCAAAACTTTTAAATTATTTTTATTTGCTTTTGGAAACCTCATCCCACTCGTGGATGAGATTTCCAAAAAACTGCAAAGGCCGCTTGGCCTTTTCACCTGTCCATTAACCGTTAGTTTGAACAGGCAGCGAAAAATTTAGCTTAATTGATTATTTAATGGCTTTAACAGGCCTTTTATCGGCGGCCAAGCTGCTGGCTCCAGCGCGCGTTCACCGACTGAAATCTCTCGCAACTGCACGTTGACATCAGCACGCTCGGCCATCGTCAACTCGCATCATTTCACACTCGAGCAGGTTGGGCGGGCGCCCATCCACCATGCGGAAATTTCTGCCCATGACCTTATTGACTGGCACAGCAGACTCAAGGGGCTGAATGGCCTACTCCTGCACCTAATTCATATGTACATGTGTTAAATGCAAACTGATAAAATTTTAGATTTTCTTAAGCATGGTGTGATTTTTTTTGTTAAAATTTGTGGGCAGAAATTTCATTCTCACACTTTCCAAATTTTTTTTAAAGAGCACAGAGATAGACCAGATTCCTTTCTTTGTTTCAGGATGGTGCTACATCACTTTTTCTGGCAGCGCAAGGAGGCCATCTTAATGTGGTTCACATGCTACTTGCTTCAGGGGCAAAGATTGACCAACCAAGAGAGGTATATATTGTGCTTTATATTTGCAGAAATATGTGAATTAATTAATCTAACTAACTCCAACAACTTGACTGGCTTATTATAACATTACCTTGCATTGCATTAGAAGCAGTCCAGAAAAGGTTTACTCCACTCATTCCTGGGACAAAGGCCTTATCTTATGAAGAAAGGTTGAACTGGTTGGGCCTATAGGTGACTAGCTCTCAGGAAAAGGTAAAGAGACACTTTGGGACTGTATGAGTTTTCAGGGGTTGCTGGTGAACCGTTGAGAGTGGAGGGTGGGTTGAGGAGGGAGTTGTTGAACCTGTGAAAATGGAAAATGTGGCAAACATGTCTAATCAGGTGGGCAAGAGAAGTGGAAACGTGCAGATGCGCACTGCACATGCACGAAATTTAAAGGTCTAAAATATGAGAGGGACAGCATCCTAGAAACATAGCATCATACAACCTGGGACACGGGACAAAAGCCTCGATTACAAGACGCTGCCATCAAACCCGGGACAGTTGGTCACTCCATTGGAGTTTAGAAGAACGAGGGGTGATCTTATTCAAACATATAAGATTCTGAGGGGACTTGTGATGGTAGGGACAGGGAGGTAGTTTCCGCTTGTGGGGGAGACTAGAATTAGGTGACCCAGTTTAAAATTAAGGGGGTCTCACTTTTAAGACAGAGATTAGGAGAATTTTTTTTCTCTCAGAAGGTTGTTAGTCTGTGGAATTCTCTGCTCAGAAAGCGATGGAGGCTGGGTCATTGAATTTATTCAAGGCAGAGTTAGACAGATTTTTGATAATCAAGAGAGTCAATGGCTATTGAGGCAAACAGAAAAGTAGAGTTGAGAGCACAGCCAGAACAGCCATGATCTTATTGAATGGCTGAGCAGGCTCTAAGGGCCGAATTGCCTGCTCGTGCTCATAAGCCTTATGTCCCTATGAAAGCCAGTAGAGAGAAAAATGCAACTTTGTTCAACCTTTGGATGTTGAAGCCTACTTAACACTTTTCATACCTGTACGCATAGTGCTAGTTCATGTACAGAATGTGCTCAAAGCTCAGGAGAATCCACAGATCATTCCAAAGATTAGATTTAATGGAAGACAGTTCTGTAGGTCCAAAATTCCCAGAGTTTATTCCCAATGAGTGAAGCTTGACACCAGAAACACATTCTTCTATCATCTATTTGTGTATCTATTCTTCTAGTACCCAGAAGAAAAGATGCTCTAATTAGGCTTCTTTCAAAAACTCAGAATGATTAATTTATTTTAAAACAAAACTTCTCTTAACAAGTTGCAAGTACTGGTTATCTCACAATTGTAATCGGGAAGTATAACTATCTATCTCTTCCTAAAGAATTCCCCCAGCAACACACAGACACACACACAGGTAAACAAAGGACAAACACCATTTCCAAATGTGTTTCATTCACAAAGAAGACAGAAAAAGATATGTAGCACATATAAACAGAATTCAAAGATGCACCTACTCAGCCGTTCACTCCTTAAACAGAATCTGTTCAGTTTTCTACCTTTCTTGCCTAGAATGACAATTATAAAAAAGTGTACATTCTTGATAATGCATCAGCAATCATATAATCCTTCCCAGCAATATGAATAATCTTTTAGGTTATAAGACAAGCTCCATTGAAAGTCTTTCATTCTGAGTCTTAAATTTTTCCACAAAGGCCAAAGGGTTATGGTCAGTAAGTACCAATGTTTCTTTACAGCAAAGATGGATATATACCTCAAAATGCTTAGGAGCCAGTAACAATCCCAGGGTTTCCTTTTCTACTGTAGATTATCTCTTTTGATGCCGATTTAATTTTTTAGAGAAGTAACTCTTTCGAGTACAAACCCGTTTCCATCTGTTTCAGATGAAGTTATATTGTTTCATAGTTTGCCATTGTGAGATTTGAACTCTTGATCTTGGGGTTACAAACCCAGTACCATAACCACTTGGCTATTTAGGCCCCACCGGCTTCCCTATGCCTGATTCATCTTCTTGCAATAAGATTGCACCCACCCCCAAATCACTAATGTTGATTGTCAGCTTGACGGGTTTAGCGAAATGAGAGGCGGCTAATATTGGTTCATTAGTTAGAATCGCCTTCAGCTTCTCAAAAGCTGTCTGGCACTCTCTTGACCATACCACCTTTGCTTTTTTTTGCAATAAATCCGTTAGTGGAGCCACTATAGTGCTGAAGTTTGACACAAATTTACGATAGAAACCGCACATCCCTAAAAATCTCATGATTTCCTATTTAGTTTTAAAGAAGGGAATTCCATGAAAGCCTGTATCTTTGTTGTTCTTGGCAAGACTTGTCCCTGCCCTATGATATGCTCTAGTTAAGTTATTCACACTTTTGCGAACTACTTCTGGCAAGGCTTATTACTAGATCTGGCAACTGTAATTGTTTACATAGGACTTCCAGTTGTTTTAAATGATCTTTCCATGTGCTACTATAAACCAATACTTCATCCAAGTAAATCACACAGTTAGGAACACTGGTTACAAATTGAATCATTAGTTTTTGGAAAGTGGCTGGATCATTTTTTAGTCCAAATGACATTACTGGACTTTGGTATAGCCTATTTGGTGTGACAAAAGCTGATATCTCCTTAGCTCCTGATGTTAAATGTACTTGCCAATATCCTTTCAACAAATCTATCTTAGTAAGGAACATGGCACTGGCAATCCTGTCAATACAGTCTTGTAGACGAGGGATTGGGTAGGAATCCGTTTTTGTTACCGCATTAACCTTTCTATAGTCTATGTAGAATCTGGTTGACCCATCAGGTTTCGGCACTAACACTACTGGAGAGCACCAACTGCTTTGACTAGACTCAATTAGGTGATTTTCTAACATATATTGAATTCCTGCTGTCACTTGAGCTTGTTTCTCTGGACTTCCTTACATCCACATCACACATGGCTAAAGTTGTAGACCCTGGTTTATCATTACAGATCCCTTTAAATTTAGTAAGTAAGCTCACTTGATCTTCTCATTGGCCTACCTTTGGGCAGAATTTTCTGCTTGTCGGGCGGGCGGGCCCGATCTCCGGTGGGCGGGGAGCCAATCCCTGTCGGAGAAGCAGTCCCTGCCACCATTTTAAGTGGGCGGGCCAATTAAGGCCCGCCCAGCGTGATGCACAGCGGGAAGCGCTATGCGCTCCCTGTGCGGGCAGGAGGGGATTCCCCAAATGTGAGAGTGCACTTTTTTGCGCATGCGCATGAAAGAATGCATATCTCGCTGAGGCTAAGTGCTATCTCAGGGAGATCGCTGAAAGTTGTTCAAACATTTAAAATAGAGAAATAAAAAAATCCTTAACATGCCCCCCTCATGTGACAATGTCACACGAGATGGGACATGTTAATAAATTTCACTAAAACTTTATTAAAGTTTTTTTTTAACCCTACATGAAACCTCATCCCGCCGGTGGATGAGATTTCATGTTTTTTCAGAAGCCCACCGGGGCTCCTGGCCTGCCCACCAACCTTAAGGTTGGACGGGCAGGTCCTTTAATTGTTTTAATTATCCTGTCAATGGCCTCAATTGGCTATTGACAGGTCGGCGGGCGCACAGCTGATTTTGCTGTGCCCCCACCTTCCTGAAGATTTAAATGGGGTGGGTTCCCCCCGACATCATCCCGCATCATTTTGCCTGTCGGCGAGCAGGCCCCGCCCCCCCCCGCTCGCCGAGGGCAAAATTCAGCCCTTTAAGTATGAAAATTTGGTGTCCGGCTGTCCTAATATTTCAGTGTTAACTAACCAGATAGTTCAATTTGTGAACTATCTCCTTCTACCTCACTGTCACTGCCTCTTTCATCCTGCACTATGCTTACAAACTGACAAACCTGCTCTTCCTATCTTCCTACCTACGATGATATTGTTTTACCATGTTGATATGACATAGCCGATTCTTTTTCTAATGATCTGAAGTATTTATCAAATAATTGACTTTACTAACCCTCTTGATTACCTTGTATGGACCACAGAACCATGTTTTCAGAGATTCCCCCTGTAAAGGCAATAATACTAATACTTCATCCACTGGTTGTAAAGTTCGGGGGGTTGCAATTTGCTTATCTGCCCATTCCTTCATCTTTGAGAAACTTTAAGATGCTTTTGAGCCACTTTGCAGTCTCCCATGAGCTGTTCATGGAACATGGACACATAGGGGAGAATTTTCCCCCGATCAGGTCTGTGCCACCATTTTACGTGTGTGGGCCAATTAAGGCCCGCCCAGCATGACGCACGCCCGGAAACACTGAGCGCTCCTTATGTGGGTGGGGACGGATTCCCTGAGTCAGGGCCTGTACTCTTCTGCGCGCTCCCTGTGGCACAGAGGTGCTTCAGGGTGATAAGTTTAAGTTTTAAAAAGCTGAATAAAGGAAAGAAAAAATTTTAAAACATGTCACATGAGCTGGGACCTGTCAAAGACCTTTTAAAAAATTTTATTCAATATATAAACACTTCATGAAACCTCATCCTGCCTGTGGATGAGGTTCCATGAAAAATGCAACCTGGGCTCTTCACCTGTCCACCAACCTTAAGGTTGGACGGGCAGCATTCTTAACTGCTTTAATTGATTTCTTAATGGCCTTTATTGGTCGTTGACATTTTGGCAGGCGCTCAGCCGACTGCAGTGCGCGCCCGCCGAACAAAATATCATATCGGGCGCAGGCCTGATGTCATCATGCGTCATTTAACACATTGGTGAGTGGGCCCCTCACCTGCATGCCGACCCGAAAATTCTGCCCATAATCTAACCTAGAGGATTCGTCCTTTTCTCCTAAAAACTTTCCTTTGACTAATTTCAGACGACCTCATCTCATGACCATAAATTAATTCAGAAGGGCTAAAACCAGTAGATTCAGTTGGTGAATCTCGGGTAGCAAATAAAGGAAAATCCAGTATTTGTCCCAGTCATGGAGATATTCATGATAATATGCTTTAATCGTTGTTTTGAGAGTTTGATTGTACCTTTATTTGTGGATGATATGCTGTGGACTTTAACTGTTTTATACCCAAACTACTCATTATGTTCTGAAAAATCTGAGACAAAAGATTGGATCATTTTATATCCACCGGTAATCCATCTTGAGTAAACAATTTGGTTAACTTCTTTACCACTACTTTAGTCGTAATTGTCCTTAAAGCCAGGGAATTACAGGCCAGTGAGTCTCACGTCAGTGGTAGGGAAACTATTGGAGAAAGTTCTGAAGGAGAGTATCTATCTCTACTTGGAGAGGCAAAGTTTGATCACGGATAGTCAGCATGGCTTTGTCAGAGGGAGGTCATGCCTAACAAATTTGGTTGAATTTTTTGAGGAGGTGACCAGGCATGTAGATGAGGGTAGTGCAGTTGATGTAGTTTATATGGATTTCAGCAAAGCCCTTGACAAGGTCCCACATGGGAGACTTATAAAGAAAGCAAATGCACATGGGATACAAGGTAATTTGATAGGGTGGATTCAAAATTGGCTTAGTTGTAGGAGACAGAGGGTGATGACAGAAGGATGCTTTAGTGACTGGAAGCCGGTGTCCAGTGGCGTACCACAGGGATCTGTGCTGGGTCCCCTATTATTTGTCATTTATATGAATGACATAGATGACTATGTGGGGGGTAGGATTAGTAAGTTTGTGGATGACACAAAGATTGGCCGGGTGGTTAACAGTGAGGTTGAGTGTCTTGGGCTACAGGAAAATATAGATGGGATGGTCAAATGGGCAGATGGAATTTAACCCTGAAAAGTGTGAGGTGTTACACTTTGGAAGGAGTAATTTGACAAGGAAGTATTCAAAGAACGGCATGACACTAGGAAGTTCTGAGGAACAAAGGGACCTTGGTGTGTGTGTCCATAGATCTCTGAAGGCGGAGTGGCATGTTAGTGGGGTGGTGAAAAAGGCATATGGGACACTAGCCTTTATCAACAGAGGCATAGATTACAAAAGTAGGGAGGTCATGTTGGAGTTGTATAGAATCTTAGTGAGGCCACAGCTGGAGTACTGTGTGCAGTTCTGGTTGCCACATTATAGGAAGGATGTGATTGCACTGGAGGGGGTGCAGAGGAGATTCATCAGGATGTTGCCTGGGATGAAACATTTAAGTTACGAAGAGAGGTTGGAAGGACTTGGGTTGCTTTCGTTGGAGCAAAGAAAACTGAGGGGCAACTTGATCGAGGTGTACAAGATTATGAGGGGCATGGACAGGGTGGATAGGGAGCAGCTGTTCCCCTTATTTGAAGGGTCAGTCATAAGGGGGCATAAGTTCAAGGTGAGGGGCAGGAGGTTTAGGAGGGATGTGAGGAAAACCTTTTTTACCCAGAGGGTAGTGACGGTCTGGACTGCACTGCCTGGGAGGGTGGTGGAGGCAGGTTGCCTCACACCCTTTAAAAAGTACCTGTTGCCTCACACCCTTTAAAAAGTACCTGGATGAGCACTTGGCATGTCATAACATTCAAGGCTATGGGCCAAGTGCTGGTAAATGGGATTAAGTAGGTAGGTCAGGTGTTTCTCACGTGTCGGTGCAGGCTCAATGGGCCGAAAGGCCTCTTCTGCACTGTGATTCTGTGATTCTGTGAAAGGGATGGCCTCTGGAACTCGAGTTGTCATATACGTAATAGTAAGGACACACTGGTGTCCTACTTTCATTTTTGGTAACGGTCCCATGCAGTCCACTATCACCCTACTAAATGGATCCTCAAAACTGGTATGGAAATTAAGGTGCCAGTTTGATTGCATTTCATGGTTTTCCCACCATCAGGCACGTGAGACACATTTTACAAGACTGCATCATGTCCTTATGAAGACCTGGCCAGTAAAACTGCCAGTTTATCCACGCTTAAGTTTTCCACATCCCTACATGTCCTGCCATAGGAATTTCATGTGTCATCCATAATAGCTCTTTACAATATTTGGGTGGTACTACTATCTGATCAACAAGCATCCACTCCTCATCTGTAGGTCTGTGAGGAGGTCTCCACTTCCCCATTTGAATTCCATTTCCACTATAACATTGTGGAACTGCCTTAACCTCAGCTTCAATTTGGGCTGATTGTGCTATTTTAACTCTGGATCAGCTTGTTGAGCCTCAACTAGAGAAGATTTGTTAAACATCTCTTTCGGATTATCTAAATCTTTAAAGGAAGTTTCAGCCAGCCAAATATCTAGCTGTGGTATCACTTTGACTTTCAATGATGGAGTTTGCTTAGCCATTGCGAGGGTCATCACACACGAAGGAAAAATTGCTAGACCCTTTTCCTGTAACTGTTCCATCTCTTTAACTTCACTTGGGCTCTCTGTAATTATGGGAGAAGCTACCAACTGCGCTCCAGCTAAATTATTTCCCAGGAGTAAATCAACACCATCTGTGGGTAACTCCTGAACAACCCTTACCATCACTGTCGCAGGCATCAGGTCACACTCCAAGTGTACCCAGTACAAAGATATGGGCCTATACACCCCACCAATGTCATTGACTAAAACATTGGCTTTTAATGCACTCTCTGCTGGAAATGTTATGCCTTTCCTCGGCAAAAGTGTTTGGGTGGCTCCCTTATCTCTAAGTATAAGAGGCCAGCATTTATTGCCCATCCCTTTTTCTTATTCAAAAATGTTCTGAAATTTCTGCCTGTACATCTCAGGGACTAACTCATCAGCACTGCCATTATCATTGCATCATAATCCACAGAAACCTCTTCTGACATTGATACATAAACCTCATGAGCTCTATCCACCAGCTTACTCTGTAAGAGCAGATTTCTTTTGGCCACATAACTTGCTTAGCTATCTTTTCGAACGAGATAAAGGGTGCCTCTATATCCTTTTCCTCAAACTTTAGGAGAGCTTGCACAAAGTTAAACATTTCCCTACTAGGCTTTGTGTTGGAGGTTTTTCATCATCAGAACCTTGCTCAGCATCTGCAGTCTCATTTTTAAAGTCTAGCCTTTTAAGCCAGTATTCCCTTTCTTGTTCTGTCTTTCTTTTCTCCATTGCTAAGCTCTCTCTTGCTGGAGATTGAGCTTTCTCATTTTCTCTTTTCCCTTTTCCCCTTTTTCCCCTTCTTTTTCTTTTCCTCTTTCCTATCTTTTTCTTCTGCCTCCAATTAAAGCTTTTTCAGTTCCTTTTCATTTTCAAGTTGCCTCATTCTCAACTGGATCTTTACTAACTCAAATGACTCACCCCCTGGGGAATGTGGTCTCTCTGGTATCCTTTCCAATTTCAAATGCTGTGCTATTACCTCAACTATGTCTGCCTTCCTCGTCCCAACAGGTAATTCTAACTCCAACTTATCCGCCAATTCCATTTAGCTGAGTCTTGGACCTGAATCTCATTAGGCACGCGCAATCGGTGGGCCCGGAAGCAGATGTGAAGTGTGCTTCCACCTGCAATCGGCCCCCCGAACACTTTCATGCTGGCTGGCCAATTAACGGCCAGCCAGTGTGAAACACGCACTGAGAAACTCTCAGCGCTGCCAGGGGATTGGGGATGGCGGGGGGGGCGGCACAGGAAGAGGGTGGGTGCCGGTAAAAGTGAGGGTGTGGGTGGGCTGCCTCAGGGAGCTGCAGACCTGGGCAGATTAAATGGCAAAAATAAAATGCACCAAAATGTGTCTATGCAACACATTCAAGCTCCTGACAGCAAAGCTCAAAAAACATCAGTCCCTAGATATCTTTTTTTATTATGTTTCACCCCAGACACTTCATTCACCCTGGATCAAGGTTTCAGCGAAAACGTAAAGGCCACCTGGCTGATTGGCCTGTCCGCCAACTGTAAAAGTGGACTAGCCACATAAAATCTATTTCAATTACTTCCTTAATGTGCTTAATTGCCTGCTTAATTGTTGGTGTGCGAGTGCGTGATGACGTTGGGACGCGCACCTGACTTCATCTCACGCGATTTCACATGCTGTTGGGTTAGGCACACACCCACACGACCAGCATAAAATTCTGGCCTTGGTTGCTTTTACTAAACCAGTCAGGGTTACATTTTCCATCTGTAGAAAAGCCTTAGCAACTTTCAAAGCCATTTCAGCTGGTCTCAGTCCCTTTATCCCTTGCCAATTATTATCCTGCATCCAATCAGCCACTGTCCGCATTTCAAATCCTGCAAGAGCCTCCAATTTATGTTATGACCAGGATGGGAGGAGTGTGTGAATTGTCAAGCCCCACTACACCGCAGGCCATGCCATTAATTTAAATGTTTAATTCTCTCATTGAACTGGTCAATTGTGTACCTATACTTCTAGTACCCAAAAGAAAAGAGTCTCTGACGAGGCTTTTTTCAAAAAACTCAGAATGATTAATTTATTTTTTAAAAAATCTTCTTTTAACAGTACTGGTTAACACACAATTATAATTGGGAAGTACAATTACCTATCTCTTCCTAAAGAATTCCCCCAACACACACACACACAGACAAACAAAGGACAGATAGAGTCTGCCTGCAGAGATGGGCTTTGGAGGATGGGCGTTATAAAATAAAAGTCAAAGTCTACAGGGTCTCGATGCTGTTGCCTGGAGCTCCATCATGTGAAGATGAATTGCTGATCCTGGTGGATGTCTGGAAGTTCTCACCAACAGGTCTCAGCTTTGTAGGTCCAAATGCAGACTGGTTACACTCAGATGAGGGTTCTCTGGCTACGAGTTGATAGTCACACACTATTTTAGACAAGGTAAAGAGAGGGAGCCAATTAGGGTGGCCTTCCTTCCTCAGCTTGTTCCCCAACAAGACTGCCTTCAAATCAAGCTATTTAAGTATTTTTCTTTCATCGATGTGATTTCCAGCAACTTACCAACCTCCTTTTCTGTTTTTTGCTTCATCAGTTAAAGTGATTGCATTTCAAAACAAACCACCAGATCTTCCTCAGGTACCATAAAGGTCAGGTGATTTCTTGGAAGAGGCCTGCTTGCTGACAGTTCCAAAGTGAACTTATGACCTTTTAAAAAAAATCCCAGGTTGACATCCAAATGTCCAGATCATGCCATGTCTCTACATATTGTAGAATAAGTACTCAGTCTTGAGAGATGATTCCAACACACACCTCTAATTAACAATGAGAAGGTGGTGGTGAGCCGCTTTCTCAAACTACTGCTGTTTTTGTGGTGTAGATGCTTCCAGAGTGCTGTTAAAGAGGACATTCCAGGATTTTGATCTAGCAACAGGATGGTGTGTAACTTGGAGGGGAACTTTGTAGGTGATGGTGTTCCCATGTGTCTGCTTCCCTTGGTGGTTGCAAGTTTGGAAGGTGCTGTTGAAAAAGTCAATGTTCCATAATGGAGGGAGTGAATGTTTGAGATGGTGGATGTGGTGTGGATCAAGCAGCTGCCTTGTCCTGGATTGCATCAAACTTCTTGAGTGTTGTTTGGAGCTGCACTCATCCAGTCAGGTGGAGGATATTGCATCAAATTCCAGATTTATGCCTTGTATATGGTGAACAGATTTTTGTAAGTCTGGAGGTGAGTTATGCATCACAGAATTCTCAGCCTCTTGCCTGCTCTTGCAGCTCAGTATTTAGGTAGCTGGTCCAATTAAATTTCTGGCCAATAGTGACCCCGAGGATGTTGATGGTCAGGATTCAATGATGATAATGCAGTTGAACATAAAGACAAGTGATTGTGATTAGATTCTCTCTTATTGGAGATGGTCATTGCCTGTCACTTGTGTGGTGCAAATGTTACTTGTGTTACGACCAGTCCCGGGGTGGGGTTCCCCCATTTTGTTATGATCCCAGATGAGGTACCCCAAATTGTTATGCTCCCAGGTGAGGAGGGATGAACTGGCTCCCTTCCTTTATTCAACACACTTGGTTGGTCGCAAAAAGGTTAATTTAAAAAGGATCCCTTCTGTCCTGGATACCTTTTCCCAGTCCAAATGTATTTATGCTTTAAAAAGGAGCCAATTTAACCAGGCTGTCTTGAATTGAAGAAAGAGTAAGTACTAAACACGAGAAAAAAAAATAAAAACACAACACATACACACAGATTAGAAATGAGAAATTGAGTCCAAAAAATAAAAGTTAAAAAACAATACATGAAACAGTCCTTTGGCTTGTCCCTGAGGAGTAGATGGTGAAATGTTGCAGCTGTTAAGTTGGGGTGACTCCGGTAGCGCTGACTTTGGCAGTTGAGCAATTGGGTTGGAGATTCTTGGCTTTGTAGTATAGCTGAAAGGAGTTGTCCTGTTTCCTTTTCAACTGTGGCTTTGTTGACCTTGAACTTGCTTCCAGCAATCAGAGAGAAAGAGATTTTTTACTTGCAAGTGCAGGGATGCCAAGTTGGCGTTCTTCAGCTGTGACCCTCACAGCACACACACACACATCAGGACAGAACACCAGACTAGCACACAGAGCTAGGGTTGCAGTTGGCTTTTTGCAGCTAGCTCATGAAATTCCAATGGCTGGGCGTGTCGGGATATGCAAAACTCAAGTCTGCATCAGCCAACATTTTTACTGGCCACACCTCCACAGGGATGTCGTAAGGTTTTGCAGAACATGCTACACCTGCCAGGTTGTGGGAAAGCCCCAGCCTGCAATAAGACCTACATCTATGATTCCAGTGCCAACTTTTGGGGAACAATTCAGCAAGGTGTTAGTGGGCTGTGTGGGGCCCCTGCCAAAAATAAAAGGGGGGCCCACCAATATATCCTTACCATCATCGGTGTGGTTATCTGCTGTTCCCCTGAGAAAAATGTCTACCAAAACAGTGGTGAGGGAATTGACCCAATTTTATTACCAGATATGGTCTGCCCAACGAGATTCAGTCGGATCAGGGCTCAAATTTCATGTCCAGAATATTCCAGGAAGTCATGGGTAACCTGGGCGTGACACAGCTGAAGCCTTCAGTGTATCACCCGCAGTCCCAGAGGGCACTAGAACGCTACCATCAGATCCTAAAAACAATGGTCAGGGCACACTGCCACGAGTACCCTTATGACTGACATAAAGGATTAGGTTTTCTTCTGTTTGCTACCAGGGACCCACCCAATGAGTCCACTGGCTTTACTCAGTTTGAATTAGTTTACAGGCACCAAGTGCGTGGGCCTCTGAAACTAATCCAGGAGAGGGTTTTAGAACAGAAGAAGGAAGTCTCCATGTTAGACTATGTAACAGTGTTCCAGGAGCGACTCATGAGAGTCTGTGCTGTGGCCCGAGAACACTTGAAAATCTTTCAGTCAGCAATGAAGAAACAGGCAGACAAGTATTGCCAGGGCACGAGCCTTTCAGCCAGGAGACTGTGTGTTAGTGCTCTACCAATAGGAGGTGAATCCTTAAAAGCACAGTTCAGCGAACTATGCAAAGTAGCAAAGAAGCTCAGGGAAGTAAACTGTTTAACTGAGAACCCAGATTAGGGGAAAAGGCAAAGGCTGTGTCATGTCAGCATAATAAAGTGATATCACAGCGAGAAAGGGACATGCAGGTAATGGTCTGTTCCATTGCCACCGACCGAGAAGATGAGTGTAGCCGTAGGGATGAATTGGAGGGAGATGCAGGTGAGGCCCACATTGAACCCCCTACTATCCAGCTAACCAACGCTGAGATAATAGCAAACTTAGGCTCCTTATTACCCAACTAAGTGCAGAACAGCGAGCAGACTTGACGAGACTGCTCACTGCATTTAAAGCCTTATGCAGAGACAAACCAGGATGCACCACTAGCTCTACATGATGTGGATGTGGGAGAGGTCCCTCCCATAAGACAACATCCCCATCGTCTGTGCCCAGAAAAGCTGCCACAGGGTTGGGAAGAGATTAACTACGTGCTGGAGCACCAACTAATGGAGCCTAGCAACTATAACTGGAGCTTGCATGTTGTGCTCGTGCCCAAGTTGGATGGCTCCACAAGGTTCTGCATTGACTAGTAAACTTCTGAAAAGTTAATGCAGTGACCAGAGCTGACCCAATATCCCAGCTTGAAGACTGCATAGATAGGGTAGGTAAAGCAGCATACAAAGAGATTTACTCAAGGGATACTGGCAGGTTCCCTTGACTGCCCGCGTGAGGGGAATCTCCACCTTTATAACTCCAGATGGGTCACACCAACGTTGAGTCATGCTATTTGGACTTCAAAATGCCCCAGCCACCTTTCAAAGGCTGATTAACCAAGTAGCGGCAGGTTTAGCCAATTGCGTAGTAGACCTAGACAACCTTCTAGTGTGCAGCAACACCTGGGAAACTCACTTAGAGTAACTGGAAGCCCTCTTCCAGAAATACAGTCAGCTGACCTAGTGGTCAATCTCGCAAAGAGTGAGTTCACTAAGGCTCAATTACCTATCTAGGACACGTAATGGATCAAGAACAAGTACTGCCCAGGCCTACAAAGGTACACGCAATAGCACAATTCCTCATTCCCACAACGAAATGGGAGATCATGAGGATCTTCGGGATATGTGGATTCTATCGCAAGTTCGTCCCAAACTTCAGCACAGTAGCCTCCCCTCTGACAGACCTACTACAGAAAAAAAGCAAAGATAATATGGACCGAGAAATGCCAGACAGCTGTTGAAAAGCTATCCTGGCATTAGTAGGAGAGTCTGTGCTTGCATCTTTGAACTTTAGCAAAGCATTTAAAGTAGCCATCAATGCGAGTGACATCAGGTAGGGGCTGTCCTCCTCCAGGACAATGAATCAGGGATAAAGAGACCAATCAGGTGCTTCTCCAAAAAACTAAACAAGTATGAGAAACAGTACTCCACAGCAGAGAAGGAAACCATTGGTTTGCTATTGGCTCTCAAACACTGAGATATATGTCCGAAATGGATACAGAGAGACTACAGTCTATACTGACCACAACCCACTAACCTTTGTGGAAGAATCTAAGACCCAGAATGCCAGGTTATTCCATTGGAGTTTGCTTCTCCAACCCTACCACCTAAAAACCACCCACATTGCCGGGAAATCAAATCAAACCAGGCGCCCAGTCCAGAACTTAATGAGATCCAGTTAGAATTGAAAAGATAATATTAACCAAGGCTAGAAGAATGGATGTGTGTGTGAGTGTGTTTGTTGTTTTATACTTATTTTTTCCTTCTTTTGTAATGAAATGAGAATTAATCTTGTTTCACTTGTCATATGGGAAAGTGTCATGACTACGGATCCTATCCTTGAATTACTTTTGGACATATTGAACTTTTAAGTAAGACCTGTGTTTTTTTTAAAAAAGGACATACAAGCAAAAGCTGGCTGAGACTATGTAGTAACCACTTGCTGGAAAATTCCTATATGGATTACTTGACCAACTAATTCAGAGTGAGCAGAATGTCACACCTAAAAGCTATGACATGCTCTACTTCAAAGGAAAGAGACAATGCAAACTATAATCTTCTGCGGTTGAGGAGACAATAGAAAATTATTACCATCTTAGCCGAAACCACCTCCTGTTGAATTATATCCCAGACTGTGAACATGCACTGAGTGAAAGAAAAACAGATCTGGGAGAAATACATGTTTGTTTTTTCCATTCCACGAATATACAAGGAGGGGTTTAAAAAAGCCAACTGCAACCCTAGTTCTATGTGCTAGCCTGGTGTTCTGTTGTGGTGTGTGTGCTGTGAAGGTCACAGCTGAAGAACACCATCTAGGCATCCCTGCGCTTGCAGGTAAAAATGCTCTTTCTCTCTGATTGTTGGAAGCAAGTTACAGGTCAGCAAAGCCACGGTCAAAAAGGAAACAGGACAACTCCTTTCAGCTAATCTGCAAAACCAAGAATCTCCAAACCAACTGCTCAACTGCCAAAGTCAGTGTCAATGGAATCACCCCAACTTAACGACTGCAACGTTTCACCATCTACTCCTCACAGACAAGCCAAAGGACTGATTTGTATATCTTTTTAACTTTTATTTTTGGACTCAATTTCTCAATTTCTAATCTGTGTGTATGTGTGTTGCATTTTTAAATTTTTTTTCTCGTGTTTAGTGACTCATAAACTAACTCTTTCTTCAACTCAAGACAGCCTGGTTAAATTGGCTCCTTTTTAAAACATAAATGCATTTGGACTGGGAAAAGGTATCCACGAGGGAAGGGATCCTTTCTAAATTAACCTTGTTGCGACCAACCAAGGGGGTTGAATAAAGAAAGGGAGTCTGCTCATTCCTCCTCACCCGGAAGCATAACAATTTGGAGTACCTCATCCAGGATCATAACAAATTGGGGAACCTCGCCTGGGGACCGGTCATAAAAAATGTCACTTATCAAACCAAGCCTGAATGTTATCCAGGTCTTGCTGAATGCGGGTACAGTCTGCTTCTGAGGACTTATGAATGGGACTGCACAGTGTGCAATTATTAGTGAAGATCCCCACTTCTGACCTGATGATAGAAGACAGGTCTTTGATGAAGCAGCTGACAATGGATTGGCCTAGGAAATTACCTGGAGGAATTCCTGCAACAATGGCCTTAAGCTTAGCTGATGGCTTCCAACAAATACAGCCATTTTCCTTGGTGGTAAGTATGATTCTAACCAGTGGAGAGCTTTTCTCTTAAATCCTATTGTCCTCAATTATGCTAGGGCCTCTTGATGCCACACTCAGTCAAATCCTGCCAGTCACTTTTACCTCACCGTTGGAATTTAACTCTCTACTCCAAGTTTGGACAAAGGCTCGAATGAGGTCTGATGCAAGTGTTCCTGGCTGAAAGCAAACTGCATATTGATTCTCAGGTTATTGCTGAGTTATTGCTGAGTAGACATAAGGGGCGGTAATTGGCCATATTGGATTTGTCTCCTTCCTTTACATAGAACATACTTGGGCAATTTTCCACAATGTCAGGTAGTACTGGAGCAATGTGGCCAAGGGCATGGTTAGTTCTGGATATGCCTTCAGTACTACAGACAGAATGTTGTCAAGGTTCATTGCCTTTGCAGTATCCAGTGCCTTCAGCCAATTATTGAAATCACATGGAGTAAATCGAATTGGCTGGGGACCTCAGGAGGAGGCCAAGATGGATCATCCATTTGGCATTTCTGGCTGAAGATGGTTGTAAATCCTTCAGTCTTGGCTTTTGTACTTACCTGCTGAGCTCCCCCATCTTTATGCATGGGGATATTTGCTGAGCTCCCTCCTCTGGTTGTTCAATTGTCTACCACCATTCAAGACTGGATATGGCTGGATTGAAGAGCTTTGATCTGATCCACTAATTACACATTATGGATGAATACAGTTCTGCTGCTGTTGATGGCCCACAGCACCTCATGGATGCCCAGTTTTGAGCTGTTCTGAATCTATCCCATATAGCACAGTGGTTGTGCCACAGAACACAGTGAAGAATGTCCTCAGTGTGAAGACAGGGCTTTGTCCCCACAAGGGCAGGTGGTGGTCACTCCTGCTAATACTATCATAGACAGATTCATCTGCCACAGGCTGTTGCTTGACTACTCTGTGGACAGCTTTCCCAATTTTAGTTTAAGTCCCCAATGTTTGTAACGACGTCTTTCCAGAGTCGACTGGACAGGTTTCTGATACCTAGGTCGATGCCAGGTGGTTCATCTGGCTTTGCCATTTTGACATTTCTTTAGCAGTTTGATACAACTGAATGGCTTGTAAGACCATTTCAGTGGGCAGTTGAGAGTCGCATACAAATCAGAGTGAGTGAGAATGGCAGATTTCCTTCCCTGAAGGAAATTAGTGAACCAGATGGATTATTATGATAATCCAGTAGTTTCATAGAAACATAGAAAATAGGAGCAGGAGTAGGTCCCCTCGAGCCTGCTCCGCCATTCAATATGATCATGGCTAGTCCTGTATATGCCATACGCCCACGCACTCCCTATACCCCTTGATGCCTCTAGTCTAGAAATCTATCTATCTCCTTCGTAAATATGTGTGACTTGGCCTCCACAGCTTCTGATAGAGAATTCCACAGGTTCACCACCCTCTGACTGAAGAAGTTTCTCCTCATCTCAACCCTAAATGGTCTAGCCTGTGTCCTGAGACTGTGACCCCTTGTTCTAGACCCCCCCCAACCAGAGGAAACATCATCCCTGCATCCACTCTGTCCGGCCCTGTCAGAGTTCTATATGTTTCAATGAGATCCCCTCTCATTCTTCCAAACTCCCTCTCTCCTCATACAACAATCCTGCCATCCCAGGAATGAGTCTAGTGGACTTTCACTGAAATCCATCTATGTCAAATATATCCTTTCTTAGATAAGGAGACCAAAACTGCACATAATACTCCAGGTGTGGTCTCACCAAAGCCCTGTCTGGCTGCAGTAAGACATCCTGTACTCAAGTCCTCTTGCAATGAAGGCCAACATATCATTTGCCTTCTTAACTGTTTGCTTCTTTGCTGCACCTGCATGCTAGCTTTCAGTGACTGGTATACAAGGACACGCAGGTCCCATTGTACGTCAGCATTTCCCAATCTATCACCATTTAAATAATACTCTGCCATTCTGTTTTTCCTACCAAAATGGATAACTTCACAGTTATCCATGTTATACTGCATCTGCCTTGTATTTGCCCACACGCTCAACCTGTCTAAATCGCCCTGAAGCCTCTTAACACTTTCCTCACCACTCACATTCACACCAAGTTTCGTGTCGTCAGCATATTACATTCGGCTCCCTCATCCGAATCGTTGATACGTACTGTGAATAGCTGGGGCCCAACCATTGATCCCTGCGCTTTCCTTCACCACCACCACCACCACCCCCTGTCGGCATTCCATACGGACCATTCTCTCCCGGACACCCTGGTCCACTCCTCCATCACCCCGACACCTTAACCCCCCTCCCACGGCAACTTCTCATGCAATTGCAGAAGGTGCAACACCTGCCCCTTTACCTCCTCCCTCCTCACCATCCAAGGTGAAGCTTGCACCTCCTTCAGTTTGGTCTACTGCCTTCGCTGCTACCAATGCGGTCTCCTCTACGTTGGAGAGGTCAAACACAGACTGGGTGACCGTTTTGTGGAACACCTTCGACCTGTCCGCAAGCATGACCCAGACCTCCCTGTTGCTTGCCATTTCAACACCCCATCCTGCCCTCAAGCTCACATGTCCATCCTTCCATCCTTGGCCTGCTGCAATGTTCCAGTGAAGCCCAACGCACACTGGAGGAACAGCACTTCATCTTCCGATTAGGCACTTCACAGCCTTCCAGACTTAACATTGAGTTCAACATCTTCAAACCATGAACTCTTTCCTCTATCCTCACCCCCCATTTTATTCCCGTTGTTTAATATATATTTTCATTTTTATTTTTTATTTTTTTATCCACTTATTTTTATTTTTATTTATTTTCATTTTTATTAATTGTTTTATCCCCACCTTGTATCTTTTATCCTACCACCATCCCCTCCCCCACCCCACCCCCATAAAAGACACTTTTTCACATTGTTCTTTCCAGAGTGCTTACCCTTGTGCTGCTATTATCACATTCTGCTTTCTGACCTTAATGCCACCATCAGCATCCTCTCTAGCCAGTACCACTACCATTAACACCCCTTTGTCCTTTTGTTCATGACATCTCTGGCAACCTCTCCTTTGCCTTTACCTATCACTGACCTTCTATCCAGCTTCACCTGCTCCACCTTAAACAGTATAAAGTTCATCACATCTTTACTTCTCTTTAGCTCTGAAGAAGAGTCATATGGACTTCAAATGTTAACTGTTTTTTTCTCTCCACAGATGCTGTTAGACCTGCCGAGTTTTTCCAGCATTTTCTGTTTTTGTTCCATTTATTCCTACTCTCTGTTTCCTGCCTGCTAACCAATTCTCAATTCACGCCAATATATTACCCCCAATCCCATGTGCTTTAATTTTGCGCACTAGCCTCTTATGTGGGACTTTATCAAAAGCTTTCTAAAAATGCAAATGCACCACATCCACTGGTTCTCCCTTATCTATTCTGCTAGTTACATCCTCAATAACTCCAGTAGTTTAGTCAAACATGATTTCCCTTTCATAAATTCATGTTGACTTTGTCTAATCCTGTTTATATTTTCTAAGTGTCCTGTTATCACATCCTTTATAAAACATTTTCCCTACTACTGATTTTAGGCTAACCAGACTGTAATTCGCTGTTTTCTCCCTCCCTCCTTTCTTAACTAGTGGGGTTACATTTGCCACCCTCCAATCTGCCTCCCTACATCTGTAACCTTCTCCAGCCCTACAATCCTCCAATTACTCTGCATTCCTCCAATTCTGGCCTGTTGTGCATCCTCAATTTCCTTAATCCCACAATTGGCAAACGTCTTGACCCTAAACCCTGGATGCCCTCCCTAAACTTCTCTGCCTTTTCTCCCTTAAAACACTTCTTAAAAGCAACCTCTTTGATAAAGCCTGCCCTGAAATCTCTTTATTTCTTTTGTTTAGGATCTAATAACTCCATTGTGGATAGCTGCACAGATGGGACACCGAGATATTGTTAAGCTACTGCTCCAACGGGGAGCTGATTCGGATACTCCTCGGAAGGTCAGATTACTCTTTGTGAAAGAAAGAGCTTTATATTTGCACTTAGTTTATATCAGTTCAGTGGAAAACATATTGTTAATTATGTAAAATGAGGCCCCCAAGGCTGGAGCAGTGAACAAAGTCATTTCATTGCAAACTTTACTTTTGGTAATTTTACATTTCCAGTTTTCCCATCTCAGTTAATTTCTTCATGTTTACATATATCATGTTGGTTAACAAGCTCTTAACATAAAAACATAGAAAATAGGAGCAGGAATGGTCCATTCGGCCCTTCGAGTCTGCTCCGCCATTCATTATGATCATGGCTGATCATCCAACTCAATACCCTGCTCCCACTTTCTCCCCATATCCTTTGATCCCTTTCGCCCCAACAGCTATATCTAACTCCTTCTTGAAAACATACAATGTTTTGGCCTCAACTATTTTCTGTGGTAGTGAATTCCACAGGCTCACCGCTCTCTGGGTGAAGAAATTTCTCCTCATCTCAGTCCTAAATGGTCTACCCCGTATCCTCAGGCTGTGACCCCTGGTTCTGGACTCCCCCACCATCAGGAACATTCTGCATCTACCTTGTCTAGTCCTGTTAGAGTTTTACAGGTTTCTACGAGATCCCCCCTCATTCTTCTGAACTCCAGCAAATATATTCCTAACCGACTCAATCTCTCCTCATATGTCAGTCCCGCCATCCCAGGGATCAGTCTGGTAAACCTTCGCTTCACTCCCTCTATAGCAAGAACATCCTTCCTCAGATAAGGAGACCAAAACTGCAAACAGTATTCCAAGTGTGGTCTCACCAAGGCTCTGTACAATTGCAGCAAGACACCCTGCTCCTGTACTTGAATCCTCTCGCTATGAAGGCCAACATACCATTTGCCTTCTTTACCACCTGCATGCTTACCTTCAGCGACTGGTGTATGAGGACACCCAGCTCTCATTGCACATTCCCCTCTCTCAATTTATAGCCATTCAGATAATAATCTGCCTTCCTGTTTTTGCTACCAAAGTGGATAACCTCACATTTATCCACATTGTACCGTATCTGCCATGCATTTGCCCACTCACTCAGCTTGTCCAAATCACACTGAAGCATCTCTGCATCCTCCTCACAGCTCACCCTCCTACCCAGCTTTGTGTCGCCTGCCAATTTGGAGGTATTACATTTAGTTCCCTCATCTAAATCATTAATATATATTGTGAATAGCTGGGGTTCCAGCACCGATCCCTGCGGCACCCCACTAGTCACTGCCTGCCATTCGGAAAAAGACCCATTTATTCCTACTTTTTGTTTCCTGTCTGCCAACTCGAGTTGCATAGCTGTGTCCTAGTCCTACTGGCTGGTCACATGCTGCAACTTGATAGCTTTACAAGGTAAAATAGAAACCTTGATTCAAAATCTATATCGAGTAGAGTTGCCACCATCCAGGTCTCCCTGGAGTCTCCAGAAATTAAAGATTAATTTCTAGACCGCTGCTTTATGCAACATCTGAGAAAAAATAATCATAGGGTGGAATCGTCCCAGATTTGCACAAAGTGTGGTAGTGGGTGGGCAAAAGGACATTTTACCCGCCGGCCACAATGGTGGCTTTTCACGCTGTGTCATCCCCTTCCCAGCATGTTCTGCCTCATTAATAATGAACTCCCAGGAAACACGCTGGGTCACTGGCGGGAAGGTCTCTGATTCACCCACTCTGCCGTCAGCTCAGGCCTTCAGTAAAACCGGGTGCCATATTTAAAAGGCACCCCTGCCCAGAGCTAGCACTCTTCAAGGGATAGGAGGCTGCTGGGAACTGATGGTTGCCAAAGGGAGGAAACATGCTGTCCCCACATTTAGCGATGCCTCCCTCGAGCACCTAATGGATGCAGTGGAGGCCGGCTACAAAGCCCTCTATCCACCTATCTCCACCCACACACACACACACACACACACCCCCACCCACCCACCCCCCCCCCACTCTGAGCGAAGACCAGCAGGCAAGTTCACCAATCCAGCATGGGAGGTGGTGGCAGTGGTGGTTAGCGCCAATGCCCTGCAAACGAGGATAGCCATCCAGTGCAGGAAGAGGATAAATGGTCTCATTCATTCTGCCAGGTTAAGTCATCCTTCTCATCACTCTCAACTCACGCACTCACAAGCCCATCACAGATCCACATCCACATGCAGCTGGATCACGAGTGATTCCAGAAGGAAAAGTGTGTGTGTGGGCAGGCCTTTCGGAGCCTCATGCAAGCACTCTCCACCATCTGAGCTGACCTGCATATCTGCTCACCCATTGATCGCACTCCCATGCAGCACCTATGCCCACCCAACACAAGGCTCTTCCCTTGCAAATTCACCTGGACACCCCCCCCCACTCCTTACCCCCTCCTCCACCCTTACTCCCTCCTCCCTCGGACTCCTTCCTCCCCCTGGACTCTTTGCCCATCCAATCTCCTTCCTTCCCCCGGATTCTTCCCACTTCCTAACACCTTCCTCCCCCGGACTCCCTCCCCCTCCAAACTCCTTCCTCCCCCTGATGTCCTTCAATCCTTCAAACTCCTTCCTCCCCCCAAAGTCCTCTCCCCCCGGACTCCTTCCTCACTCCAAACTCCTTCCCTTACACCTTACACCTTCCTCCGCCCTTGTACCTACCTCTCCAGTTGCCACATTCTCCTCTGTTAACATGCTCCTTCTCTGTAGTCCCTACACTCCCCCTCCCAACATCACCCCACCAACACCTTTGTTCCCCCCTCCAAACCTCACCCCGCCCCCACCCCTGGCACATCTTCCTTTCCCAGTGAAACCTAGACCTTCCTTGCCCAGTGAAACCTAGACCTTTCTCTCCCATCCCTGCTCTCCCCAAAACACCTTCCTATTTCACTCACAGCTGGACCTTCCTGTGCATCCCCGCCAATGATTATCCATAACAGCCCATGGCCAAGACTATGATGTCCCGAAGCAGACCCCAGACATCAATGGAGACCGCCCACCTTCAGTGAGCCACTTCACAGCTGAGCCACGTCCATGGGAATCCATCCAGTATGTGGTGCACGTGTTCCTCCAGGGTCCGGTAGCCATTGAGCTGCAGCATCTGCTACTCCTCTTATGTCTGCAATGTGAGCAAGGCCCTAATGGTAAGTCCTGACTTCTGCATGTCACACTTGTCAAGACCTGTTTTGGGCTGTCATGTTTTCTAGCTGATGTGGGCGGTAAATTTGATGTAGGGGATGATTCTGGTGAGTAGGCAAGATGATGAGATGAAAATGCATTGAAATTAGGTTCCCAATGTTGGATGGTGGCCCGCCATTGACAGACGGAGTAGACGATCGCAAATTGGTTTCACGATGGCATAAAACCCATTTTTGGCCTTCGTGTCATATTGTCCGCTCACACCCGCCATGACCCCGACGCTAATGGGGGGGGCAGAATATTCTGGCCATAGAGTGAAATAAAAATAATTTGTTTTCTTTGAAAACTTTTGTTCATCAGTTACAAAAGATTCAAGGTAGGGAAAGTGGCAGTTGAGTGGACAGGACAGAACAGGACAGTTCGAAGCGGTGTTATGGCAGGTGGATGGTAAATTGTCAAGTGGCCAGAATCCCAGAGGGATACTTGAAGAAGTTGCCACAACTATTTGCAATTTGTATTTATTCCAAGATGCAGGTTTTGAATTCAATAAAAAGGCCACTGAGGCTTAAAGGTTTCTTACAAAACTAAACATTTATTAATAAAAAAATAATTTTAAGCACATACATATGTTTACAAATTACTACTATGGTAACTCTGAGCTCCCCTAGTTAATCTAACTCCCAGTTACACCTCCATTAAGGCAACTATAGAATGCAAAGACCCAGGCAAAGTAACACGATACTCTGAATAGTTGAATTCTCCACTTCAGTTTGTGTAGACAACAACTTGAGGCTTAGAGGTTGGAAGTTTTTCACGCTTGTTAGATCTTATAATGCCTTCTCTTACACACAGCCTTCTCTCTTTTATACATATTTTCCCCTTTAAATACAATTTTCCATTGGGCAAAGTTTCAGCCCGCTCGAGCATAGAATTAGGCGCGTTGATGTCGGGCGAGCGTCCTGATGTCAACGCGCAGTCATGTGATATTTCAGTCAGCGGCCACGCACAGGAATCGACAGTGCACTCACTGACAATTAAAAGGTCTGTTAAGGCCATTAAAGACTCAATTAACTTACATTTTACGCTGCCCATCCAACCTTATGGTTGTCGGGCAGGCGATAAGGCCAAGCGACCTTTGCACTTTTTAGGAACCCTCATCCGTGGCTGGGATGAGGTTTCCAAAAGCAAATAAAAATAAAATTAAAATTTTAAAATTTAATCTATCATAGTACCAATTTTCCCAGTAGTCTTTGGGAAAAATAAACACACTGTTTCTTAACTTCTCCTGGCTAGGTGAAACACTTCAACCCCTCTCTTTTGAATTCAAGCTACTCTGGTTTATTCAAAAATGCAAATGTTCCCTTTACACCTCACATTCTAAAACTTCACCCATGTTTACCTATTTAGCATTTCAAACCTAGCTTCTCTTCTTACATCAAAGCCTTCAAACCAGTGTCTCTAATTCATTTAAGTTCCGGACACACAGACACACACACACATTTCTCAGATATTGGTAAAAATTTGGTCACACTATCAGCCCGAAGATATGAAAGTTGCACACCAATAAAACCTATATATGACTCAATATCACCATTGAAGGGCACACACTGGACTGAATGTGTGGCGGGAGTCACGATGCCAGACCAAAAAGTTGGAGCAATCACACCTCTACCATTTAGAGGATCCCCCCCACCCCCAGCCACATTTTTCTGTGCTCAAGCATTTAGCTACCTAGCAGTGGGGTTCTCATCTCTTTAAAGATGGCAGCTTGTCCTCAAGAGTGCCAGCCAATATGAGGGCCGGCAGTTCTTCAGTCTCAGTGATGCCACTGGGACCAGTGCTCACTCCAGGTATTGCAGCTAACAAAAATGGATGCCAGACTCCCCACAAGGTAAGATAGGGTCACGGTTCACTAAGACCAGCGCTGCAAGGGCCCTAGCGGATGATGGCGGGGGGTTGGTGCGGGCGAATGGGTTGTTTCTCTGGGTCAGCCCATGTTGTAGGGATGCTCCTTTATGGGCCACAGAGTGTCTGATAAGGAGGGAACTCAACCCCCCCCCCGAGCCTACAGGGAAGTTGCCAGATTTTACTGGGCAGTCTCCCACATGGCGGGGAGCCCACCAGCCACTGGTAAAATGCCAGCAATGGCGGAAAGATCCCCCTATGTGGCTCTTAATTGGCCACTTAAGGGCTTCAATTACCACCTGCCTCACCATTGATAAAATTCCATGGTCTCAGGAAGCAACTTCACCCCCAACTTCTCTCACCGTTTTTGACTTTCAGTGAACACTCACTTCCTGATGTCAGTTCCCTTGGTTGGGCATTCAGGGCCTTTGAAAGGGATCCTCCTCAGTAGGCCACTGGCAGACTCAACAGAGTTTGACAGACTTGAGGATGTTACTTGTAGCATCGATAAAGGAGAACTAGTGGTTGCGGTGCATTTGGGAGGCTTCCTATAAGGTCCCACACAGGATGTTAGTAAACAAAATTAGAGCACGTGGGATTGGGTGTGATATATTGGACTGAGAATTGTTTAGCAGACAGAAAGTAGGGAGTATGAATAAATGGGTCATTCTCAGGATGGCAGCCTGTTATTAGTGGAGCACTGCATGGATCAGTGCTTGATCCCCAGCTATTCACAATCTATATCAATGATTTTGGTGTGGGGGCCAAATGTGTAACTTCCAAGTTTGCTGATGACACAAAATTTGGTGGGAATGTGATTTGTGAGGAGAATGCAAGGAGGCTTCAAGGGGATTTGGACAAGCAAAGTGAATGGGCAAGAACATGGCAGATGGAATGTAACATGAATAAATGTGAAGTTATCCACTTTGGTAGAAAAAACAGAAAGGCAGAGTATTACAGACAGGAGAGAGACAAGTAAACAACTTATTTCCTTTCACCACCTGTCCACAAGCTGAAGATATTTTGAACAAAAACAAAAATACCTGGAAAAATTCAGCAGGTCTGACAGCATCTGTGGAGAGGGATACAGTTAACGTTTTGAGTCCGAATGACTCTTCGTCAGAACTAAGGAAAAATAGAAAAGAGGTGAAATATAAGCTGGTTTATTTGGGGGGGGGGGGGGACAGGTAGAGCTGGATAGAAGGCCAGTGATAGGTGGAGATTGCCATAAGATGTCATAGACAAAAGGACTAAGAGGTGTTGACAGTGGTGACATTAGCTAAGAGATGTGCTAATGGTGACATTAAGGGTAGAAAGCAGGACGAGCAAGGGACAGATAGCCCTAGTGGGGATGGGGTGGGGGGAAGGGATCAAAATAGGCTAAAAGGTAGAGATAAAACAATGGATGGAATTACATTTAAAAATAATGGAAATAGGTGGGAAAAGAAAAATATATATACATTATTGGAAAAGGGGGGATCAGAATGGGGGTGAAGATGGAGGAGAGAGTTCATGATCTAAAGTTGTTGAACTCAATATTCAGTCCGGAAGGCTGTAAAGTACCTAGTCGGAAGATGAGGTGCTGTTCCTCCAGTTTGCGTTGAGTTTCACTGGAACATTGCAGCAGGCCAAGGACGGACATGTGGGCAAGAGAGCAGGGTGGTGTGTTGAAATGGCAAGTGACAGGGAGGTCTGGGTCATGCTTGCGGACAGACCGGAGGTGTTCTGCAAAGCGGTCACCCAGTCTGCGTTTTGTCTCTCCAATGTAGAGGAAACCACATTGGGAGCAGCGAGTGCAATAGACTAAATTGAGGGACGTGCAAGTGAAATGCTGCTTCACTTGAAAGGAGTGTTTGGGCCCTTGGACGGTGAGGAGGGGCTAAGTAAAGGGGCAGGTGTTGCTCCTTCTGCGGTTGCATGGGAAGGTGCCGTGGGAGGGGGTTGAGGTGTAATTATTATTGAATTATTTTTAGAGTATATGGTAGTGTGTTTTCCCAAACCCTCAGTTTGTGTGATCCAATTTAATAATAGCCGCAGCAAACTCATGTTATGATTAATTCGGAAGGTTAATTTATTTCACATTCAAAACCTGGGGGAGGAGTGTTCACAGCTTTCCATTCCATTTCACAAACACACATATAGTATGGGGGGGGGTGGTGGGAATAGAAAAAGGAATTTTACATCTATGGATAGTAACAGTACAAGAACCACAGAAACCACACTTCACGTGATTTCCAGAATCCAGAGTCAGGGTCCAATGAGGAATTATTTAACCTAGAAGCTTGAGTTCAGCTGTGGTTATGTGACTTGAAGCAGCCATCTCTTTTGGATCAGCAGAAAGTCCATTTTTAAAAATGGCAAAATGAAAAAAGTTCTGGATTTCTTTTCATGTCACAGGAAACCCAACTGTCCTTTCACCTGGGGAAAAATACTGAATACTGTTTCGTTTTTTTTTTGCATGTGGTCTCGCAAAAGAAAACAAAGAAGTAGAAAGGTATGCAGTCACTCTCTCGTTTATACTGGAAAGTCAAAAACAGCCTTCTTTAAAATTCGTTCCTGGAATGTGGGTGTCGCTGGCTAGGCCGGCATTTATTGCCTATCCCTAATTGTCCTTGAGAAGGTGATGGTGAGCTGTCTTTGTGAGCATCCTGCAGTCCATGTGCTGTAGGTACACCCACAGTGCTGTTAGTGAGGGAGTTCCAGGATTTTGACCCAGCAACAGTGAAGGAACGGTGATATATTTCCAAGTGGCTTGGAGGAGAACTTCCAGGTGGTGATATTCCCATGCATCTGCTGCCCTTGTGTTCTAGATGGTAGCGGTCATGAGTTTGGAAGGTGCTATCTGAGGAGTCTTGGTGAGTTCCTGCAGTGCATCTTGTAGGTGGTAAACATTGTTGCCACTGTGGCGGAGGGAATGAATGTTTTTGGTGGGGCGCCAATCAAGCGGGCTGCTTTAACCTGGAGGTGTTGTTGGAGCTGCACTTATCCAGGCAAGTAGACAATGTTTCATTACACTCCTAACTTGAGCCTTGTAGATGGTGGACAGGCTGTGGGGAGTCAGGTGGTAAGTTACTCATCGCAGGACTCTTAGCCTCTGACCTGCTCTTGGAGCCACAGTATTTATATGGCTAGTCCAGTTTAGTATCTGATCAACGGTAACCCCCAGAATGTTGGTAATGGCTGATTCAGCAATGGTAATACCATTGAATGTCAAGGGTTAGATTCTCTCTTTTTGGAGATGGTCATTGCCTGGCACTTGTGTGGCGCGAATGTTACTTGCCACTTGTCAGCCCAAGCCACGATATTGTCCAGGTCTTGCTGCAATTGGATATGGACTGCTTCAGTATCTGAGGAGTCGCGAATGGTGCTGAACATTGTGCAATTATCAACCAACATCCCCACTTCTGAGCATATGATGGAAGGAAGGTCATTGATGAAGCAGCTGAACATGGTTGGGCCTAGGACACTACCCTGAGAAACTCCTACAGTGATGTCCTGAAGCTGAGATGATTGACCTCCAACAACCACAGCCATCTTTCTTTGCTAGCTGTGATTCCAACCAGTGGAAAGTCTTCCCCCTGATTACCATTGACCCCTGTTTTGCTAGGGCTCCTTGATGCCACACTCAGTCAAATGCTGCTTTGATGTCAAGGGCAGTCACTCTCACCTCACCAAAACAAAAACAGAATTACCTGGAAAAATTTAGCAGGTCTGGCAGCATCGGCAGAGAAGAAAAGAGTTGACTTTTCTAGTCCTCATGGCCCTTCGACAGAACTGATTGAATGTTAGAAGAGGGGTGAAATATATGCTGGTTTAGGGTGGGGGGGGGAGAGAAGTGGGGGGGGCGGGGTGGTGTGGTTGTAGGGACAAGCAACAGCGATAGGAGCAGATAATCAAAAGATGTCACAAACAATGGAACAAACAAGTGTTGAAGGTGGTGATATTATCTAAACGAATGTGCTAATTAAGAATGGATGGCAGGGCACTCAAGGTACAGCTCTAGTGGGATGGATTCAATCAGTTCTGTCGAAGGGTCATGAGGACTCGAAACGTCAACTCTTTTCTTCTCCGCCGATGCTGCCAGACCTGCTGAGTTTTTCCAGGTAATTCTGTTTTTGTTTTGGATGTCCAGCATCCGCAGTTTTTTGTTTTTATCACTCACACCTCACCTCTGTCCATGTTTGAACCAAGGCTGTAATGATGCCAGGAGCTGAGTGGCACTTGCAAAACCCAAACTGAACATCAGTGAACAGGCTATTGCTAAGCAAGTGCAGCTTGATAGCACTGTTGATGGCCCCTTCCATTATTTTACTGCTTATCAAAAGTAGACTGATAGGACGGTAATTGACCAGGTTGGATTTGTTCTGCTTTTTATATACAGGACATACTTGGGTAATTTTCCAAATAGCTGGGTAAATGCCGGTGTTGTAGCTGTACTGGAACAGCTTGGCTAGGGGTGCGGCAAGTTCTGGAGCAGAAATATTCAGTACTATTGCCAAAATATTGTCAGGGCCCATAGCCTTTCAATATCCATTGTCTTCAGCCGCTTCTTGATGTCACAGGGAATGTAGCGAATTGGCCGAAGACTGGCATATTCGATGCTGAGGCCAAGATGGATCATCCACTCAGCACTTCTGGCTGAAGATTGTTGCAAATGCTTCAGCCTTATCTTTTGCACTGATGTGTTGGGCTCCTCCATCATTGAGGATGGGGATATTTGTGGAGCCTCCTCTTCCAGTGAGTTGTTTAATTGTCCACCACCATTCATAACTGGATGTGGCAGGACTGCAGAGCTTAGATCTGATCCTTTGGCTGTGGAATCGCTTAGCTCTGTTTATCACTATTTGGCACGCAAAGATGTTGTAGCTTCACCAGGTTGATACTTCATAGCAGGGGCAATGTCAGTTCCCTGCTGCATTTCGAAGTTTAAACTTGAGATAGGGCATCAGTGTGACATTGTCCTTTCTTGCGATGTGGGTAATGTTTAGCTAACCTGGTTACATTTAAAATCATTCTTCATTGAGGAAAGATTATTTGGGGATCAGAATTATGATTTTTTTTCTATCTTTTGGAGTCAGGCATAAGCAATGATATTGATTTCAGAACTCAGTGACTCTTCAAATCCCAATTACATATTGTCTAAAGGGTCTCGGGGTTTTACGTGGCAATTAGCACCTAGGTTGTTAATAATAGTCAAGCTGTTCTGGGTTACCCGTAGGGCCACTCTGGGTGTCTCACCCTGTAAATGCAAATTCTTTTGACCGTAGGGCAAAGCTGCTCTTGTCAAGCTTAACTCTTCCCAGTCCACCTTCATAACCTGTGAATTCCTTTGCTCAAATCCAGATACTATTGTCAATATGATTGCCAGGAGATTGGTGGGCTACAATTGGATTTTGGCCTCCCTCAAGGATTCTAGTTTAGTGTGCAGCTTTTGTGCAAGCACAACTGGGGTGTTCCAATTGCTGCTGCCAGGCTCTATTAGTTGGTACTGCAACATGTGGTTAATCTTCTCCCGAACCTCGGGCAACTTTTCTGGACCCAGATGATCAGGGTGTTGCCTTATGGGAGGGGTCTCTCCCATATCCACATCAGGTAGACCTACAGTGGTGCAGCCTAGTTTGTCTTTACAGGTTGTTTTAAATGCATTTAGCAGCCCTGTCAGGCCTCCATGCTGTTCTGCATTTAGCTGGGCAAATATTGATTCCAATTTCATTAGAATTTCTCTGTTGGCTAGTTGGATAGTAGGGGGTTCAATGTGGGATTCACCTTTGTCTGCCTGCAATTCATCTTGTACGAAACAAGAAAAAAAACTGAAGTTTAAAGTGGGAGTTTAGACTTTGGGAACTACTGTGCCTCAGGATTTCTGCACACACATCAGCCGGGAAAAGGTTGATATGCACAATTGGTGCCTTTCACATCTTTAGGCCGGGAACTGGCCCTGCACAGAAGAAAAAGAAGGAAAGTGAAAAAGTGCAAACTGCAGGTCAGGTGAGCTGAAGAGGAGTGCCATGGCAGAGAAAGTGTCTCAAGGAGCAGGACACCGGGAGGGGGACAGGGAGAAGGTCCCAAACGAAGAAGAAGTTCCCAAAGAAGGAGGTGCGACAGAAAGAGGTCCTAGAAGACAGTCCCAGGTAAGGGACAAGGACAGAGATCAGAAACAGATCCTGTCAAGTAAAGTTGGGAAAAAGGAGCAGAGCACTAGTCTCTGAATTAGAGGGAGCTGTGGGGGGCAATCTTGAAGCAAAGTGGGCTCAAGAGAAGCCTGAAAATCTGAGAAGCCAAAGGTTGGTGACTCTGCGCTGTGGGCCGTATGGGAAAAGGTACCCATTTGGAGCAAGGGTGTTCTGCTTCGCATGGCCCGAAGGTCTGAAATTGTGCTTGGAAGGTGGTGCTTGAGTGTACACTTAAATCCAGGGGAAAGGAATCTCGGAAGGTGAGATTGAAACCCTGGAGATGGATCCTTGTTGAAGCTGTCCGAGTGGGAATGACTTATGGAGAGAATTCCAAGGCGAGTTCTTCAAAGGTGGAGTTTGGAAACCCTCTTGAGAAAAACAGAGTTTTAGTGAGACCAGTTGTCTCACGGTGTAACAAGCTTCTGGGTAGGTTTTGAGAAATCCAAAGAATCTGCTTTGGTTGCATATATCATTTACTTTGGAGTGTAGTGTGACATCCACAGTTCCCCAGTTGGTTCACATGTACTGCATATATACCAATATTAGAGTGTAAGATAGATATGGTGAATTGTTTTATATTTCTGAATTCTCATGTGTCTGTTAAGTGATAGCTGGGGTTTGTTTTGAGGTATTTCCAATCTTTTTGTCTGGTGCTATATAGTTCCTTCTCCTTATTTAATAAATATTCTTTGTGTTAAAAGTTCATCAGATTCCTGTGAATTTGTTCAGTAATTTAGCTCCATGGTTTCTAAGAAAAAGTTAGGATGTACCAAGCCGGGTTTCACTCTGGGATCTGACTTGTCCAGTAGTTACATTGTTAGGAATACGTATCTCCAGGAGCTAAGTGTACTTTTGTTAAATTTGGAAGGACATTAAATTCTCTGGTCACTTTTTTGGGAACTGACCTGGGCTTTTTTAAAAGGTTACAAGTTTGGTCTGTGAGCAAGCTGTTTTTTCCAAGAAATCACATGACTTCAGCAAAAATGACCAGCAAGACACCTGGGGAGATAAGAGCCACTTGTTTACTTGAAATGTAGTTGTTGGAGATAAAGAAAACATTGTTTTCAGATGCTGGAAACATTGCTCAATTGCTGGAAACCACCTGACTAAGAGGGATTTCTGTATTAGAACTTGTATTTTGGACTCAGTTTTGGGAATAAACTGAAAAAGTTTGGCTAACTATCTCTCTCAATGCCTTGTCTGAAATTCAGTGTGGTTATCAACCTCCAGCTAGAGAAGCTCATCCCAGTATAACTCGTCTGTATTTGGAAGCCTGAGAAGCTAAGATAAGAGAGGGATCCCAAGGACAGTGATTCACCGAAGCTCCTTTGAAAAGAACTTCCTGACGATTACTGTGACAAGCAGTCCATCTTCGCACGCAGGAACACCAGATCAACAGCATCTAAGCCCTATGAACTTTAGACTTTTTCATAAAGCTTTCCTATTGGCCAACCTCTGCAGAGACCCTATTTGTTTTGTCTTTTGTGTATATATGTGTGTTGGGATTTAAAGGGGTATATAGTTAGCTAATTCAATTCACTCCACATGATATCAAGAAATGGCTGAAGGCTCTGGATACTGCAAAGGCTATGGGCCCTGACAATATTCCAGCAATAGTACTGAAGACTTGTGCTCCAGAACTTGCCATGACCCTAGCCAAGCTGTTCCAGTAAGCTACAACACTAGCATTCACCCAGCTAAGTGGAAGGTTGTCCAGGTATGTCCTGTCCACAAAAAGCAGGACAAATCCAACCCAGCCAGTTACTGCCCCATCAGTCTACTCTCCATCATCAGTAAAGTAATGGAAGGGGGTCATCCTCTCTGGGCTCAGGAGAGGTGCCAGAGGACTGGAGGACAGCAAATGTGATACCATTATTCAAGAAGGGTAATAGAGATAAACCAGGTAATTACAGGCCAGTGAGTCTAACATCAGTGGTAGGGAAGCTATTGGAAAAAAATTCTGAGGGACAGGATTAATCTCCACTTGGAGAGGCAGGGATTAATCAGGGATGGTCAGCATGGCTTTGTCAGAGGGAGGTCATGTCTAACAAATTTGATTGAGTTTTTTGAGGAGGTGACTAGTTGTGTAGATGAGAGTAGTGCAATTGATGTAGTCTACACAAACTCCAGTAAGGCTTTTGACAAGGTTCCGCATGGGAGAATGGTCATGGGATGCAGGGCAATTTGGCAAATTGGATCCAAAATTGCCTTAGTGGCAGGAACAGAAGGTTGTTTTTGCAATTGGAAGCCTGTGACGAGTGGTGTACTGCAGGGATGGTGCTGGGACCTTGCTGTTTGTGGTGTACGTTAATGGTTTAGAGGTGAATATAGGAGGTATGATCAGTAAGTTCGCAGTTGACAAGAAAATAGGTGGGGTCATAAATAGTGAGGAGGAAAGCCTTAGATTACAGGAAGGTATAGATGGACTGGTAAGATGGGCAGAGCAGTGGCAAATGGAATTTAATCCAGAGAAGTATGAGGTAATACATTTTGGGAGGACTAACACGGCAAAGGAATACACAATGAATGGTAGGACCCTAGGAAGTACAGAGGATCAGAGGGACCTTGGTGTATGTGTCCATAGATCCCTGAAGGCAGCAGCACAGGTAGATAAGATGGTTAAGAAGGCATATAGGATACTTTTTGCCTTTATTATCCGAGGCATAGAATATAAGAGCAGGGAGGTTTTGTTGGAGCTGTACAAAACGCTAGTTAGGCCACAGCTGGAGTACTGTGTGCAGTTCTGGTCATCACACTGTAGGAAGGATGTGATCGCACTGGAGGAATGCAGAGGAGATTCATCAGGATGTTGCCTGGCTGGAGCATATCAGCTATGAAGAGAGACTGGATGGGTAAGGGCTGTTTTCCTTAGAGCAGAGAATGCTGAGGGGGAACCTGACAGAGGTATCCAAAATTATGAGGGGCATAGATAGGGTAGATAAGAAGAAACTGTTCCCCTTAGCAGAGGTGCCAATAACCAGGGGTCATAGATTTAAGGTAAGGTGCAGGAGGTTTAGAGAGGATTTCAGGAAAAATGTTTTCACCCAGAGGGTGGTTGGAATCTGGAACACACTGCCTGAGGGGGTGGAAGAGGCAGGAATCCTCACAACATTTAAGAAGTATTTAGATGAGCATTTGAAACACCATAGCATACAAGGCTATGGGCCAACTGCTGGAAAATGGGATTCGAATAGATAGATGCTTGATGGCCGGCATGGACACAATGAGCCGAAGGGCTTGTTTCTTTGCTGTGTAACTCTATGAGTCTATGACTCATCAACACTGCTATCAAGCGGCACTTGCTTAGCAATAACCTGCTCACTGATGCCCAGTTTGGGTTCCGCCAAGGCCACTCTGCTCTTGACCTCATTGCAGCCTTGGTTCAAACATGGACAAAAGAGCTGAACCCTAGAGGTGAGGTGAGAGTGAACTCCCTTTGGCTGCATTTGACCAAGTATGGCATGAAGAAGCCCTAGCAAAACTGGACTCAGTGGAAATCAGGGGGAAACGCCTTGCTTGTTGGAGTCATAGCTAGCACAAAGGAAGATTGTTGTGGTTGCTGGAGATCAGTCATCTCAGCTCCAGGACATCACCACAGGAGTTCCTCGGAGCAGTGTCCTCGGCCCAACCATCTTCAGCTGCTTCATCAATGGCCTTCCTTCCATGATAAGGTCAGAAATGGGAATGTTCGCTGATGATCGCACAATGTTCAACACCATGCTCGACTCCTCAGATACTGAAGCAGCCCATGTCCAAATGCAGCAAGACCTGGACAATATCCAAGCTTGGGCTGACAAATGGCAAGTAACATTCGTGCCACCCAAGTGCCAGGCAATGACCACCTCCAACAAGAGAGAATCCAATCATCGCCCCTTGATGTTCAATGCATTACCATCACTGAATCCCCACTTTCAACATCCTGGGGGTTAGCATTGACCAGAAACTGAACTGGACTAGCCATATAAATACTGTGGCTACAAGAGCAGGTCAGAAGCTAGGAATAGCGCAAAGAGTAACTCATCTTCTGACCCCCCAAAGTCTGTCCACCATCTACAAGACATAAGTCAGGAATGTAATGGAATACTCCCCACTTGGATGAGTGCAGATCTCACAACATTCGAGGAACTTAACACCGTCCAGGACAAAGCAGCCCGCTTGATTGGCACCACATCCACAATCATTCCCTCCACCACCGATGCATAATAGAAGTAGTGTGTACCATCTACAAGATGCACTGCAGGAATTCACCAAGGTTCTTTTGACACACCTTCAAAACCCACGAGCACTACCATTTAGAAGGACAAGGACAGTGAATAGATGGGAACACCACCACCTGCACATTCCCCTCCAAGTCACTTACCATCCTGACTTGGAAATATATCACCGTTCCTTTACTGTCGCTG
Organism: Carcharodon carcharias; assembly: GCF_017639515.1. Taxonomy (NCBI): domain Eukaryota; kingdom Metazoa; phylum Chordata; class Chondrichthyes; order Lamniformes; family Lamnidae; genus Carcharodon; species Carcharodon carcharias. Next base: position 190,251,206 of record NC_054472.1, read on the forward strand.
TGTCAAAATCCTGGAACTCCCTTCCTCACAGCACCATGGGTATAACTACACCACATGGGCTGCTGCAGTTCAAGAAGGCAGCTGACCACCACCTCTCAAGGGCAACTAGGGATGGACAATAAATGCTGGCCCAGCCAGCGAAGCCCACACCCCTTGAATGAATAAAAAAGAAACTTCCAGATTACAAATTGTATGTTAACCAGCTTTTGCATTTTGCTTTTAGAAAGAAGCTTTGTTTCATAATAAATCAGTCATTCTAAGTTCATTGGAAGAAGCCTGGTTAAAGTTTTTTTTATTCTGGTTCTAACAATAGCAAAAGTAAACATTTGGCCATTTTAGTGAGTGAATTAAACATTTACACTTATGGTGCAACCTGGAAGTAGTAGTAGAGAAACTGCGCACTCCTCCCATCCCGGGCATATCATAGATTGCGGACTCTTATGGGATATCAAAACACGGACAACAGGTGATTGGATGTGGAATAATAATAATTGCTGATAGATAATAGGATAGATACCAGGGCCACGATTTTCCATGCACGCCGGTGTCAGGCGTGTTAGGTGGCATGAGCGGACAATATGGTGTGATCAATTTCACAGCGCTGTGAAACCAGTTTGCAGTTATCTGCTCAGCCCGCCGACAGCGGACTGCCTTCCCCGCCATGAGGTGTTGGGAACCTCATTGTAATATGTCAGCACATCTTTATAAGGCCAGCCCACCGGACTCATCCCTCCCCACTGGATTTTCTGCCCAGGTCGAGGAAAGAAACCTCGATATGTTTTACAACATAAGCGACATGCACCAGGCAGGCTGCACTTCGCTCAGGATTCAAGGTTTGCTCGTGTACCTTGATTCAGTCAGCACTCACAGTCATCAACACCAGGCTTCACAGACAGCACCACATCACTTTTAGAGGGGCTCACAGTGGGTTTCTACCTACCGGGTCAGCCATTAGTGTGTGGCTTTTCAATGGCTGCAGAGCTAGAGAAGGGGGAGAAGTGACCTCAGGCAAGAGAAGAGGCTGCAGGAGGAGAGCTGTACTGGGGAAGGAGGGTAACCCGTGGTGTGCGTGATGGCACATGTTGATCTGTGCAAGTGTCCTCAAAATGGTGAGGGTTGAGGAGGCACTCTCCAGAAGAGATGAGGCCAGATAGACATGTGAGGTTACGTGTGTGAGAATGGGTGATGATATCCCTTGAGCTGGTAGTGAGTGAGATGCCAGTGAATGGGCTTGAGTATGTGAGTTTTGAGTGATCAGATGGTTGCCATACCCTGGCTGCATGGATGAGATCATTCATCCTCTTTCTACATTGGATAGCCAACCTGTTCTGTGCAGCATTGGCACTGATCACCACTGCCATTGCCTACCAAGCCAAAGTAGTAATGTTGCTGCCCCTCCAGCAGCCAGAGCGGGAATAGAGGACATCGTGCCTCCAAGGCATCCAAAAGGCATTTGAGGGCTGCAGTCTTCATGCCTTTTGGAGCCATATCTTCTTTGCCGCAGTCCTGGGCTGGAAGCACTGAGTGCAGCTGGACTTTAAATATGGCGCCCAACGTGATGAAGCAGCGAGATGATGGCGTGGCAGATGAATGAGAGTATGCCCGCCATGGAAACGGCATGTTTCCTGGAAATGAATAAGTAGTGTTGTGGGTTTGGAATGATGCAACGTGAAAACTCACCATCATGGCCAGCGGGCAAAACATTGTTTTACCCACTTGTTATCAAATCTGTGCAGATTAGTGCAAATCTGGGATGATTCTGCCCCAAGTTTCTTATACATTAATAAACCAAAATGGCTTTGGACATTGCTAAGTCTTTTCTAAAGATGGAAGATTTATTCCTGACTGGATTACAAAAAGTAACCAAGTCTGAGCTAATGGAATTGACGATAAACTGAAGTTAGAATTAACCATCTGGGCGAGGAAAGCAGACATAGTTGAGATTGGAAGGAATACAAGAGAGACCATATTCTCCAGGGGGTGAGTCAATTGTGTAAACTGGGATTCAGTTGCAAATGAAGCAGCTTGACCATGAAAAAGAAATGAAGGAACTTAAGCTTGAACAGGAAAGAGAATTGGAATTGAGAAGGCTTGAGAGAGAGAGGAAAATGAAAAAGAAAGAACAAAGGAAATGGAAATAAAAAACTTGAACAAGAAAAAGCATTTAAGCAGCTCAAACTCGAATTTCAGGCAAAAGAGAAGGAACGAGAAAGGGAATACCAGCTTAGAAGGCTGGAATTAAAAAAAGAGGTCGCAGCTGTTGGGGGAAGTTTTGATGATGGAAGAACTAACCCCAACCCAGAGCCCAGTGGGGGAAATGTTTAAATTTGTACAAGCCCTTCCAAAGTTTGATGAAAGGGATGTAGAGGCAACCTTCATTTTGTTTGAGAAAGTAGCTAAGCAAATGAAGTGGCCAAAAGAAAACTGGACACTGCTCCTGCAAAGCAGGTTGACGGGCAGGGTTCATAAGGTTTATGCATCACTTTCAGTAGAGGTTTATAAGACCATAAGACCATTCTGCCCATTGAGTCTGCTCCGCCATTCACTGAGATCATGGCTGATCTGTTAACCCTCTACTCCACTTTCCTGCCTTTTCCCCCATAACCCTTGACTCTCTTACTGATTAAAAATCTGTCTGCCTCCCCCTTGAATATACTTCATGACCCAACCTCTACAGCCCTCTGCAGTAAAGAATTCTACAGATTGACTACCCTCTGATAGAAGAAATTCCTCCTCATCTCTGTTTTAAATGGGTGCCCCCTTACTCTGAGATTATGCCCTGTGGTCCTGGACTCTCCCACAAAGGGGAACAGTCTCTCAGCATCTACCCTGTCAAGCCCCCTAAGAATCTTACATGTTTCAATTAGGTCACCTCTCATTCTTCTAAATTCCAATGAGTACAGGCCCAACCTACTCAACCTCTCCTCATAAGAAAATCCCTCCATGCCCAAAATCAACCAAGTGAACATTCTCTGGACTGCCTCCAATGCCGGTATATCTTTCTTTAGATAAGGGACCAAAATTATTCACAGTATTCCAGGTGTGTTCTAACTAGTGCCTTGTATAGTTTTAGCAAGACTTCCCTATTTTTATACTCCATTCCCTTTGAATTAAAGGCCTACATTCCATTTGCCTTCCCTATTACCTGTTGAACTTTTTGTGTTTCATACACGAGGACCCCCAAATCCCTCTGTGCTATAGCTTTCTGTAGTCTTTCTCCATTTAAATAATATTCAGCTCTTCTATTTTTCCTGCCAATGCAAAGTGCATTACCTCACATTTTCCCACATTATATTCCATCTGCCAAGTTTTTGCCCACTCACTTAACCTGTCTATATCCCTCTGTAGACTCCTTGTGTCATCCTCCTTGTGCCTTCCCACCTATTTTTGCATCATCCGCAAACTTGGTGATGGTACATTCACTTCCCTCATCTAATTCATTAATACATATTGTAAATAATTAAGGCCCCAGCACTGATCCCTGTGGCACTCCGCTAGTTACAGGTTGCCATCCTGAAAATGCCTCCCTTATTCCAACTCTCTGTCTTCTATTAGTTAGCCTATCCATGCTAATATACTTCCCCCAATACCAGGAGTCCTTATCTTATTAAATAGCCTAATGTGCGGTACAAAGAACAAAGAAAAGTACAGCACAGGAACAGGCCTTTCGGCCCTCCAAGCCTGCGCCGATCATGTTGTCTGTCAAACTAAAACATTTTGCACTTCCAGGGTCCGTATCCCTCTATTCCCATCCTATTCATGTATTTGTCAAGCTGCCTCTTAAACACTACTATCGTACCTGCTTCCACCACCTCCTCTGACAGCGAGTTCCAGACACTCACTACCCTCTGCATAAAAAACTTGCCCCGCACATCTCCTCCATAGTTTTCTCCTCTCACCTTAAATCTGTGTCCCCTAGTAATTGACTCTTCCACCCTGGGAAAAAGCTTCTGACTATCTACTCTGTCCATGCCACTCATAATTTTGTAAACTTCTATCAAGTCGCTCCTCAATCTCTGTCGCTCTAGTGAGAACAATCCGAGTTTCTCCAACCTCCCCTCATAGCTAATAACCTCCAGACAGGCAGCATCCTGGTAAACCTCCTCTGCACCCTCTCCAACACCTCCATATCCTTCTGATAATGTGGCGACTAGAATTGCACGCAATATTCCAAGTGCGGCCTAACCAAGTTTCTGTACAGCTGCAGCATGACTTCCCAGCTTTTAGACTCAATACCCCTGCCGATGAAGGCAAGCATGCCATATGCCTTCCTGACTACCTTATCCACCTGCGTTGCCACTTTCAGTGACCTGTGGACCTGTACATCCAGATCCCTCTGCCTGTCGATGCACTTAAGGGTCCTGCCATTTACTGTATAATTCCTATCTGTATTAGACCTTCCAAAATGCACTACCTCACATTTGTCTGGATTAAACGCCATCTGCCATTTTTCCGCCCAAGTCTCCAACCGATCTATATCCCGTTGTATCCTTTGACAATCCTCTTCACTATCTGCAACTCCTCCAACCTTAGTGTCGTCTGCAAACTTACTAATTAGTCCAGTTACATTTTCCTCCAAATCATTTACGTATACTACAAACAGCAAAGGTCCCAGCACTGATCCCTGCGGAACACCACTAGTCACAGCTCTCCATTCAGAAAAGCACCCTTCCATTGCTACCCTCTGAGTTCTATGACCAAGCCAATTCTGTATCCATCTTGCCAGCTCGCCTCTGATCCCGTGCGACTTTACCTTCTGTACCAGTCTGCCATGAGGGACCTTGTCAAAGGCCTTACTGAAATCCATTTAGATAACATCCACTGCCCTTCCATCGTTGATCATCTTTGTCACTTTCTCAAAAAACTCGATCAAGTTAGTGAGACACGACCTCCCCTTCACAAAATCATGCTGCTTCTCACTAATATGCTCATTTTTTTCCAAATGGTTGTAAATCCTGTCACGAAGAATCTTTTCTAATAATTTCCCTACCACTGACGTAGGGCTCACCGGCCTGTAATTTCCTGGATTATCCCTGCTACCCTTCTTAAACAATGGAACAACATTGGCCATTCTCCAGTCCTCTGGGACCTCACCTGTAACCAGTGAGGATACAAAGATTTCTGTCAAGGCCCCAGCAACCTCCTCCCTTGCCTCCCACAGTACTCTGGGGTAGATCCCATCTGGCCCTGGGGACTTATCCACCTTAATATTCTTCAAGACGCCTAACACCTCTTTTGTGATCTCAACATGATCCAGGCTATCTACATACTCTTCCCTAGATAAATTGACCGCTAAATCCTTCTCTTTGGTGAATACTGCTGAGAAGTACTCACTTAGTATCTCTCCCATTTCTTCTGGCTCCACACACAGATTCCCAACTCTGTCCCTGAGCAGGCCTACCCTATCCCTGGCTACCCTCTTTCTTTTTACATATGTATAAAAGACCTAGGGATTTTCCTTAATCCTAGTTGCCAATGACTTTTCATGACCCCTTTTAGCCCTCCTGACTCCTTGCTGAAGCTTCTTCCTACTTTCTTTATATTCTCCATGAGCTTCATCTGTTCCCAGCCTTCTAGCCCTTACGAATGCTTCCCTTTTCTTTTTGGCTAATTTCACAATATCCTTCGTTATCCAAGGTTCCTGAAACTTGCCATAATTATCCTTCATCCTAGCAGGAACATGCCGGTCCTGAATTCTTATCAACTGACGTTTGAAAGCCCCCCACATGTCAGTTGTTGATTTGCCCTCAAACATCTGCCTCCAGTCTAGTACCTTATTGTACGCCTTTTGGAAATCCAAATACATCATATCTACTGGTTCCCCTTTAGCTATCCTGCTTGTTGCCCCCCTCAAAGAATTCTAATAAATTTGTTAGGCATGCTTTCCCCTTCATGAAGCCATGCTGACTCTGTTTGATTATGTGATGTATTTCTAAACACTCTGCTATTACATCCTTTGTAATGGATTCCAACATTTTCCCGATGACAGATGTTAAGCTAACTGGCCTATGGTTACCTATTTTTTGTCTCCCTCCCTTTTTGAATAAGGGTGTTATATTGGCTGCTCTCCAATCCTCTGGGACTTTTCCAGAATCTAAGGATTCTTGAAAGATTACTACCAGTGCATCTACTATCTCTGTAGCTATTTCCTTTAATATCCTAGGATGCAACCCATCAGGTCCAGGGGACATATCGGCCTTTAGCCCCATTAGTTTCGCTAGTACTTTTTCTGTAGTGATAGTTATTGTATTTATTTCCTCCCCCTCCCATCCCAATTTGCCCCTTGATTATTTAGTATTTTTGGAATACTATTAGTATCTTCTACTGTGAAGACTGAAGCTAAATATTTATTCAACTCCTCTTCCTTTTCCTGGTTCCCATTATCGTTTCCCCAGTTTCATTCTCTAAAGGGCCTATGTTCACTTTGGCCTCTCTCTTCCTTTTTATATATTTAAAGAAGCTCTTACTGTTTTTACATTTCTTGCTAGTTTACCCTCAAAGTTTATTTTCTCCCTCTTTGTTATTTTTTGGTCATCTTTTGGTTTTTAAAACGTTCCCAATTCTCTGGCTTACCATTAATCTTTGCCATGTTGTACGTTTTTTCTTTCAATTTGATACTGTCCTTAACTTCCTTGGTTAACTGTGGTTGTTTCATCCCCTTCCTTGAATCATTCTTCCTCACTGGATATATCTTTTTTTGAGAGTCATGAACTATTCTCTTAAACGTTTGCTGTTGTTCATCAACCACCTTTTCTGTTAAACTGCTTTCCCAGTCCACTCCAGCCAACTTTGCCTTCATTCCATTCTAATTACTCTTATTTAAGTTTAGCACAGTTGTTTCCAACCCAAGTTTCTCACTCTCAAACTGATTGCTAAATTCACCATATTATGGTCACTGCTTCCTGGGGGATACTTTACTCTGAAATCATTTTTTAAACCTGCCTTATTACACATTACCAGATCAAAAATAGCTTGATCCCTGGTTGGATTCACAACATATTGTTCTAAGAAACTGTCCTGAATACACTCTATTAATTCTTGCTTGTGTCTACCTCTGCCAATTTGTTTTTCCCAATCTACATGAAGGTTAAAGTCACCCAAGGTTAATGTACTGCCTCTTTTACATCCCCTCATTATCTCCTGATTTATTCTCTGTCCTACAGTATAGCTGCTGTCAGGGGGCCTATAGACTACTCCTACCAGTATCTTCTTCCCCTCGTTATTTCTTACCTCCACCCCTATGGATTCTACATCTTCCGATCCAAGATCCTTTCTTGCAGTCAGACTTATTCCATCTTGTGCTAACAAAACTACCCCACCACCCTTTCCTTCCTGCCTGTCCTTTCAAAAAGTCACATACCCCTGAATATTTAGTTCCCAGCTTTGATCTCCTTGTAACCACGTCTCTGTAATGGCTTTAAGATCATACCCATTAACCTCAATTTGTGCCATTAATTCATTTGTTTTGTTTGAATACTACACGCATTTAAGTAAAGAGCCATTAATTTTGTCTTTTTACCATTTTTTCTCCTTTTGACCCTACTTACTGCTGTTTTTTAATGTTTGTAGACTCTGTCCTTTCCTGTCACACTCTGGGTATCATTCCCTAAATTGCTGCCCTGCAAGGCTGCCATTTCCTTTTGCTTTGTAAGCCTCAGTATTTGTAAGCCCTTTCCAGAACCCTCGCCCCTTCTATTTAGTTTAAAGTCCTCTTTACAGCCCTAGTTATTCAGTTCACCAGGAGATTGGTCCCAGCACTGTTCAAGTGAAGCCCTACCCAGTTCTGGTGCCAGTGCCCTGTGAACTGAAATCCCATGAACTGAAACTCACCTAGGGGCCATCCACTCAGGGATTGTCCACCCCATCTGAATCTTCTCTTCCTGGGACCCCAGCAGCTCCAGCTCCACAGGCCGCAGAGAGTGCCACTGCCGTATAGCAGGACTTCAAAAGCAGGCTGGGGCCTTCCATGTCTCAGCCCTCCAGAGGACGCCAACCAAGGTCATCACAGGCAGGGCTTAACAGTCAGCAGGCTGCCTCTACCTCTGCTGTGGATGTCGGGGAAGTACCAAGATGTAGCGGCAGGTTAGGAAAGTTAAGAAGACGTAGTTGCACAACCTGGGCACGGGTGTTAATCACAAATACATAATATTCACAGTTGTAAATAAATTCCCAAGAGTATCTCCTTGCCTATGGCTCCTTGTTATGATGAGCAATGTTCACGTCACTTAGATGTGAAAGCTTGGTTCCTGCACAAGATAAAGGCAGGTGTCTCAGACCAGAGCCCTTTCCCTGTGCTTTGTGTAACCTCCAGACCAAACTGATGGTCCGGCTTCACACTCACTGGACATAATTGTAATGCTTGCACCTTGATGATGCTTGACATTGCTGACAGAATGTTGTGGGCCGATGTCACAGAGTTGTGTCATTCTCTCTGTTCTTGGGGCTGCCTCCCCAGGCCCACAGCATCTGTGACCAGTGACGCTGTCTTCCTGAAGGGGTCAGGTGCTGAAGGCTGACACAGGATCAGGTGTATTTAAAGTTTCACAGCTGTGTCTCCATGATATGTCCCTGATCAGAGAGCTTAAGCGAGCTGCCCTCAGCCAGACAGGAGTCAAACAGTAACAGAGGCAATGTGAAGATCTATGGAGTGGCCTCACTGCATGTTGTCATCATCCTCTTGGAATCTAGTGACTATTAGGGCCTCCGCTGTGTCTCCATCCCAGGAGCCTGAGCACTGAGGGTTTGTGCGTTGCTATCAGCCAGACTGGAGTCAAATGATCACAGACATAAAGTGAGGATTTATGGTGTCTCCTCATTGTATGTTGTCAACATCCTCCACTAATGTAGCAGCTATGAGGGCCCCCTGAGCCCTCCTACCTCGTCTGGCCAGTACGATGGCCTCATTGCCAGCATCCTCGCCTTTGAGGACCTCCTCACCCTCATCCTCGTTGATGTCCTCCCTATCGGAGGAGATGTGCAGCTCATCCATCTCCTCAGTCAGCTCCTCCCTCTGTTGCAATGCCAGGTTGTAAAGTGTGCAGCAGGCAATGACGACGCATGTAGATTGTAGTCCAGGGCTCCACCAGACCAGCCCAGGCACCAGAACCTCATTTTCAACATCGCAATGGTAGAAGGTGGGAAGGTGAAAGGAAGGCAAATAGCCAGGAAAGAGAAGGGACAGCTGGGAATTCCTTCGGGAACTCTTCCTCAAACCAAAAAGGAAGATGCTGAGGGTGGAAGTGATATTCGACTGTAACAAGGTGGGACACCTTCATGCAGACTGCTGGAAGTTGTGCGGGAAATCCATGGGACTTCGTGGGGTACGTAAAGGCGATTCAGAAAAAGGAGCCCTGACTGAAAATACAACAGATCAATTTGTAGTGTTAACTAGAGCTGTGAGACCAAGTGTGAACATTGCTGTGAGTTCAGGGGAGGTGAATAAGGTACATGAGCGTTATAAAAAATTTTTGTTAAGAGGAAAAGTAACCCCTTATCCCTCAAATGAAACAGCTAAACCTATAACTATATTAAGAGATGCGGAGCTACCCAAACACATTTGCTCGGGGAAGGCATAACCTTTCCATCAGAGAGCACATTAAAAGCCAAACTTTTAATAAATGGTAACAAAACAGAATTACCTGGAAAAACTGGTTCTGCTGAAGGGTCATGAGGACTCGAAACGTCAACTCTTTTCTTCTCCGCCGATGCTGCCAGACCTGCTGAGTTTTTCCAGGTAATTCTGTTTTTGTTTTGGATTTCCAGCATCCGCAGTTTTTTGTTTTTAATAAATGGTATTGGCAAGGAGTATATACCCATACCTTTGTACCAGGTGTGCTTGGAGTGTGACCTAATGTCTGGGACAGTGACAGTAGGGGTTGTCCAGGAGTTATCTGTAGATGGAGTTGACTTACTCCTGGGAAATGATTCAGCTAGAGAGAAGGTAGTGGCCTCTCCCATAGTTATGGAAAGCCCAAGTGAAGTTAAAGAGAGTGAGCAATTACAGGAAAAGGTTCCAGGAATTTTACCTTCGTGTGTGGTGACCTGAGCCATTGCTAAGAAAAGTCCATCATCAGAGGTCAAAGTGATGCCACACAGAGATATTCAGTCAGCCAAAACTTTCTTCAGAGACTTGGATAATCCAAAAGAAATGTTTTGTAAATCTTCTCTAATCAAGGCTGAAGAATCCGATCCAGAGTTAAATAAGGTAGCACGATCACCCAAAACTGAAGCTGATTGGGTTCCGGAATGTTATTGTATTAAAAAGGAGATTCTGATGAGGAAGTGCAGACCTCCTGACAGACCTGCAGACAAACAGCGGATGGTTGTTCATCAGGTAGTGGTATTGACCAAATATTGTAAAGAGATATTATGGATAGCATATGATATTCCAATGGCTAGACATGTAGGGATATGGAAAACCTTGCGCAGATAAATCAAATTTTTACTGGCCAGGTCTTAACAAGGACATGGCGCAGTTTTGTAAAACGCGCCATCACCTTCACTCTTTCTTGGTCTATTTGGGAATTTCCCTGGTCTCCATTTAAGTCTGCCATAAAGCTATTGGCTAAATCCATATTGGCTCATTAGCTTGTTCCTTTGGCTTGGAAAGCGGCATTCCCCTAACTTTTTCCATGTCCTTTGGAACACTTCTGCCCTCAAATGGATGTTCAGCCTCTTCCGTTCTCCCTTGTGGCTCTTCAACTGGGTGAGGCATCTCACACACTATCTGCTTGTCTGTTTAGGAACTCACTTCGTCCCTATTTAAATCTGGAAAGAAGGTTTCTGTAAACCATACTTCAGGCAAATATTCAACCTTTACCTTTCCTGTTTTACCAATTTGCCTTCCTTCAGGCTCTTCAAATAAGTGGGGCATACCCCTCACAGTCTCTTTTCCTGCTCTGGGACTTTTTAAAAAATTCATCCACGGGATGTGGGCTTCACTGGCTCGGCCAGCATTTATTGCCCGTCCCTAGTTGCCCTTGAGAAGGCCTTCTTGAACCGCTGCAGTCCATGTGGTGTAGGTACACCCACAGTGCTGTTAGGAAGGGAGTTCCAGGATTTTGACCCAGCGACAGTGAAGGAACGGTGATATATTGTCGAAGGAGCCTTGGTGAATTCCTGCAATGTATCTTGTGAATGGTACACACTGCTGCTACTGTGCATCGGTGGTGGAGGGACTGAATGTTTGTGGATGTGGTGCCATTCAAGTGGGCTGCTTTGTCCTGGATGGTGTCAAGCTTCCTGAGTGTTGTGGGAGCTGCACTCATCCAGGCAAGTGGGGAGTATTCCATCACACTCCTGACTTGTGCCTTGTAGACGGTGGTAGGCTTTGGGGACAAAAACAAAAATAAAAACACCTGAGAAAACTCAGTAGGTCTGACAGCATCTGCGGAGAGGAACACAGGTGATAGGCTTTGGGGAGTCAGGAGTTGAGTCACTCATCGCAGGATTCCTAGCCTTCTCTTGTCCTGGTTAATTCTAGGCAGGATGTTCCTGCCAGTCCAATTTCTGGGTCATTCTTTGGGTCTGTTTTACATTCTACTGGTCCTTCCTGGACCTCTGTTTACTCTTCTGACCTAACTTTGGCCTTGTTAAATTCAAGAAGCCCTTTCTTAGTTACCTAAATTGTTACAGGTTCTAATTCACCCTTTGGGGCCTCTGAACATTCTACAGCTCCCTCACTCCAGATTCCTGCTGGTTGTTGCAGACCTCTTTTCTTTTGCTAGCTAACACTTTACTGCCAGACAAATCGTTTCCAAGGAGGATATCGACCCTTGCTACTAGTAGCTCGGGGACAATTCCTACTGTTACTAAGCCTGAGATGAGGTCACACTGTAGATGGACCCGATGGAGCGGCGCAAACATGTATCCTCCTCCCATTCCTCTGATCAGTGCCTTGGCTTTCAGGGAGGACTGGGGTGATAGATCTATGTTTCCAACATTAAGGACTGAGTGGCCCCTGTATCCTGGAGCAGTACAATGGACTTGCTCACATCCTGGGACGAGTACGGGGGACACTGTTCCTGAAAGGACAAAATGCCAAAAGCTCTCTGGGAGTTTGCCTGGCTCAGTCACACATAGGGTAGTACCTCTGGAGGGCAAGTTTCTGCAGTGAGGATACGTACCTGCTCTGCCTATTGTTGTGTCCTTCTGGGGTCGACTCTTATGGAGCCCTATTAGACCCTTGGTCTTCCCTTTCAACTTCCAGCATTCAGGTCTGGAGTGTCCTATTTTATTATAATGGGAACATACCAGTCACCGTGAGTTGTTCTCTTTTCAGGCTTGAGGACTCCTCTCATCCTCATTTGTACTTTCCTTTCTGAGTGGAGCACCCTTCCTATCCATGTCACCCTGCTTATCTTTCCAACGGTCCTGTGGATGGTTTGGAAAGGGTCTGCCTGAGTTTCCAGGCCAATGCATGAGGTTGTAGTTGTCTGCTGTGCTGACTGCAACCTTGGCTGTCAGGGTTCTTTGCTCCTCAAAGTGCATCCTTAGGTTGGATGGTAAGCAGTGTGGGTTTCTTACGAGTGTTCCAGAATTGCTGGTGATATGCTTCTGGGACTAACTCATAGGCACCAAGGATGGCAGCCTTGCTGTCTTCCTAATTAGTGGACACATCAGGAGTCAGCATGGGGTAACCTCTTGGGCTTTTCCTAACAACTGTCCTTGAATTAAAAAAATCCAGTTTAACTGTCCTGCTACTTTCTCAAAAGTAGCGCAAAAGTATTGCACCTCACTCTCTTCAAATTTGGGAATGTATTTAGAGGCCTCAGAGATTAGTTCTGGATTAGGTGAACAGGGGCTGATACCAGTTGAGTTTCTCTCTTGCAGCTTCCAGCTGTCTGGTCTCTTTTTCCCTTTGGGCTGTGAACTCCATTTCTAATTTTCAGAGCTGGAATTCATCTCTCTCCCTTTCTGCCTCTCTTTTTCCCTCCTTTTCCCTTTCTCTCTCTCTTTCCATTTCCTAAGCTTCTCGTTCTCTCACTCTCTTTCTGTCTCCTGAAACTCCAGCTGCATTCTGAGCTTTTCCAGCTCGAATTTGGATAGGGGAAGGGGTTTGAAGTCCAGATTGAACTCCTCATCAACCTGGGTTCAATTGAAGGGAAGTTTAAAAAATCAAAAAGAAACGAGAGAGCAGAGGTGCAGGGTAGTGAAGAAGTGAACGATAATTAAAGTGACAGGAAGAAGCAGAAAATCTAAGCAGAAGAGTGCAGCAGAAATCAGAATCAGAATGAGCAATAATGGTAAAAAGTCAAAGCTTAAGGCTCTTTATCTGAATGCACACAGCATTTGTAACAAGATAGATAAGTTGACGGCACAAATTGAAATAAATGAATATGACTTGATAGCTATTATAGAGATGTGGTTGCAGGGTGACCAAGACTGGGAACTCAATATTCAAGGGTATTCGACGTTCCGGACATATAGGCAAAAAGGAAAAGGAGATGGGTAGCTTTATTAATAAAGGAAGGTAGTGCGGTGTTGAGTAGATCGTGGTGTGGAATCAGTTTGTGTGAAAATAAGGAAGAGCAAGGGGACGAAGTCACGGCTGAGAGTTGTCTATTGGCTCCCAAAGAGTTGCCTCACTGTAGGGCAAAGTATAAATCAGGGAATAATGGAGGCATGTAAGAAGGGCACTACAATGGGTGATTTTAATCTGCATATTCACTGGGCAAATCAGGTTGGCAGGGGTAACTTTGAAGACGAATTTGCAGAGTGCATTAGGAATTGTTTCTTAGAGCAATATGTTGCAGAACCTACCCAAGAACAGGCTCTTTTAGATCTAGTAATGTGTAATGGGATGGGATTAATAAAAGATATCAATGTTAAGGATCCTGTAGAGGGTAGCGATCAAACATGGTAGAATTTCAAATTCAGTTTGAGGGCAAGCAACTCGGGTCTCAAACCAGTGTCCTCAACTTTAATAAGGGCAATAACAGAGCCATGAAGAGAAAGAATTGTCTAAAGCGGGCTGGGAAAATAGTCTAAGGGGAAGGACAGTGGATGAGCAGTGGCAGACATTTAAGCAAATATTTCTTAAAGCTCAGCAAAAATTTATCCCGGACATAATGAAGGACTCGATGAGAAGGATGAACCACCCATGGTTAACAAAGATGGTCAAAGAGAGTATCCAGTCAAAAACTAAGGCGTACAAAGCGGTGAAATCTAGTGGTAGGCCAGAGGATTAGGAAATTTTTAGGAACCAGCGGCGGATGATTAAAAAGCTAATAAAGACGGAGAAAATTGATTATGAAAGTAAATTGGCAAGAAATATAAAAACAACAGCAACCTTGTACAGGTATATAAAAAGAAAGTAGTTGAAATGAGAGTGGGACCCTTGGAGGATGCGACTGTAGAATTAATAACAGGGAACAGGGAAATGACAGATAATTTAAACCAATATTTTGCATCAGTCTTCACATTGGAGGACACTATAAACATCCCAAAGATTTCAGATAAGCAAGGAGCTAATGGGAGGAAAGATCTTGTAACAGTCTCTATCACAAGGGTCAAAGTATTTGACAAACTAATGGGACTAAAGACAGACAAGTCACCAGAACCTGATGACCTGCATCCAAGGGTTTTAAAGGAAGTGGCTGCAGAGATAGTGGAGGCATTGGTCGAAATATTCCAGAACTCACTGGATTCAAGGAGTGTCCCAGTGGATTGGAAAACTGCTAATGTAACACCCCTGTTCAAGAAGGGAGGGATACAAAAAGCAGGAAACTATAGGCCAGTCGGCCTAACATCTGTCATTGGGAAAATGCTAGAGTCCATTATTAAGGAAAAAATAACAGGACATTTAAAAAAGCTTAACACAATCAAATAGAGTCAACATGGTTTTGTGTAAGGGAAATCATGTTTGACAAATTTGCTAGAGTTCTTTGAGGATATAACAAGCAGAGTTGAAAAAGAGGAACTGGTAGATGTAGTGTATTTGAATTTCCAGAAGGCATTCCCTAAGATGCCATATAAAAGGTTATTGCACAAGGTAGGAGCCCACGGTATTGGGGGTAATGTGTTAGCATGGATTGAGGATGGGTTAACACACAGAAGACAGAGAGTCAGGATTATTGGGTCTTTTTCAGGTTGGAAATATTTGACTAGTGGAGCGCCACAAGGATCAGTCCAACGGCCTCAATTATATACTATCTATATTAATGACTTGAAGGAGGGGGCAGGGTGTAATATAAGCAAATTTGCTGACAATATAAAAATAGGTGGGAGAGCATGTTGTGATGAGGACATAAGGAATCTGCAAGGGGGTATAGATAGGTTGAGTGAGTGGGCAAAAAACTTGGCAGGTGGAGTTTAATGTAGGAAAATGTGAGGTCATGCATTTTGATGGAAAGAATCAAAAGGCAGACTATTATTTAAATGGAGAAGACTCAGAGAAGTGCAGCACAGAGGGATCTGGGTGTTCTTGTGCATGAAACGCAAAAAGTAAACATGCAGGTGCAGCAAATAATTAAGAAGGCAAATGGAATTTTGGCCTGTATTGCTAGGGGGTTGAAGTTTAAAAGTAGGGAAGTCTTGTTACAACTCATGTTGGTGAGGCCGCACCTGGAGTACTGTGTATAGTTTTGGTCCCCGTATTTAAGAAAGGATATACTGGCATTGGAGGCAGTTCAAAAGAGATTCACTAGGCTGATTGCTAGGATGAAGGGGTTGACTTATCAAGAACAGCTAAACAGATTAGGCATTTATTCCTTAGAGTATAGAAGAATGAGGGGTGATCGTATTGAAACATACAAGATTCTGAGGGGGTTTGACGGGGCAGATGTTGAGAAGATTTTCCACTAGTGGGGGAATCTCGAACTAGGGGACATAGTTACAGAATAAGGGGACACTCATTTAAAACTGAGATGCAAAGGAATTTCTTCTCTCAGAGGGTGATGAATGTCTGGAATTCTCTACCCCAGAGAGTTGTGAAGGCTAGATCACGGAAAATATTTAAAGAGGAGGTAGATAGCTTTTTGAAATATCAGGGAGTAGAAGGCTATGAGGAGCTGGCACGAAAGAGGAGTTTAGGGGGCAGATCAGCCATGAACTTATTGAATGGCAGGGCAAGCTTGAGGGGCTGAATAGCCTACTCCTCTTATTTATGCTCTTATGCTCTGATTGATAAGTGAGGTCCAAATGTTCGACCAGCAACTGGTTCAGTTCATTTCTTTTCATCTTGCTGGGTGGTTTCAGTTGTAACTCCCTAGCTACAGCTTTCAGTTGTTCTGCGCTTAGGGATGCTAATATTTCGCCATTTAAGTCTCCTTGCTTTACCCACATTCGTGTATTGAAAGTTGCCATTTTCTTAGTGTTAGGTGAAGGGAATTTGCTACGGTAATTTTCTTGTGTTTTAAAAATCATTCCGGCCACTGAATTTTCCTGCTTGGCTTCTATTTGGTTCTTTTTATCAGATTTGGCTTGTATCTTAGATTTGGACACTGGTCAAATTTTTTGGTCAGATTTTCTTGTTTGATCAATGTTTGGTTTGCTGGTAATGGGTCTATTCTGGATCTATGCTTCCAATTTCTATTACAGACAGGAGAGAGACAGGCAAACTGTACTTATTTCCTTTCATCACCTGTCTGCAAGTTGAAGGTATTTTGAATTATTTTTAAAGTATGCGGTGGCATGTTTCTCCAAACTCTTGTGTGATCCTCACAGCAAACTCACATTGTGATTAATTCAGGTTAGTTTATTTCATATTCAAAACTCGGTGGGGAGTGGTGGCAGCGGTGTTCACAGCTTTCCACTTCACTACATACACGCACATTCAGTAAGTGGTGGGCGGTGGTGAATAGAAAAAGGAGTTTTACAACTGTGGATAGTAACAGTACAAGAACCACAGAAATGGATATTAGTTCAAGTAATTTCCGGAGTCAGTATCCAATGAGGAATTCTTTCATGTCGGAGCTCAAGTTCAGCTGGGTGAAGACCAGAGTTGTAGAGTTGGCTTTACAATTGGTGCTGATACTGCAGATGAAGCAGGTACACGGAGACTATGTCGGTTCTGCGGACGATGGTAGGAAATCTTCCAGCAGAGACAGGCTTTGAGGAGCAGGCTGTTGTTCTGCCTGGGGCTCTTCTTGGGGGAGGGGGGGGGGGGGGGGGGGGTTCAATGGTTGGATGTTAAAAGCAAACTGACTGTGAGGCCAAAGGTGTAAGGTTAAAACTGTCCAAAAGGCCAGAGATTTGGGTCATGAAATATGGCCCATTAATGGTTAATTGCAGCTTAATAATCAGTTCCTGTGCTTCTGGCCAGAATTCCATCGTTCCTCCTTAGAAGAGAGATGAGATGGTTGTTGGCATCTCTTCCAGTATAATGAGTTTTGACCTCTGCCTTTTATGATAGTTCCAGCTGGGGGAGCTAGTTGTCTGCACTTCCCCTACTTTCATTGATTACAAAGGGCCTATACAATGAGGTGTGAGATTCCACTAACTGAGTGAAGAAATTTTTTTGTTCTTGTAACTCCTGATGGTAGCTCCAAGAACAGAGGGCCAACCCTGTGGTCATGTGATTTGTAGCAGAGACTTCAGCAGAAAGTCCATTTTCCAAAAATTGCAAATGAATAAAGTTCTGGATTTCTTTTCCTGTCATAGGGAACTCAACACAGAATATTTCTTAAATAGCAAGTGTTTAGCAAGTTGATGTCCAAAGGGACATGTGTCCCTGTTCATGAGTCGCTAAAAGCTAACATGCAAGTGCAGCAAGCAATTAGGAAGGCAAGTGGTATGTTGGCCTTTATCGTAAGGGGATTTAAGTACAGGAGTAAAGATGTCTTGCTGCCATTTTATACAGCCTTGGTGAGACTGTACCTGGAATATTGTGTGCGGTTTTGGTTTCCTTATCTAAGGAGGTATGTACTTGCAACGGAGGTTCACCAGATTAATCTAAGGGGGAGATGGTAGCATCCCTATGTAATGTCATGAGGCGAGTAATCCAGAGGCCCAAGCTAAAGCTCTGGTGGGTTGAAATCCCACCACTCCAGCGGTGAAATTTAAATTCAATTAATAAAATCTGGAATTGAAAGCAAGTCTCAGTAATGGTAACCATGAAACTATCATTGATTGTTGTAAAAACCCATCTAGTTCACTGATGTCCTTCAGGGAAGGAAATCTGCCATCCTTAGGCAGTCTGGGCTACATGTGACTCCAGACCCACAGCAATGTGTTGACTCTTAACTGGAGAGCCACTCAGTTCAAGGAGCAATTAGGGATGGGCAACAAATACTGGCTTTGCCAGTGACGCCCACATCCCATGAAAAGATCATCCCTGGGATGGCAAGATTGTCTTATGAGGAGAGATTGAAGAAACTGGGCCAGTATTCTCTAGAGTTTCGAAGAATGAGAGATGATTTCATTGAAACCTACAAAATTCTTACAGAGCGTGACAGGGTAGATGTGGATAGGATGTTTCGCCTGGCTGGTGACACAGTATCAGAATAAGGGTTAGGTCATTTAAGATTGAGATAAGGAGGAATTTCTTCACTCAGAGGATGGTGAATCTTTGGAATTTTCTACCCCAGAGGGCTGTGGAAGCTCAGTCATTGAACATGTTCGAGACAGAAATCAATAGATTTCTAGATACTAATGGCATTAGCGGATATACGGGGGTAGTGCACAAAAATGGCGTAGAGGTAGATGATCAACCAGGATCTGTTTGAATGGTGGAGCAGACTCAACTGGCCAAATGGCCTACTCCTGCCCCTCCGATCCAGATGGATTGCATCTATGGGTAAGGTTTTTCGCTCAGTGGGCGGGTGTGCACCCGACCCGACTGAGTGTAAAATGACACGTGGTGACTTCGGGCGAGTGTTCCAACATCATCGCGCACTAGCGCAATATTTCGGTCAGCAGGCACGTGCTGGTGTCAGCAGCACTGCCGCTCATGTTTCACGCTGGGCCCGCCAGCGTGAAATTGCCTTCCGGGCCAGATCACAGGCAGTGGGCGGCTTCCCGACTGCCCCCGCACACCCCCACCAAGCCCGCACGCCAAGGGCAAAACTCTGCCCTATGTATTTTAAGTGTATCAAGGGAAGAAATAGCAAAGGCATCACTAGGGACAATTTCATAAATTGTTACAAAAAGGTGGAGTGCCAGGGGACTGGAGGATAGCTAATGTATTTCCTGTATTTAAGAAGGGGACCAGAACATGCATAAGAGTATAGACCAGTCAGATTAACATCAGTGGTAGGAAGAATACTGGAATCCCTACTAAAGTGGAGAATGGAGGAGCACGAAGAAATGAACAATATAACGATGAATAGTCAGCATGGATTGCAAACAGGAAAATGCTGCTTGAATAAAAGCAAAATACTGTGGATGCTGAAAATCTGAAATATAAACAGCAAAAGCTGGAAAAACTCAGTGGATCTGGTAGCATCTGTGAAGAGATAAATGAAGGGTAGAATCATCCCAGATTTGCATTAAGTGTGGAAGCGGGTGGGAAAAATGACATTTTACCCGCTGGCTGCAGTGGCAGTTTTTCACACCGTTTTGTCCCCTTCCCAGCATGTCCTGCCTCATTAATAATTGTTAGGATCCCAGCTGATGTTACCACTGAACAAGCCTGATCCCAGAGTGGAACTCAGCTTGATAGATCCTAACTTTTAATTTGTGTCGAGTGTGGCTACTGAACAGAGTCACCAGAGTCAGCTAATGAATTTTTGAACAAAAGAATAGAACATTCATTTAACAAGAAAAGATGCACTATATTATAATACTCCTTCGCCACAACTATACCTTTACAGATGTATACAGATTTGTTACAAGTTACAAAAACTATCTTATACTTTAATGTTCACAATAAGTACACAGTCCATGTAAACCAATTGGTGACCTGTGGTCAGGCACATGACACTCTGAAACCAAGTGGCATCTGTCACTCCAAACAGATGCTATGAATCTCTCATCAGCTCCCCCTCCAGGTGCTTGTCACACAGTGAGCCAATCAATCTCACTGAACTCCGTCTTTCACATAAGGGTTTCCAATCTCTAGTCTTCAAGAACTTACTTAGGAATTTTCTCCCAAACCGACGCTTTCTCTCAGATGCCTTCCGCAGGGGGACTTGGCAAGGGGTGGGGGGAAAGGAGATACAGAATGGAGGTACAGTAGGGGATGATGCACAGCCAAATATGGAAGAGAAGCTAAGTCAGTCTGGAATGCAGAGCAAATATAGACCTGTTAAGGCATAAGGGAATAATGCAAGGCTGGATTGCGTCTATTTTAATGCAAGAAGTCTTACAAGTGAGGCAGATGAATTGAGGGCATTGACTAACACATGGGAATATGATATTGTTGCTATCACAGAGACATGGTTGAGGGAAAGGCAGGACTGGCAGCTCAATATTCCAGGGTATAGAACCTTCAGGCGTGACAGGGAGGGGGATGTAAAAGACGAGGTAGCATTGCACTATTGATCAAGGAGTCAATTACTACAGTAAGGAGGGATGGTATCTTTGAAGCTTCCTCAAGTGAAGCCATATGGGTAGAACTTAAAAACAACAAGGGGATAATCACTTTGCTGGGAGTGTACTACAGGCCTCTAAACAGTCAGGGGAAACAGAGGAGCTGATATGTAGGCAAATCTCAGAGAAGTGTAAAATAATAGGGTAATAATGGTAGGGGATTTTAACTTCCCCACTATTAACTGGGATAGTCTTAGTGCGAAAGACTTAGCGGGGGCAGAATTAGAGCTTTTTGAGCCAGCACGTAGAAAGGCCCACAAAAGAAGGGGCGGTCCTGGACTAATCTTAGAGAATGAAGCCGGACAAGTGGTAGAAGTTCAGTGGGGGATAGTGGACAGGCTTTGAGGAGTCAGTAGGTGGGTTACATGTCGCAGGATTCCTAGCCCCTGACCTGCACTTGTAGCCACGGTATTTATATGGTTAGTCCAGTTCAGTTTCTGGTCGATGGTAACCCCCAGGAGGTTGATCAGGAAGGATTCAGTGATGGTTATTCCATTGAACATCAAGGGCGATGGTTGGATTCTCTCTTTTTGGAGATGGTCATTGCCTGACACTTATTTGGTGCAAATGTTACTTGCCACTTGTCAGCCCAAACCTGGGTATTGTCCAGGTCTTGCTGTATTTGGACCTGGAATGCTTCAGTATCTGAGGAGTTGCGAATGTACTGAACATCATGCAATCATCAGTGAACATCCCCACTTCTGACCTTATGAAGGAAGGAAGGTCATTGATGAAGCAGCTGAAGATGTTTGGGCCAAGGATACTACCTTGAGGAACTCCTGCAGTGATGTCCTGGAGCTGAGATGACTGACCTCCAACAACCAACAGAGGGCGCTGGTGAGAAGTGACTGAAGCATTCTGGGAGAAGTCACCGCAGCCACCATGACTCAGGAGGGAATTGAGGAGGACCCACTGTCAAAGAACGGAATAGTCCCAAACATTACATCGCTGTAGTGTTTCCATCCCTCCCTCCTCAAACCTTAAAAAAAAAGAGGAAGAGGCATTGCCTTCAGGAGTGCACCAGGCTAGCGAGGGACCCTCTTCTGAAAGTGGATTTTAAAGAAAAAACAGCTGATTGATGACTAAATCCTGGGAGCAGACTCAGAGCGAGGAGCACTGGAGCGGTGAGTATAAATCTAACTTACCTCGGGGATTCGCGGCCTTGTCTCCAGGGAGCAGATCGGAGGGGGGAGCACCGGAGTGGTGACCTCAGGGCACATAGTAACTGAAGCCAAAACTGAAAAAATGACATCACAGGAAAGCTGTGACCTGATTGGTGGGTAGGAAATCTGCACCAAATTTGAAAAAGAAACACTGCAAAGCTAATCAATAAATTAATTATCTAAGTCGAGATGGCTGGGCAGGTGATGTGGAAGCTGGCAGATCCCATTGTGAGCCGCAGTGACCACATCTGCAGCAGGTGTTGGTTGCTGGAGGAACTCCGGCTCAGAATTGATGATCTGGAGTCTGAGCTCCAGATGCTGCGGCACATCCAGGAGGGGGAGAGTTACCTGGACGCTTTGTTTCAGGAGGCGGTCACACCCGGTAGATTAAGTACCTCAAGTTCGGTCAGTGGTCTGGGTCAGCAGGGTGTGACTGCAAGTGGGGCAGGTAGAGGGATCCTGTGTTCAGGAACAGAGGAGACTTAGCTCTTGACCTTGTCCAACAGGTACGAGGTACTTGCTCCCTGTGTGACTGAGGAACAGGGCTGTAGGGAGGATGAGCCAGCTGACCACGGCACCATGGCACAGGAGGTCATTCAAGAGGTGGGAGCAAAAAGACAAGTGGTAGTTGTAGGGGATTCTATAATTAGGGGAATTCATAGCATCCTTTGTAAGCAGGATCGAGAGTCCCGCATGGTATGTTTCCTGCCCGGTGCCAGGGTGAGGGTCATCTCTGACCAGCTTGAAAGGATATTGGTGAGGGAGGGGGAGGATCCAGTTGTTGTGGTCTACATTGGGACAAATAACATAGGTAAGACTAGGAAAGAGGACCTGTTTGGGGATTATCAGGAACTAGGAACTAAATTAAAGAACAGGTCCTCAAGGGTTATAATATCCGGATTACTACCCGAGCCGCGTGCAAATTGGCATAGGGATGCGAGAATAAGGGAAGTAAACATGTGGCTAAAGGAGTGGTGCAGGAAAGAGGGGTTCTATTTTGTGGGGCACTGGCATCAGTATTGGAACAGGAGGGATCTGTAACATTGCGACGGTCTCCAGTTGAACCAATCTGGGATCAATGTTCTAGCGAAAAGGGTAAATAGGATGGTCAACAGGACTTTAAACTAGAAAGTGGGGGGAAGGGAATGGTAAAACTCCAAGAAGTATGACTAATGGGAAACAAAGCAGCAGGTTAGCGTATGGGAGGGTGGATTCAACTTCATGGAAAATTATGACAAAACTGAAAAGAAAGGAGAGCCCAGGAGAAGCTATTAAAGTCCCCAGAACACAAAATAGGACAGAATGTTTGGAAAGGGCTAGGAATCTAACTTCAAGCACATCAGATAAAGGGACAACAATGAGAAAGGGGACGGGAAATACAGGACTGAAGGTGTTGTATCTGAATGCACGCAGTATACAAAATAAGGTAAATGAGCTTATGGCGCAGATTGAAATTGGCAGGTATGAAGTGGTGGGCATCACAGAGACATGGCTGCAAGGGGATCAGGACTGGGAGCTAAATATCCAAGCATATACACCGAAAAGATAGGCAGATTGGCAGAAGGGGTGGGGTTCCTTTGTTAGTAAGAAATGGAATTAAATCGATAGCAAGAAATGACGTAGGGTCAGATGATGTAGAATCTGCGTGGGTAGAGTTGAGGAACTGTAAAGGTAAAAAAACCATAATGGGAGTTATGTACAGGCCTCCGAACAGTAGTCAGGATGTGGGGCACAAGATACACCAGGAGATAGAAAAGGTGTGTAAGAAAGGCAAGGTTACAGTGATCATGGGGGATTTCAATATGCAGGTAGACTGGGAAAATCAGGTTGGTAGTGGATCCCAAGAAAAGGAATTTGTGGAATGTCTACAAGATGGCTTTTTGGAGCAGCTCGTGGTGGAGCCCACTAGGGAACAGGCAATTCTAGATTTAGTGATGTGTAATGAAGCAGATTTGATAAGGGAGCTTAAGGTGAAGGAACCCTTAGGAGGAAGTGACCATAATATGATAGAGATTCCCCTGCAATTCAAGACGAAAAAGCTGAAATCAGATATAACGGTATTACAGTTAAATAAAGGCAACTACAGAGGCATGAGAGAGGAGCTGGCCAGAATTGACTGAAGATGAGCCTAGCAGGAAAGACAGTGGAACAGCAATGGCAGGAGTTTCTGGGAGTAATTTGGGAGAAACAGCAAAAATTGGACTTCCAGAAGGCCTTTGACAAGGTGCAGCACAGGAGGCTGCTCAGTAAGATAAGAGCCCATGGTATTAGAGGCAAGGTACTAGCATGGATAGAAGTTTGGCTGTCTGGCAGGAGGCAGAGAGTGGGGATAAGGGAGTCCTTCTCAGGATGGCGGCCAGTGACTAGTGGAGTTCCGCAGGGGTCAATGTTGGGACCACAACTTTTCACTTTATACATTAATGATCTAGATGAAGGAACTGAGGGCATCCTGGCTAAGTTTGCAGATGATACAAAGATAAGTGGAGGTACAGGTAGTATTGAGGAGGCGGGGAGGCTGCAGAAGGATTTGGACAGGTTAGGAGAATGGGCAAAAAAGTGGCAGATGAAATACAATGTGGGGAAGTGTGAGGTCATGCACTTTGGTAGGAAGAATAGAGGCATAGACTATTTTCTAAATGGGGAGAGAATTCAGAAATCTGGAGTGCAAAGGGACTTGGGAGTCCTAGTTCAGGATTCTCTTAAGGTTAACTTGTAGGTTGAGTCGCTAGTTAGGAAGGCAAATGCAATGTTGGCATTTATTTCAAGAGGACTAGAATATAAAAACAGGGATGTGCTGCTGAGGCTTTGTAAGGCTCTGGTCAGACCACATTTAGAATATTGTGAGCAATTTTGGGCCCCGTATCTCAGGAAGGATGTGCTGGCCCTGGAAAGTCCAGAGGAGGTTCACGAGAACGATCCCAGGAATAAAAGGCTTAACATATGAGGAACGTTTGAGGATTCTGGGTCTATACTCGATGGAGTTTAGAAGGATGAGGGGGGATCTGATTGAAACTTACAGAATACTGAAAGGCCTGGATAGAGTGGACGTGGGAAAGATGTTTTCATTAGTAGGAAAGACTAGGACCCGAGGGCACAGCCTCAGAGTAAAGGGAAGACCTTTTAGAACAGAGATGAGGAGAAACTTCTTTAGCCAGAGAGTGGTGAATCTATGGAATTCATTGCCACAGAAGGCTGTGGAGGCCAGGTCATTGAGTGTATTTAAGACCGAGATAGATAGGTTCTTGATTGGTAAGGAGATCAAAGGTTACAGGAAGAAGGTGGGATAATGGGGTTGAGAAACTTATCAGCCATGATTGAATGGCGGAGCAGACCCGATGGGCCGAATGGCGTAATTTCTGCTCCTATGTCTTGTGGTCTTATCCAGTGCCTTCAACCATTTCTTGATATCATGTGGAGTGAATCAAATTGGCTGAAGACTGGCTCTGTAATGCTGGGGACCTCCAGAGAGGCCGAGATGGATCATCCACTCAGCACTTCTGGCCAAAGACTGTAGTAAATGCTTCAGCATTATCTTTTGCATTGATGTGATGGACTCCTCCATCATTGAGTATGGGGATATTTGTGGAACCTCCTCCTCCAATGTGTTGTTTAATTGTCCATCACCATTCACGTCTGGATGTGGCAGGACTGCAGAGCTTAGATCTGATCCGTTGGTTGTGGTATCGCTTAGCCCTGTCTATCACTTGTTGCTTATGCTGTTTGATATGCAAGTAGCCCTGTGTTATAGCTTTACCAGGTTGACTCCTCATTTTTAGGTATGCCTGGTACTGCTCCTGGCATGCCCTCCCACACTTCATTGAACCAGGGTTGATCCCCTGGCTTTATGGTAATGGTAGAGTGGGGAACATGCCAGGCCATGAGGTTACAGATTGTGTTTGAGTACAATTCTGCTGCTGCTGATGGCCCACAGTGCCTCATGGATGCCCAGTCTTGAGTTGTTGGATCTGTTTGAAATCTATCCCATTTAACACAGTGGTATTGCCACACAATACAATGGAGGGTATCCTCAATATGAAGCTGGAACTTCATCTCCACAATGACTGTGCGGTGGTCACTCCTACCGATACTGTCATCTATTGAGATGCATCTGGGGCAGGCAGGTTGGTGAGGATGAGGTCAAGTATGTTTTTCCCTCTTGTTGGTTCCCTCACCATCTGCCACTGACCCAGTCTAGAAGTTATGTCATTTAGGACTCGGCCAGCTCAGTCAGTAGTGGTGCTACCGAGCCACTCTTGGTGATGGACATTGAAGTCCCCCACACAGAGTACGTTCTGCACCCTTGCCACCCTCAGTGATTTCTCCAGGTGGTGTTCAACATGGTGGAGCACTGATTCATCAGCTGAGAGAGAGTAATTACATGGCAATTTGCGGGAGGTTTCCTTGCCTGTGTTTGACTGATTCTTCATGGGGTTTGGAGTCGATGTTGAGGACTCCCAGGGCAAGATCCCACATGGCAGATTGGTTAGGAAAGTAAAAGCCCATGGGATTCAGGGTAATGTGGCAAACTGGATAAAAGGTTGGCTCTGTAACAGGAAACAAAGGGTAATGGTCGATGGATGCCCTTGTGAATGGAAAGTTGTCTCAAGTAGTGTTCCACAGGGCTCAGTGTTGGGACCCTTGCTGTTTGTGTTATATATTAACAATTTGGACGTGACCGTGGGGGGCACGATTGGGAAATTTGCAGATGATACAAAGATTGGCCGAGTAGTGGATAGTGTAGAGGATAGCCATAATCTCCAAAACGATATAGATGGGTTGGTGGAGTGGGTGGTAAAGTGGCAGGTCGATTTTAACATAGAGAAGTGTGAGGTCATACATTTAGGGAGGTCAAACAGTTACAGGGATTACAAAATAAATGGGAATATACTAAGAGGGATAGATGAAATGAGAGATCTTGGCGTACAAGTACACAGGTCCCTAAAGGCAGCAGTTCAAGTAGACAAGTTTGTAAAGAAGGCATATGGAATGCTCTCCTTCATTGGCAGAGGTATAGAATATAAAAGTAAGGATATAATGTTGGAATTGTATAAAACACTGGTGAGGCCACAACTGGAGCATTGTGTGCAGTTCTGGTCACCATGTTACAGGAAGGACATAATAGCTCTGGAGAGAGTGCAGAGGGGATTTACAAGAATGTTGCCGGGGTTAAAAAAGTGTAGCTACAAGGAGAGATTGAATAGGTTGGGGTTATTTTCCTTAGAACAAAGAAGGCTGAGAGGTGACTTGATTGAGATGTACAAAATTATGAGGGGAATAGATAGAGTGGACAGGATAAAATTGTTTCCCTTGGTGGAAAATTCTAGAACCAGGGGACATAGATTCAAGATAAGTGGCAGAAGGTGTAGGGGGGACATGAGGAAGAACTTTTTTACGCAGAAGATAGTGGGTGTCTAGAATTCGGTGCCCAAGTTGGTGGTAGAGACAGAAACTTTAAACTCTTTTGAAAAGTACCTGGATCTGCACGGCTATGGGCTGGGTGCAGGAAGGTGGGATTAGAAAGAGCCACCTGGGTGTCCTTGGGCTAGCATGGACAAGATGGGCCAAATGGCCTCCTTCTGTGCTGTAACTTTTCTATGGTTCCAACTCTCTCCTGACTGTATACCACTGTTCCTCCAGCTCTGCTGGGCCTGTCCTGCCCATGGGACAGGACATACCCTGGAATGGTGATGTCTAGGACATTATCTGGAAGGTCTGAGTCTGATTCTGTGAGGATGACTATGTCAGGCTTTAGCTTGGCTAATCTTTGAGGCAGCTCTTGCAATTTTGGCACTGGCCCCCAGATGTTAGTAAGGAAGAGGACTTTTTAGGGTCAACAGGACTGAGAATGCTGTTCTCATTTCCAGTCCATGTCAGGTGGTCTGTCTGGTTTCATTCCTTTTTCGTGACTTTATAGTGCTTTGTTAAACTAAGTGGCTTGCTAGACTGCTTCCAAGTACATTTAAGAGTCACATTGTTGTGGGGCTGGAGTCATGTGTAGACCAGAACCAGGTAAGGGTGACACATTTCCTTTACTAAAGGGCATTAGTGAACCAGATGGGTTTTTACAACAATCATGGGTCATCATCAGACTTCCAGATTTTCATTGAATTTAAATTCCATTATCTGCTGTGGCATGATTCGAACACAGATCCCAAGAGCATTAGCCTGGGTCCCTGGATTATTAATCCAGCAACAATACCATTACACCATCCTCTTCCCTGTCCTGCTTGTCCTCCCTTTGACTAGAAGGTCTTCTTGGCATTTTCTCCTGTTCCATGCCACTGGATTTTGGGGACTTTCTTCTTTAGTTTGGAACCTGCTATCTGTCCCTTTTCATTTCCTGCCTGTCCTAGTACCTTCTTTCAACTTCACTCAAACTGCTGTGTTTTTATAAGCGCATATGTGCGTGCATGTGGTGGGGTGCTATGGGTAGATCCTGCCTCTCTGGACCCCTGTTGCTAGGCAACAGCATGTTTTTTCCTGTTTGCTTTAACTTCTTGCCAACAGTCATAAAACTCATTAGAAATGCAGGCACCTTTTAAGTGAAACTAAAACTCAACTTCGCTTTTTCTTAACACAAAATACAGAAATAGACATCAAACTTAAGCTTTAAAACTAAAACTCATTCCCAACACCCACAAATACAAATATAGCTTACTTAAATTGTCTCTATTTCCTAATATAATGCATTCCCGGGAAACCCACTTGGTCACCGGGAGGGCATCCTCTGATTCGCTCACCCCGCCATCACCTCAGGCCTTCAGTAAGCTGATCACCATATTTAAAGGGCACCCCTACACAGACCTAACTCTCTTCAAGGGGTAGGAAGCTGCTGGGAACTGATGGCTATCAAAGGGAGGAAACATTCAGCCCTCAAATTTAGCGACACCTCCCTCGAGCGCCTACTGGACGCATTGGAGGCTGGCCGTGAAGTCTCTTACTCCTGCTCTGGGTGAGGTCCAGCAAGCAAGGTCACAATCCAGCATGGGAGTCAGTGGTCAGTGCCAATGCCCTGCAGAAGAGGACAGCCATCCAATGGAGGAAGAGGATGAATGTTCTCATCCGTTCCACCAGGGTAAATTACTCTTCTCATCATTCTCAACTCACACTCTTACAAATCGAGGAACACCACCACTAACTTTCACACACGCCCTCGCATCTCCATCAGGCTCATATAGTCTGGAGCTCACATCCTCATCCCTTCCATGGCTCCGCTCACCACACAAACATTCCATGCAGTGCCATGCATCCTGCTCACACTCTCTCCATCTGCTTTCATGCAGGAGAAGCTGGCTCACAACAGCCAGGAGAGGTCCCAAACCAGGGATGGAGTGCCCACATTAAACCCCTCACTCACTTTGAGGAGCTTGCCTGTGGTGACGGTGATTTCAGTGGCAAACACTCACATGAGGATCCTGTACCACATCATCCCTCTATCAATGCAACTGTGAGTAATCTCTCTCTACTGCTTTTGACTAATTATCTCTACTTTGGTTCGCAGAGAGCTCTGCCAAGCAACTGACACCATCAGCCAGCCAGTCCCTCAGCTCGATCCAGGGCCTTACCTCCAGCCAAGAGGACTCCTCCTCTGTTGGAGAGCTGGAAATAAACAGCCTGGAAGACCTGTCACAGTGCTTACCCACATCCTGCACAAGCGCAGAAACACAAACCTCGATGCAACCTAGATCTAGAGCAGGCTCGGGTTCACAATCTGGTGGTCACCACATGGACACCTGTCCGCATCAGGAGGAGGCAGGTTAAGCTGAGCTCCCTGACACTTGGAAGACTGCTGGGAAAGAGGCATCTGTGAGGTCCTAGTCAGATGATGAGCCTTCCAACCCATTGTGGAGAGTCAGCAGAAGGCGGGGAAAAATCATGTAGAGCTCTTGGAAGTCCTCAAAAGGCTGGCATATGAGTCGGATGAGTGCATCCGCCTGCTCTCTGATGAAGTGGTGCCCACATGTACGCGCATTGAGGTGTCCATGGGGAGGATGGCTGATGCCATGGATACTCTGGTCCAGCAGAACGCAGAGATGCATACAGACCTGCACTCTTATTGCAGTGGCCATGGGTGAGTTCCTGCAATGCAACACGAAAGGGAACCTTGATGTCCCACCAGGTGCTCCTTCCCCTCAAGGAGTCAGGGCAGGGCCCTCGGGCACCCAAAGGAAGGAGGAGCGGCAGCTGGATACCCAGGGTCATCCACTCAGGAATCTCAGAGGCTGTCCTCTCCCTCCGAGTCCCCTTTGCCTGTGATCCCCTTAACCTCATCCTCAATCACCACAGAGGGAGCAGTTGGCCCATAGGAGGACGTCCAAAGCAAGCCGGGGCCCTCGGCCTTGGCCCTCCAGAGGACCCACACCAGTCATCAGAGGCAACAGGCATAACCATTGCACAGGCTGTCTCCAACCATCCAGTGGATGTCAAGGCAGCACCTAGAAGAATTGGTAGGCCTAGAAAAGTTAAGAATTTCTGAAGACAAGTGGTTGCACAGGTGAACACATTTTGTCATTTTATAATCTGAAAATATATTCACTTTCACTAAGTAATGTGTAATGGTGCTTTCAGCTTCATTTACAGGCTTCGCAAGTCCTCCCACTACATTCCCCAAACCCCACTAGCAGTTCAGCTGCACGCAGCCAGCCCACGAGTGATTCTGGAGGGAGAAGTCTGTGTGTGTGTGTGTGTGTGTGTGTGTGTGTGTGTGTGTGTGTGGCAGGGCCTTTCAGAGTATCGTGCTAGCATTCTGCCATGTACGCGAAGTCGTCTTCCATCACATTCATCTCAATGTCCTGAGCATTATCACTGCTGTCTCTTTCCGTTATCCCTCTGAGCCAACCTGCATCTCCACCCACCCACTGATCACACTCCCATGCAGCACCTGTGTCCGTCCAACACGAGACTTTGCTCACTTTTGATTTGAGAAAAATGGTAGTTGTCATGTTTCTGCTCAGCTTCCCCGGTCACCCAAGACCTTTCCACCATCACTGTTGACACGCCAAGCATCACCTTCCACCTCCCCACCATCTCCTACCAAGCAGAACCCTTGTCTTTCCAAGATGTCTTGCTAATGTGCTGTTTCCTTACCTTCCTGAGAATCCACCCCCATCCACGTTAACCTCCTCCTTCCCCCCCCCCCAGGGTCCGTGTCTGCCTCCCAGTCCCCACCAACCACCTTTGACGTCCCTTCTACCATCGCATCCTCACCCTCCCATCCTTCCAGCTCACTCTGTCCCCTCTCACACTCACCATTCCCTTCTACCATGCCCATCCTTACTTCTCTCCGCAGGAGGCAGTCATTAGTTCCACAGACCCCTTCCTTACATGTTCACCTGGACATCCCCCCCCCCACCAACCCACCAACAATTTCTTGCTATCTTGACTCCATTTTCTCTCCCTTTGTCCAGTCTCTACCCAACTATATCTGTGATTCCTCTGATGGCCTACATCATATCAACAATTTCCAGTTCCCTGGCCCCACCCGCCTCCTCTTCACCATGGACGTCCAATCCCTCTACACCTCCATCCCCCACAGGGATGGTCTGAGGGCTCTCCGCTCCTTCCTTGAACAGAGGCCCGAACAATCCCCATCTACCACTACTCTCTTCCGTCTGGCTGAACGTGTTCTCTCACTGAACAATTTCTCCTTAAACTCGTCTCACTTCCTCCAAATAAAAGGTGTGGCTATGGGTACCCACATGGGCCCCAGCTATGCCTGTCTCTTTATGGGGTATGTGGAACATTCCTTGTTTCAGTCCTACTCAGGCCCTCTCCCACAACTCTTTCTCCGGGACATCGATGACTTCTTCGGTGCCGCTTCATGCTCTCATCTGGACCTGGAAAAATTTATTAATTTTGCTTCCAATTTCCACCCCTCCATCATTTTCACATGGTCCATCACTGACACTTCCCTTCCCTTCCGTGACCGCTTTGTCTCAATTTCTGGTGATAGACTGTCCACTAATATTCATTCCAAGCCTACCGATTCCCACAGCTACCTCAACTACAGCCCCTCACACTCCGCTTTCTATAAGGACTCCGTCCCATTCTCTCAGTTCCTTCGCCTCCGTTGCATCTGTTCTGATGATGCCACTTTCCAAAACAGTTCCTCTGACATACCTTCCTTCTTCCTTAACCAAGGTTTTCCACCCAACCCTGTCCAGCTCATCTCCCGTGCATCTGCCCTCACACCTTCCTCTCTCTCCCAGAACCATGATAGGGTCCCCCTTGTCCTCACTTATCACCCCACCAGCCTCCACATTCAAAGGATCATCTTCCACCATTTCCGCCAACTCCAGCATGATGCCACCACCAAACAAATCTTCCCCCCCCCCCCCCCCCGCCCCTCACCCGATGGCATTCCACAGGGATCGTTCCCTCCAGGACACCCTAGTCCACTCCTCCATCACTCCCTACACCTCAACCCCCTCCCACTGCACCTTCCCATGTAACCGCAAAAGGTGCAACACCTGCCCTTTTTTTTACCCCCTCCTCACTGTCCAAGGGCCCAAACACTGCTTTCAGGTGAAGCAGCATTTCACTTGCACTTCCCTTAATTTAGTCTACTGCATTCGCTGCTCCCAATGCGGTCTCCTCTACATTGGAGAGACCAAATGCAGACTGAGTGACTGCTTTGTGGAACACCTTCGGTCTGTCCACAAGCATGACCAAGACCTCCCTGTCACTTGCCATTTCAACACACCACCCTGCTCTCATGCCCACATGTCTGTCCTTGGCCTGCTGCAGTGTTCCAGTGAAGCTCAACGCAAACTGGAGGAACAGCACCTCATCTTCCGACTAGGCACTTTACAGCCTTCCGGACTTAACATTGAGTTCAACAACTTCAGATCATGAACTCTCTCCACCATCCCCACCCACTTTCCGATCCCCTTTTTCCAACAATTTATAATTTTTTTAAATATATTTTTCTTTTCCCACCTATTTCCATTAATTTTAAAATTATTTACATCCATTGTTTTATCTCCAACTTTTAGTCTATTTCGATCCCTTCCCACCACCCCACCCCCACCAGGGCTACCTGTCACTTGTTTGTCCTGCTTTCTACCCTTAATGTCACCATTAGCACATTCCTTAGCTAATATCACCACCGTCAACACCCCTTTGTCCTTTTGTCTATGACATCTTTGGCAACCTCTTCTTTGCCTCCACCTATCACTGGCCCTCTATCCAGCTCTACCTGTTCCACCCCCCTCAACCAGCTTATATTTCACCTCTCCTATGTTTCCTTAGTTCTGATGAAGAGTCACACAGACTCGGAACGTTAACTGTGTTCCTCTCCGCAGATGCTCTCAGAGCTGCTGAGTTTTTCCAGCTAATTTTGTTTTTGTTTCAGGTTTCCAGCATCCACAGTATTTTGCTTTTGCCCTAATCAATGCTCTTCTCTCTTTTTCAGGAGAAGAATGCTCATAACGCAGCCAAGTGTGTGAGGACTGGAGGTGGCCAGGCACAGCTCTCCATATTAAGCCGCTTCGAGTAGGAGGCCCTGGAACTGGAGAGGCGCCATTCACCCAGGTCTACTGGTGTCGGTGAGGCTGGGGTGCCACATCCAGGTATTTAAGCCCATCAGTGAGGTCCACATTGTCCTCCCAACAGCTGTAGCACTGATGATTGTTAAATTAGTTATTGTTGCAACATTGCTGGGCCATTGGTTATGGAAGGTTAACCGCATAATGAGCTGGGGGGACAGGGATGAACTTTGTAATTGTCTGCACGCTAACTGATCCAGTGTCCTTCTTCTTCCTTTCAGCATCATCAAAGCATGGCCGGGAGGAGGAGAAGCAGAAGCCCCCTCTCACACCTGAGGTGCCTGAAGTCTCACCAGCGTCACACCATTTCTGCGAGGCAGGCACCAGCGCAGATACTAGCACTTTGGTGGGAGTTAGAACAACAGCCAGTGTCCCAGGGCACAGTGGTGAGGGCACTTCACTGTTGCTGGAGGAGCTGGCAGAGACTGAGAGCGCCTATGGTGCCAGCAGTCAGAGGACTGCAGGGGACCAAGCACATGCTCAGTCGGTGCCTGATGATGTGCCTCTGGAATCATCTGCTATGCAGCAACACAAGAAATGCGGCTGGGTGTGCAGGAGCATCTGGGGGTGATACATGAGGATATGCTTGGCACGGTCTCTGTGGTGGAGGAGTCCATGCGGACGCTTGCTGAAGCAATGAGCCACATGTCTGAGCACCAGCGTCCTCTGTGGAGAGATTTGCGACTCTCGTGGACAGCCTACTGCAGGAGACCTTCCAAGGCTTCCTGGGCATGCGCTCTGACCAGCAAGCCATCGGCAATGACCTCAGCTGGTCGATGCCAGTGTGGGAGATGGTGTGGGCATCAAGCTTCCCAGCTCGTTGCACACCCATCCACGGTGAGCAGGGAGGTCCAAAGCGACCGTATGTCAGAGCAGCAGCTGCCTGTTGTCTCTGTGGGCTCCTCTCAGGGTGCTCCAGATGAGGGCGGCAGCTCCTCCATCCCTCTCCCAGTGACCATATCATCTGGTAAGGCCGCGACGACTGGGGAGATGCCAGCTGCGGAACAGGCAGCTCCCTCCCAGGCGGGACAGAGGACGACCGCCAAGGTTATCAAGGCCAACAGGACAGCAGAGTCAGCAGACTGTCTCAGATGATCTCTGAGTGATGGGGCAGCATCAATACGTAGCATAAGGCACCTTAGGCACACCACGGGTTTTTCACCGGTGCTTTTCTGCTGGCCCGAGATTAGGTCCTTATGATTTCTTTTTGATTGTTAATTGACTGTGTCTGGCATGCCTGGTCCCAACGGAAGTGGATGAAGGTCAATGCACCCCTGAACAGAGCATCTGTGACCTGTTTGACACAAGTGTGGACAGCTGATTGGAAGACACCGCAAAGATCACCCTCCGAGCACTGGAGGAGCCAGAGGCATAGAAGTTGACAGCAGCTGTGACCTTCAAAGCCACTGGCGTGGGGTATCCTCCCACACAGTTAGAAGAGATCTCAGGCTCAACCATCTGACAGATATAGTTGACTGTCTCCCTTGAGAGACGGAGCCTCCTTCAGCACTGCACCTCAGACAATTTGAAGTAGCTGCTTCGCCGCCTGTGAACCCTGGTAGCAGGATAGTGGCATCTTCTGCGGCCCTTGTGCCTGCGCCTGTCCTCCCAAAGGTGGCTCCCCTGGAGGCTGATTATCCACTCCAGGCCACCTCACCCTTCTAGCCCTCCCTTCCTCCTCAGTGGAGCTGCCTCTAGTGGACAGATTAGCTCCCATACCCAGGCTAAGGGAAGGCTTCCTGAAACCTGCAGGCCCAGAAATGATTCCTCACTGCAGAGTGCTGACCTGAAGGTTAGGGGTCCTGAAAAAGGAGTAGGGATGCATTTTGAAGATCTGCAGATCATACAGGCAAGTTTGAAAAAGTTTCAACAATAAACATTTCACAGAGCAGATCCATGACCCGCACTGAGCCCTCTTATCCCGCCTATGGATGAGGTTAATACAAATGTTTCCTACCTGCCTGCCAATTGCGCCCGTGCGCCGACCCGAAGATCACATGGGCGCTGAAAAACCAGCGTCGATTGAACACTAAAGGGCCTTAAATGGCCCGTTAATTAATGGCGGGTGCGCGTTGGACTTCATCGCTCGCCTGCCCAGTAAAATATTGCGATGGCGCACGGTGACATCGAGACGCTTGCCTGACCTCACCATGCGTCATTTTATGCGCGGGCATGCGAGACCCACCCCCCCACACGTCAAACGAAAAATTCTGTCCTCTATTTTCATTTAAAATCTTGACCAACCTTATTGAATATTTTGAGGAGATAACAGAGAGTAGACAACGATAACGCAGTATATGTAACTTATCTGGATTTCCAAAAGGCCTTCAATAAGTGCCATGCTGTAGACAAAATAATATGGTCAAAGAATGTGGTGTCCGGGAATAAGAGGCAGACCAGATGGTAAGCTCGCTTCAAGACAGGAAACATAAAGGGTAATTATTCAGAGCGGTAGTAGATGAGAAGTGAAGTTCCACAAGATCAATGCTGAGTCCACGACTGTTCAAAACTTGCATTAATGATTTGAACTTTGAAATCAAAAACACAATTTCTAAATTTGCAGATGTCACCAAACTGGGGGGTGTGAGTCAAAAGTGATGAGGTCTTCAACAAATTGCAGGAGGGCATTAATAAATTTGCAAATAATTTGAAAATGAATTTCAACACAGTTAAATGTGAGGTAGTACATTTTTGGTAGGAACAATAGGGAGGTTATTTAAAATTTGGAAGGTTAAACTCCAGGCAGGGCAGACGAACAAAGAAATCTTGGAGTGCAAACAAACTAATCACTAAAATTGTGAAACAATTCAAGGACATAAAAAAAACCCAAGCAGTAGGCTTGGGCTGATAAATGACAAGTAAGATTTGTGCCACACAAGTGCCCGGCATTGACCATCCCCAACAAGAGAGGATCTAACCATCTCCCCATGACATTTGATGACATTACTATCACTGAATCCCTCTCCATCAACATCCTGGGGGTTACCATTG
Organism: Carcharodon carcharias; assembly: GCF_017639515.1. Classification (NCBI taxonomy): domain Eukaryota; kingdom Metazoa; phylum Chordata; class Chondrichthyes; order Lamniformes; family Lamnidae; genus Carcharodon; species Carcharodon carcharias. Next base: position 190,287,375 of record NC_054472.1, read on the forward strand.
ACCAGGAACTGAACTGGACCAGCCATATAAATACTGTGGCTACAAGAGCAGGTCAGAGGCTGAGAGTTCTGAGGCAAGTAACTCATCTCCTGATTTTCCAAAGCCATCTACAAGGCACAAGTCAGGAGTGTGATGGAATATTCTCCACTTGCCTGGATGAGTGCAGCTCCAACAACACTCAAGAAACTCGACACCATCCAGGACAAAGCAGCCCACTTGTTCAGCACCCCATCCACCAACATAAACAATCACCCCCTCTCCACTGATGCACATTGGCAACAGTGTGTACCATCTACAAAATGCACTGCAGCAACTCACAAAGGTTCGTCTGACAAGACCTTCGAAACTCGTGACCGCTACCACCTGGAACATTAAAGGCATCAGACGCATGGGAACATCACCACTTGCAATTTCCTCTCCAAGCCACACACCATCCTGACTCGGAAATATATCGCTGTTTCTTCACTGTTGTGGTGGAACTCCCTTCCTAATACACTGTGGGTGCACATATAGGTGGACTGCAGCAGCTCAAGGGAAATTAGGTATGAGCAGCAAATGCTGGCCTTGCCAGTAATGCTCAGTCTCCCATGAAAGATTAAAAGAAACTAGGCTTTACGTCTAGATGGATACAGTTGAAAAGCAGGAAGGTCATGCTAAACCTGTATCAAACCTTGGTTAGACTGCACTTACAGTACTGTGTGCAGTCCTGGCAACCATATTATAAAAAGGATATAGAGGCACTGGAAAGGGTGCAAAGACAACTTACAACGATTATACCAGAAATGTGTAAGTTTACATATCAGGGAAGGATTGACAAGCTGGGACTCTTTTCTCTTGAAAAAAAGAAAACTGAAGGAGTGACCTAATTGAGGTCTTTGAAATTATGAAAGATTTTGGTAAAGTGGATGTAGCAATAATGTTTCCTCTTGAGGGGAGGAACACAATTGGATTAAAGAATGCTTTGAGTAGAACTGGATTGCCTCATTATGCATGTGTTAACAGGGTTAATTTAAACATCACTAATTTCTCCTCTCATCACCTGTCCATAAATGGAAAGGTGTTTTCATTTGTTTCCCTCTTTATAAACAGTGGCCTATGTCCCTAACCCCTCGGTTTTTGTGTGATCCAATTCTCTAGTATTAACCCCGTAGCAAACTCGAGATAGGATGAACTCAAAGGGTTAGTTTATTTGCATACACTCAAAACACGGGAGGAGGGTCGCAATGTTGCCTCCACATTTGGACAGAAAAGAGAGGGATAGAGAAAAGAAGCATTTACAGTACAGAGAAAATAAATATTGGTTCACATGGGTCCCAGTGTCCAGAATCAAAATCCAATGAGATATTTCTTCATGGAGGTTGGTGGACTGAAAACCGATGTCATATCATTCACTTTTCTGGTGGTGTTGACTTCACATCATGAGATAGGCATGCAGAGGTGAATCAGTCTTGTAGACACTGGTAAAGAACTTCCAACAGAAACAGAGTAGATGGGGCCAGATATTGAATCTAGGTCAGAACTTCTTTTCTGGCAGTTAGATGGTAAAAAGCAGACTGAGCTTTTCAGTTCATCAAATCAATATTAATTGTTTTGCAAGCCATAGGTCCATGTCACATAACTCCCACCTCTCCACCATCTTTGACAAAGGATGTGAATTCTAAAAGTTCTTAGCTATTAGGAATTGAAAGGAAGGTTGTGGGCCTTTGTCTAAGCAGACAATCCATCTCCTTCAGGCCAGCCTGGGTTATTAAATGCAGATGGCCCCTGTATAGCTCCTTTTGAACTTGGACCATGCAGTCCCCAGGTGATCATAGTAGCTGTTCATAGATAACAAGCAGTGAGATTTCTGAAACTGTGAAGTGGCTTATTTTGTTCTGGGTCATAGACAGACACAGTTTCAACCATTTTAGGGATCTTTGTTCAGTTTTTTTAAATTTTAAAAATAGTCATAAGCCATATAAAAATATACATTGTGAGATCTTGGTCCCTCACACGTGCTTGACTGAGAGCCCAGACTCATAAAAAGATTATCTCAGGAGGTTCTGTTTTGACAACTGGAGAGAACTGTTGATTTTGCTTGATTGACATCTTTAAATGGTTATAGTAAGTTATTCTTTCCGAGATTTCTTTTTTTATTTGCACAAGATTAAGAGTTGTCAAATGTTTGAAGCCTCTGTTATTGATACTTCATTAATCTGTATTTGACACTATTATAGGATTGTAGGAACAAAGGTTTCTGTTTCAAAAGAAGATTTGTGATTGGATGTTTTTTTTTCTGAGCAGTTCCACAAAAGCTATTGTCACTACATGGCTCATTAGTTCTGTGCATAGTGTATACTCGGTGAATAGCTAGGAAGGCCATGAAGTGGCATAGGGGCTACAGGGGAGCATGGCGGTTGGTTTGGGGGGCTTGAGTGGGTCTCAAATTGGCATGGGAAGTGGGTGGAAGTGTGGGGTGTGAGGGGTGAGGGCTAGAGGGCCTAACAACCTTTAGTACAACTGGGAGGAAGTCCCAGAGAACTGAGGCGGGCCTTCTGACCAGCTCCCCTTGGTACTTGGCCACCCCCTATGGCTACCTATGCTCTGCTTCTGGGGTTAGTGGGCCTGACTCCATCCTGCACCTGCTCTACAAACTCCTGCCTCTCCCCACACCCCCGTACCAAGTGAAACTTCTGACTCAAGCTACCCAGCTCGATAGCACAAATCTTGGCCTACGTCTGATGTTAAAAGGCCATTAAACTGGCAACAAACCTTAAGATCTACTGAAGGATGATAGTAACTACATTCTTACTGTACCTATGTGATCGCTGGACCCTTACAGCTGCCACATCTGAAAACTCACTTCCATCCTGGTTGCTTAAGAAAGATCGTGAAAAGTTGATGGTGGCACAGTAATCCAATCCTGATTTCTTCAGCAGAGAAAATAAATATGGCAGACACATGATTGCAATGATCCAGCTAAGGTGGGCTGGTTAAAGGATCTGCTAGTGTAGATAGAAATACACTATTTCCTCTGGTGGAGGGAGTCCACAAGAGGACACAAACTTAAAATTTGGGGTGATGTCAGGAACTACTTCTTCATATAAAGGATAGTGGAAATCTGGAATTCTATCCCTCAAAAAGCTGTTGAGAACTGGGAGTCAAACATTTTAAAACTGAGATTGATAGATTTTGTTAGGCAAGATATGATGTGCCAAGGGGTAGATGAATTTAAGATACAGTTCAGCCATGATCTAATTCAGGCTGAGGGGCTGAATGGCCGATTCCTGGCTCTATGTCTGTTGATCCATACGCTTGATGCAAGATGACGCAAGATGGTATTCCATGAAGAGCTGAAGCTTAGTAAACTCTCATGTGGTGATCAGTTCAAAGATATAAGGACTATCTAATGACTATTCCTAAATAAATGTAGCATTTCAAATGACATAGGAGCATGATGCAAGTGACAGGCTAATGTGGCAAAAGATGGTTCACAATGACAAATCAAAGTTTGAAACAAGCCATATCAAGCTCACCAAAGAGCCCAAAGGAAGTCAAAGAAAGATCAGCCTTAAGTTCAATTTGACACCAAATATCCTGTGTATAGGAGACCATTCCTAACAAAGAACTGATCTTTATGGTCATATGAGGACGTGCAGCCTGTATTAATTTGGGAATCAAAGACTGCCATCATCAGCAACAATAGGGAATGCATTATCATCATGTTATAACAGGATTGCATCCATATTGAAGATAACTTAATTATATTTGACTATGCAGTCATAAAAAACAGATTGAAAAATATTTATCACATGATAGCCATACAAACATACGATCCCTTGAGCCTGTTCTGCCATTCAATAAGATCATGGCTGATCTAACTGCAACCTCAACTCCACATTCCACCTACCCTATAAATATGATGAATTAAAATAAACTTTTATCTCCTGCATATATAAAAGATTTACAACTTGGATGGTTATGCAATGCATAAAATGAACATTCTTGATTATAGAAACCTTTCTAACGTTAACAAACAAGAAATCCCATGTTAATCCACAATTATTATTCTTTCCAAAGGATGGCTCAACACCTTTATTCAAAGCTGCATACAAAGGCTTTACAGAAATTGTTCGAGAGTTACTGGCATGTTCTCCTTCACTGGGAATTCTTAAGGTAAAAAGTAAATTTGTTTAATGTCAATGTTGATGTGAGAAACAATCCCAACTCATAAATATAAGATAAAAAATGAGCAAGCAGAAGTGGGATGGAAGTTATGGTAAACCTTTGTAAACACTGGCTCAGCCTTGTGTGGTAGAAAGATGAGACCACTCAAGTCTTTGAGTTTCCAGTAAGCAAAGGTTTTATTCAAGTAAATGCTGGAGAGATCATTATGGTTGCTTTTCCAAGGATTCTGCTTGATACAAACTCTGTATCACAATTTTATAGCCCTTGGTTATCACATAGCAAAACATTGTTTATTACAATCCCCATCACTGGTTTTGCCTCAACACATACATCACCTAATCAAGTGTGGGGTGGGGGAGCTACTTTGTTCTGCAGATGTTCCCTGTTATCTCAGCAATTTCAGCATTTGGCCTCAGCAACAATGTGTTTGTGTTTGGGACTTAATGACTCCCTGTTTGTTTCCTTATCTCTTTAACAACTTGTTTACACATGCTGTGAAGGTCATTTGGTTTACTGTTTGTGATTTTTAGTTAGTTTTCACAGTACTGACAGTATTCCCCATCATTCCTCGAAAGAGCTCTCATAACTACGCTTGTCTACTTTTAAAGCTGTTAATGTTCATCTTAATATCAGTTTTAATATCGAATTATTTCAATTACCCCGCTTCAACTAGAGTATTGCGCCCAGTTCCAGGCAGTTCCAGTTAAGGAAGGATGTGAAAGTGTTAGGGAGGATGCAGAAAATATTCACGAGAAATGTTTGAGGAATGAGGAATTTAAGTTAAATGGATAGATTGGGATAGTTGGGACTATTCTCCTTGGAGAAGAGAGGGTTGAGAGGAGATTTAGAAGATTTAGAACCATAGAAAAGTTACAGCAAAGAAGGAGGCCATTCGGCCCATCTTGTCCATGCCAGCCCTGGGACACCCAGGTGCCCTTTCTAATTCCACCTTCCTGTACCCGGCCCATAGCCCTGCAGCTTACAGCACTTAAGGTGCAGATCCAGGTACTTTTTAAAAGTTCTATTAAATTTGATAGAGGTATTCAAAATCATGAGGGGTCTGTACAAAATAGATAGGGAAAAACTGTTCCCATTGGTTAAAGGATCACATCAAATGTTCTTAAAAACCAAAGGGTACAGGTTTAAGGTAATTGGGAAAAGAAACAATAACATGAGGAAGAAGTTTTTCATGCACCAGGACCTGATATGCACTGCCTGAAAGTGGAGTGAAGGCAGGTTCAACTGAGGCATTCAAGAGGGAATTGGATTATTATCTAAAAGAAATAATGTGAAGGGCTAAGGGGACAAGGCAGGGAAGTGACACTAGAGGAATCGATCCTTCGGAGAGCTATCACAGACACAATGGCCTCCTTCTGTGCTGTAAGCATTCTATGATTCTTTTCCGAGCATTTTACCAGAGCTTCTATTAAGTGCTCTGTATTGAAATCTCTTTTCATTGCCTTTTTTCATTCATTGTTGGGAGATGGCTGCCATTTATTGCCTCTCTCTAGTTGCCTGGAGAAAGTAATAGTGAATCTTCCTCTTGAATTGGTGCATTTTTGATACATCTGAGTGGCTTACTAGGAGCCCACCTGCCATCTACTTCACATCAAAGAGCAGTTAAAAGTCAGCCATGAAGTGTGGGTTCAGAGTCACATATAGATCAGGTCAGGTAAGGATAGCAGGTTTCTTTCCCTAAAGTATATTAGTTTAAAAATTCCAAATGAATTCTCAAACTGTCATGATGGAATTTGAACTTACATTCTTTGGATTACAGGGCTAGTAACATGATCACAACACTTCCATTCTCAATGTAGCCATTTCTGGTCCAGACATTTCCTCACGGGGGCACGGCAAAACTGCACGAGTGGTCCGGATGGGTGGAATCAAGTTGGTAGATCCAGTATTGTACAGCCATTTGTTTTTGCTGCCTCTTGCTTTGTGCTTTTGGAAACGCCAGGAAATCTAGGGCTGAATTTTCATGCAGCGATCAGGAACCTGAAAGAGGTGGGGATTTGAACTAGTTCTTATAGACACACACGGAGTGGGCTTGCTATCCGATGGCAGGTGGGCTCCAACACTGGAGGGCCAATAGGAAGCCCTCCAGCACTCAAATCAATGACCCCGCTGGCCAAGATGGGAGCTGCCAGTCTGAAGATGGAGACAGTGAAGGAAAAAGACAGAATTTTATAACAGCCACAGCTGCCTGGGTTTGATCCTGAAGGAGCAACCCCATCCAAGGGCTGCAGCCTGGTGGCCATTACAAGTGCAGGGGTGTCCAGGTCCAGACATGGCCCAGGCCAAGGTGGTCTGCCCATATTGCTGACCAGAAGTCTCAATCGGCCCGGAATGGGGCCTTACTAGGTACTCCTTAATTAAGTTAATTTGCAGATAATTGGCTACCCACTGCTGGCATCTTTGAAAAAGGCTCAGGGTTGGGAACAAGGCAGGGAACTAGAACAATGGCCGGCGGCATCAAATTGCAAGCCCACCCACATCCAATCTTGACCGAGACCTCAAATGAAAATTTGGCCAGTAGTTCCAAGGAATATTTCTTTGTGCCTATTCCTCTGATGCTTCGTTCTTTAATGCTATATTTAACACCATCATAAACAGTCACATAACATAAAAAAGAGAATTAGCGAACAAATCCCAGTTCCATTCCTGAAGGGGTAATTGTAAAACTACCTATGGTTGGAAAGTTGTGGTCAGCATGTGCCTGACTATCTCATTTAAACTGACGGTGAAATGAGGTTCCATGCTGGCTACATAGGTCTGTAAAAGTACTCCTTAGAGATAAGCATCATATAACCTCATTCAGAGAATTTCATGTTTAAAAATAAGCAGCTGCACTGAATGATTTGCTCTATCTTCATCATTGTGTTTTATTTTTATCCCATTTCAAATTTATTTCTAATGAGCTTCCTCCTTCTTTGAACTCCTTCCCATGCGCCATAACCTATCCTATTTCCCCAGTCAAAAAGACAACCTGGTAACCAGCTACTGCTTTGTAGCATTTGTGGTGATTTTAACCCTACCTGAAGCAGGTGGTCAGTTAATATTTACATAGCTGTGGTGCATTAAATTGTATTATGATTTAATTGGTACAGTGAGGGTAATTGAACACAGGACAGATTATTGACCACTCTTTGTTTGCATGTACAGAATGGAACAACAGCTCTCCATGCTGCAGTTTTAGGAGGCAATGCCAGAACAGTAGGCCTTCTCATTGATTCTGGAGCAGATCCAAGTCTAAGGAATACGGTAATAGGCACTTACCTTTGCCTTCTATTTCCTAATGTTTGTGAAGTCCAGGCCTAGAAATTCAACTTCACAGGACTTGTTTTTCAAGTGCTAACTAGCTTACCAAGGCCGCAAAATGGGTTGGGGCAAGAAGTGCATTCGCATTTCAGCTTGTAAGTGAGCTATCCGCCATATTGGTGAAATATGACTAGAAAATGCTGGAAATATTCAGCAGGTTAGGCAGCACCTGTGGAGAGAGAAAAAGAGTTAGTATTTCAGGTCTGTAACCTTTCATAAGAAATTTCATCGTTGGTCAAGGTGGCTGCGCAGGTTTTGGAACACATTTAAAAGGGGGAGTCATTTAATCTAATTAGGGTCCTGCACTTCTTGCAGGACCTCCTATAGATAGTAGATTGCCCCAGTGCTTCACTTGCTACATGCTAGCCAGCAGGAAGGCCCCCTTGCCAGTGCTATTTCGAGGGATCAGGTTATTCTTACAGATTAATTGCTGGCTTGTCATTTCAAGCTGCTGGTGAACTTGGTGATTTTTTTTAATGTCGGAATTACCCTGGAATGTTCATTTTGTGAAATTAGGGAAAGATTTTGGTGTTGCCCTCTTCTTGGCTGCCCCTGAAATAGTTGGGCTGCAGTCATGAGTAACCTCTTAGGGCTGCCTTAAGGGCTGGAATTTAAAGGAGGAGCAGCTGTCACAAGGAGGAGGAGGAGGGCACTGCATAGGAGGTCATATTCAGTGGGTATTCAGAGAGCACTTTTACATTAATTTTACTCAGGAGCAATATCTTAGACACAGTTGCTCCACCAAACAGCCTGTCACTGTGCGACATCACTGGTTACAGAGATAAGAACAAAAAAACTGCGGATGCTGGAAATCCAAAACAAAAACAGAATTACCTGGAAAAACTCAGCAGGTCTGGCAGCATTGGCGGAGAAGAAAAGAGTTGACGTTTCGAGTCCTCATGACCCTTCGACAGAACTCACAAGTTCTGTCGAAGGGTCATGAGGACTCGAAACGTCAACTCTTTTCTTCTCCGCCGATGCTGCCAGACCTGCTGAGTTTTTCCAGGTAATTCTGTTTTTGTTTTTTATCACTGGTTACAGCCTCAATTCCAGTCTCAAACCACAGAATGAACAACACTGCCCCTGTATCTATCAAGGTCAGCATGGCTCTCAACTTTTACACTGCAGGCTTCTTTCATGCTGCACAGCTGACATCTCCAAATTTCCATACACCAATTATCAGGGAGGTCACTGAGGCTGTCTTTGCCAAGTGACAAGTGACACAGGATGTGGGCACTAGATTTCACCTACATGCACCTGGGTGCAAGGAGCTATAAACTGTAGATACATTGTCTTATGTACTCCCTGCCACTAGACTGACAAAAGGAATTCCATTTCTTCAGTGTACAGCTGATTTGCATGCACTTCTGGGCCAGCTATAGAGACATAAAAATATGGAAATATTTACAGCATAGTAGGAAGCCTTTCAGCGCATTGGGTTCGTGCTGGCTGAAAAAGAGCTAGCCAGTCTAATCCCACCTTCTAGCTTTTAGTTAATTTCCTTGTAGGTTACCTCAAGTGCATACACAAATATATTTTTTTAAAAGATGAGCACTTCTGCCTCTGCCAATCTTTCAGAGAATGAGTTCCAGACCCCCACCACCTTCTGAGTGAAAAAGTCCAGGCAACATTCTAGATTTTTTCATTCTATACCAATCCTCTTTGCTGCCTTTATTCCAAATAGGTTGCAAAATTACAGGCTGGATATTGAGCGACAAGGACTAGCCCTTTCAGACATGGCTCCTGTCATGGACTGGTGCATAGCAGGCCTACAAGATGAACCATGAGAAAATTCATTTATCTGACAATTGCTTGCTCAAATCAATATTCCACTGTCTACTCCAATCTGGGGAAACCTTGCAGTACGCCCTTGAATGTTTACCATCACCTGCAGGAAGAGGAGTTGGGAGAAGAAGAGGAGACATATTGACCAACAGTGTCACTATCTACCAATCTAAGAGGCAAGCTTATTGAGGAGATTAATTTACTTCCTTATTAATGAGCAAACTGCCAGTACATTTATATTAAAAGCAAAATGCATTTATATTTGCTGGTTACTTTAAAATACCATATATACTCGAATAATGATCAAGTAATGATTCAATCTCTTGTAAAAGTCGACCCTGGACTTTTGGCCAAAATTCCAAACTCTTTGACTTACTGCCCACTCACTGCTGAAATCAAATTCACCCTGGTGCAAACCTACTCATTGATAGAATTAGAAAGTAGCAAACCATTGAAGGCGGCTGTTCAGCTCCTTGTGTCAGTGCAAGTCAACACGTGCTGTCAAGGCTACCACCTCACTGGTGCATGCTGCGTTCCCACCAATCCCACCCTCTAACATGGCAACGTGGCATCAAGAAGGAACAGCAGATACACAGCCCAGTTCAAACTTAAAGTAATTGAGATTGGACAGCAGACAAATAATTGTGCAGCAGATGGAGAATTCAAGATTTTGACGAGAACGTTAGAGATTAGAGGAAGCTCTCTACACAGCTTAGGCTGTTCAGACAGAGAAAATTTAGCATGTGGCTGCAGTTGGAAAATGAAGTTGCAAAATACACCAGTGAAAATACCCAGAATGGACTCGGTTTCTTGCGGATCTATCCGAATCTTTTTCCTGAAACAAGCAAGAAAATTAGACATTGCAGATTTCAAAGCCAGTCTTGGGTGGTATACCAGGTTTATGAAGAGGAACAATTTTGTACTGTGACAGAAATCCAAGATTTCTCAGCGTCTCCCGGCAGAAGTTAATGACAGGCTTATCACATTTCAGTGGTTTATAATCAAACATCGACAGACGAATGGATATAGATTGCCCTGTATCAGGTACCATGAATGAGACTCCCTTGAACTTTGACATTGCAGCCAGTCAAACGGTGAGCAAAGTTAGAGAGAAAACAGCATGAGTGAAGACTAAGAGCAGATTCACAGTTCTGCAATTGTGTATATAGAGGTGACAAAGCTTAAGTCAATCATGATATTCAAGAGAAAACCCTCTCCAACAGCAATTCCCAAAAGGAGTAGTCATCCACATTCAGGATAAAAAGTGGATTGATGAAGCTGGCTTGAAAAAATGGCTGAGAAAGGTTTGGAGTTTCCGGCCAGGAGGATTATGTAAAGGAAAAAAGTCTTCTCATCTGGGACATGTTCAAATCAGAGCTTGTCGATGATATTGTTGCTAAAGTTAGATTGCAGTGATTCTCAGTGGTCTAATCAGCCTTGTTCAACCATTGGATGTCTCTCTAAACAAGCCCTTCAAGGATGGCAACATACAGGCTCTGATGTTAGCAACCCTGGGCAGAATCATTTCAGATTTGTGCTAAGTGTGGTAGTAGCTGGCTGCAATGGTGGCTTTTCACGCCATATTGTCTCAAACCCGCCTCACATAAATCATGCATTCCCAGCAAATACACCGTTTGATGGCAAGCGAGTTGTCATTCGCGTGCCACGCTATTACCTTGCTGCTTCCTCACACCAGGTGCCATATTTAAAGTGCAGCCGCACAGTCATCTCTCAGTGCCTCCAACCTAGGACTGCTGCACAGAAGATATGGCCCTGAAAGGCAAAAAGACTGCAGCTGCCCCTGATTTAGTGATGCGTCCCTGGAATGCCTTTTGGACGGCGTGGAGGCCTCTACCCCCCACTCTGGCACTAGGAGGGGTAGCAGCATCACCAGTCCGGCTTGGGAGGTGGGGGGAATGGTGGTCAGTGCTAATGCCCTGCAAAGCCACCCAGTACCGAAAGAGGATGCGTGATCTCCGCCGTTCCGCCAGGATAAGTCACTCTTCTCATCACTCTCAACTCACACACTCACAAACCCATCACACATCCACAGGGATCACCTATGTTCAAGGGGCGTCACCATTCACTATCTCACACACACCTTCATTGTCCTCATCCTGTCCATGGCACTACTCATCACCCACACATGCCAGGCATACTTATCATCTGGCCTGGCAGGCATCCTGCTTACACTCTCTCCATCTGTCTTCATGCAGGACAAGCCGGCACACAACAAAAAGGAGAGGTTGCAGGCTGGTGGAGGAATACCTGAATGTCCTCAAGGGTTTTGAAAATAGAGTCATCCAGCTGGCTGGCGAAGATCTGGACCATTCCACTGTGCTGACAGTGAGATTGGCGGTGCTCTACCAAGTGAGGTTCCAGCAGTGCTACATCCATCAGACAATCATGCATTGAGTGATGTGTCCTGCTTCACAGGCCACTGCCATGCCTTAATTATCTCTCCTTGCTTTCACAGGTACATGTGGGAAACAGCTGAGGGGATACGTGATGCAGGTTCTCAACTCAAGACCTGAAGACACCTCAGAAGAGGAATCTATTGAAATCGCAATTAAAAACCCATCACAGCACTCACCCACACCCTCCACTGGCCACCTTGGTGGCACCTAGTTCTAGTGTAGCCTCGGGGTCACAATCTGTTTGTTCCACAGCAGACAGCAGGGACTTCCCAGGTTTCTGGCACTTGGATGACTACTGAAGGCCAGAAATCTGCTGAGATTGAGTCAGATGTCGAGCATCTGGACTCAGTCATACCTCAGTTGCTGGAGCTGCAAAGGCAAGCCAGGGAACATCAGGAAGGGATGTTTGCTGCACTCCTCAGATCACAGTGCAGTGTGTACCATCTACAAGATGCACTGCAGGAATTCACCAAGGCTCCTTGGACAGCATCTTCCAAACCCATGACCACTACCATCTAGAAGGACAAGGGCAACAGATACATGGGAACACCATCACCTTCAAGTTCCCCTCCAAGTCACTCACCATCCTGACTTGGAAATATATCATGTTTCCTTCACTTTCGCTGAGTCAAAATCCTGGAACTCCCTTCTTAACAGCACTGTGGGTCTACCTACACCACATGGAAGCAGTGGTTCAAGAAGGCAGCTCACCATCACTTTCTCAAGGGCAACTAGGGATGGGCAATAAATGCTGGCCTGGCCAGCGAAGCCCACGTCCCGTGAAAGAATAGCTTTTAAAAATGCACGATGGAGGAGTCTGTCCACTTGCAATCAGAATCACAGAATTGTTACAGCGCAGAAGGAGGCCATTCGGCCCATTGTGTCTGCACTGGCTCTCAAATGAGCATTGTGACTTAATGCCATTCTCATATTTTTTCCATGTACCCTTGGACATTGTTTCTATTCAAATAATCATCTATTGCCCTCTTGAATGCCTCGATTGAACCTGCCTCCACTGCACTTCCAGGCAGTGCACTTCAGACTCAAACCACTCGCTGTGTCAAAAAGTTTTTTCTCACATCATATTTGCTTCTTTTGCAAATCACTTTAAATCTGTGGCCTCTCTTTCTTGATTGAGTGGAAACAGTTCCTCCCTATCCACTCTATCCAGCCCCCTCATGATTTTGAATACCTTGATCAAATCTCCTCTTAGCCTTTTCTTCTCCAAGGAGAACTGTCCCAACCTCTCCAATCTCACTTTATAACTCAAGGTTCTCACCCCTGGAACCATTCTTGTAAACCTCTTCTACACACTCTCCAACGTGATCACATCCTTCCTATAGTGTGGTACCCAGAACTGTACACAATACTCCAGTCTGAGGTGATAGCGCCGGCATGCCCATGCACCAAGGTCAACATTGGTAGGATGGCGGCTGTCATGGAGACCTTGGTCCAGGACATCGGTCCTGCACTGCTGTGATGAGGGGTGCGGGGCAGCTCAATCTCACTCCAGCTTCCCCTTCTTCTCAAGGAGTCAGACAGGGGCTGTTGGGCACCCATAGGGAGGAGAATCAGCAGGTGCATACCCAGGGGCCAAGCACCAGAACCTCATTTTCAACATCCCGATGGTTCATTCCACCAAGGTGTGAGCTGCAACATGAGCCTTGTTATAGCTTCTTTCTGTTGCACTCTGAGGCCGCTGCATGGGTGTCATCAGCCATGTCTTCTACAGGTAGCCCTTGTCCCTGAGGAGCCAACCCTGCAGCTTCTGTGGACTCTGGAATACGTCAAAGATCTAAGCCATACTAAGGATGTAGGAGTTGCAGATGCTCTGGGAACCATGCGCAGACCTGCAGGATGCCTTTGCGGTGGTCACACACCAGCAAAAGATCTGGACAAATCCCAGCACTCTTGCATCCTGGTTCTCCTGGTATCAGGCAAAATGCACAAAGTTGTGTGTCTTTGTCAAGATGGCTTCTGTGACCTCATGGATTTGTGGGTGGAGGCTTGCGATATCCCACAGACGTCTCCTGTGGAGTCCTGAAAGGAGCCGCTGGTGTCAAAATTGAGTGTCGCGGTCACTTTCATGGCCACTGGCAGTGCCCGCCATGTCCCGATGGTGCCAAATGTAGCAGCAGGTGAAAGATGTGACAGCCCAGTTCCCTAGAGATGCACAATCTTCGATGACACTGGTTCTCAGTCATCTGCAGGAATGAAAGGCGGCATCTACAGACCCTGGGTCTGCCTCGGCACCGACCAGCGATGGCTTGCTTTGGCTCTTCAGTGGCATGAGCGGGAAACCCAGCTACCCCTTCTTCCTGTGAGTGCCGCTTCTCCCTCTTCCCAGCCAGGCACCTCCGTCACTCTCTTCTCCTTCATCTCCATCCTCTGTAAGCCTTGAAGCATACAGCTAGGCCACCAGGCTTCATGTTGCTGATGTACTCCTGCAGGACGAAAGAGAGAGACGCATGAGTTAGCATGGGTGTTCTAAGAACCTCTCTTGGTTAAGCTTGAAGGTCCCTTAATGCAGCCCTGAGAGTGCTGGCAGCCACTTAGAAGGGCAGAGTTCAGTGCACTGCATGGCTGCCCGAAACCCCACCCACCTCCACCCCACTCCACCTGACCAACTGGCAGCAGCTTCACCCGCTGGATTGCATGCTGTACTCTCAACTCAGACATTCTCCTAGCCCACACAGAAGGCTGCGCTGTTAGATTGAATCATGGGGAGACTGGTCTAGCCCAAATGATGACATTGTAAGGGGCCTCGATCGCCTCCACCAGTGACTGCTCCATGGCCAGCTTTCACAAGGAGACTGTACAACACGCCCAGTCATCCAATTGCTCTGCAGTCCACTAAAACGCTCATTAGTTTTCAGTCTGTGCTCAAGGGGTGAAGAGCACTAGAGTATTTGGTGGCACTTTCAGGCCTCTGTGTTGATTGAGTGGGCTGATAAGCTGGAGGCCCAAACCCAAGCATGTCAACATGGCTGCGCCTGAACTGTCTCAACTGCGGAGGAATGGTCACTTTATACAAGTGTGGCTGCTTCCGTCCACACTGAATCCCCCCCCACACCCCCCACATGTGCTTGTGCATTATCATCAACTGCAGGACAGCTCTTGCCCTTCCACAACTTGCCTCAACCACAGGACAACCCCTGTCATACACCCCAACTCATCTCAACTGCAGAGCAGCCCTTGCCCTGGCAGTGCACTGTCAACCAACTGGGAAAAAGCAACCTGCCTGTGCCCTCGCCTGAATGCACGGCACCTCAACTTTGAGGTCCAACAGGCAACCCTCGCAAACGCTGCAAAGCACCATTGCACGCCAGCGTGCTCAGATGATCTAGCATGGGGGGATGATTCCGGCGAGCTGGGCTTATAATGAAATGCAGATCTATTACAATGAAGCTCCCAACATCTAGCAGCTGAAAACCCAGCCCACCATTGATGGACAAAGCAGTTGGTTGCAAACGTTTTTCACAATGGCGTGAAACTGATTTTTGGCTTTCCCGCTATATTGTCTGCTCATGCCCACCATGACACCCGATGCCAGCAGGCACGGAAAATTCCGCCCCTGTGTGAATGGGTTGTAGAGGCGTGGGATGAAATCAGTTCAGAGATTGTCATCATTCAAGAAATGTGGGATATCCAATGCATTTGATGGCACAAAAGGTTATTTGTAGAATAATGACATGATTGCTGATGAAGGTGATGTTGATGATCCATATGATGATGCCATTCTAGAAGCATATTGGGATGGGTTACTTGGTTCTGAAGACCAGGAGGGGTTGATTTTTATGGACTTTAATACATGTTCAGTGCATGTTGTGTTGCAAGTAGCACTCTTTCCTGCACTGTGAAGGAAACTGAATGAAATTGTATAAATTTGTATATGGCTTTTGTTTTTGAATTTTATAAATCTGAATTTACCGTACACAAATTAATGTCGGTCTCCATGGAGGTTATTATTTATTTATAAATAAAAATAAAAATTCAAAAATAAAAATACTTTGTAGCTCTTTTTGCACTGCTTTTGGGGGCAGGATTGGCAGGAAGAGTCTCTGACCCAGCAATTCTGTGATAGTGAAATGATGGGAGAGAGTGGATTTCAACCCCTTGAAAATATTACTCATGTAAAAGTCGACCCGCTACTTTTTTGGCTAAATGTTTAGTCTTAGAAAGTCGACTTTTACACAAGTATATACAGTAGGTAGAAATAGTTCAATATAAATACTTCACATTGTATTAATTGTTTTCAAAGGGGAATTGGATATATACTTGAAGGGAGACAAATTTGCAGGGCTGTAGAAAGTAGGACTAAAAGAGCCAGCACAGGCACAGCACAGTGAGTCAAATGGCCTTCTCTGTGCTACATGATTCTACATGCCATGTGGTAAACAACTGCTTGAAGTATTATCTGCTTGCCAGATGGATGAAGGGAAAAAGGCTAAAGGGCTGAAGGGGTTTAGTAACAGTAAATATTACTGGAACTATCTGGTCATGTTGAGGGTAAATATCAACACGAACTGGGTTCTTTCCATATTGTGACTGCTACATATTGCCAGTGCCGGCTTCTGCATGTAACCTTCTGCATGACATCTGGCTCCATCATGGGAAATGTGCTGCACTAAAATATCGTGGAAGCCTTAATTTGCACTTTGTATTTCAGGAAGAAGAGTTACCAGCAGACCTAACAAGGAATGATCGTCTGATCCAACAGCTTCAGTCAAAACAAAGAAGTGCAAAAAGCTGAAGATGTAGAACACACTAGGCACAAGGCCCATTCTGACAAACACAGAGTCCAGTGAGAACTGTAATGGCACCTGCTTCTGACCAGGGACACAATTCAGTTGAGTGGTCGTAAGGATGTTACATAAAAGTTATTGAGCCATATAAAGGGTTGTTGTGCATCCCTTTTTTTATTTTATCTAATTAAAAGTAAAAATTAAGTCTAATTTTAACTTGTTACTGGTGCCTAATTGTTCTTGGCATTTGATTCATTAAGAACTGATGGGTAGAGTTTCCTACTTCTTGTTGGTGATGAAATTAAAAACATGAGAATAAAGAATGCATTTACATTTTTGCTAGAAATAGCAAACAAAGAAAATATTCCTTCAATGTCTCTTGCTAATGGGTTAAATTTTCTGTCATAAAACTAATCTTTTATCAACAGTCATTCAATAGTTAATAAATGACAGTGTTGAAATACTAATTTGTCATTTCACTAGAAAACATGCAATGCAACTTTCTAAGCACCATACCACACAAATACATATGCAAGGTGGGTCAATTGCACTGAACCAAATAATAATTTCTAAGTTAATATAGTTTTATTAAACCATAACTAAACTGAAATGTTGCCAGTATTTATTTGACTGTTTTATTAGAAAATCCTCAAATAGCACTGGGGACAAATATTTTTTGGATAAAGTACTTTGGTAGTATTAGGGTATCAGGGTTATTTGAAACCTCAGGAGGTCATCCCTGCCCTTTTGCAAGTTGCCCCAGACCCAGGTGAGGGTCGCATTTTCAGGGTTACACGTCATGGCCAATGACGGAAACAGCGAATTTTCAGTGGTAAGGGCAGAAGAGCCAGAATCTTGAGGGACAACGGCTGCTTACAGGCAGAGATCCATTGGGAAGAGTTGTGTTTCCTTTAGGCACATATGCGGAAGGCAGTGGGAGAACATCTCATATTCTTTTCTCTGGTCATATTACTTATTGTTCATTCAAATAGAAATTTGAGGCTCCTAGGACCAGCTGAAGAGGAAAGCGCAAGAACACAAGAATTCAGAGCAGGAGTAGGCTATTCAGCCCTTCAAGCCTGCTCTGCCATTCGATAACATCATGGCTGATCTGATTGTGGCCTCAGGTCGACTTTCCTTTTTGTCACCCGCACCCCCCCTCCCCTGCCTCCAACCACCCCCATAACCCTGACTCCCTTGTCAAGCAGATATCTATCTAACTCAGCATTGAATATATTCAGTGAACCACCCCCCACTGCTTTCTGGGGGAGATTAATTAATTTAAAAGGTTTTATTTAAAGGGATAAGTCATGGCAGGCAAGCTCAAAGCCATGGTGTGCTCCTCGTGCTCCATGTGGGAAGCTGGGGACATTTCCAGTGCCCGGGACCAGCATGTGTGCAGGAAGTGTGTCCAGCTGCAGCTCCTGGAAGCTCAGGTTTCAGAGCTGGAACGGCGGCTGGGGACACAGTGGAGCATCTGTGAGTCTGAGAACTCGGGGAGAGAGACTGTGAGGTTCTTAAGCAAATTCATAAAGGGAGTGACAAGGTACTGGAGGTGTTGGCAGGCTTAAAAGTGAACAAATCTCCAGGTCCAGATGATTTGTGTCCCAGACTACTGCGGGAGGCAAGGGAGGAGATCGCAAAGGCTCTGACCCAAATTTTTAATTCCTCTCTGGTCACAGGGGAGGTGCCAGAGGACCGGAGAACAGCTAATGTGGTTCCACTATTTAAGAAGGGTTGTAGAGATAAGACGGGGAACTACAGGCTACTGAGTGGTAGGGAAGCTTTTGGAGAAAATTCTGAAGGAGAGAATCTATCTCCACTTGGAGAGGCAAGGTTTGATCAGGGATAGTCAGCATGGCTTTGTCAGAGGGAAGTCATGCCTAATAAATTTGATTGAATTTTTTGAGGAGGTGACCAGGTATGTAGATGAGGGTAGTGTAGTTGATGTAGTTTATATGGATTTTAGCAAAGCCTTTGACAAGGTTCCACATGGGAGACTTATAAAGAAGGCAAATGCACATGGGATACAAGGTGATTTGATATGGTGGATTCAAAATTGGCTTAGCTGTAGGAGGCAGAGGGTGATGACAGAAGGCTGCTTTAGTGACTGGAAGCCAGTGTCCAGTGGCGTACCACAGGGATCTGTGCTGGGTTCCCTATTATTTGTCATTTATATAAACGACATAGATGACTATGTGGGGGGTAGGATTAGTAACTTTGCAGATGACACAAAGGTTGGCCGGGTGGTGAGGTTGAGTGTCTTGGGCTACAGGAAGATATAGATGGGACGGTGAAATGGGCAGATAAGTGGTGGATGAAATTTAACCCTGAAAACTGTGAGGTGATACACTTTGGGAGGAATAATTTGACAAGGAAGTATTCAATGAATGGCATGACACTAGGAAGTTCTGAGGAACAAAGGGAACTTGGCATGTGTGTCCATAGATCTCTGAAGGCGGAGGGGCATGTTAGTGAGATGATGAAAAAGGCATATGGGACACTTGCCTTTATCAATTGAGGCATAGATTACAAAAGTAGGGAGGTCATTGCTGGAGTTGTATGGAAACTTGGTGAGGCCACAGCTGGAGTACTGTGTGCAATTCTGGTCGCCACATTATAGGAAGGATGTGATTGTACTGGAGGGCGTGCAGAGGAGATTCACCAGGCTGTTGCCTGGGATGAAACATTTAAGTTATGAAGAGAGGTTGGATAAACTTGGGTTGTTTTCGTTGGAGCAGAGAAGACTGAGGTGTGACCTGATCGAGGTGTGCAAGATTATGGGGGGCATGGACAGGGTGGATATGGAGCAGCTGTTCCCCTTAGTTGAAGGGTCAGTCACAAGGGGACATAAGTTCAAGGTGAGGGACAGGAGCTTTAGGAGGGATGTGAGGAAAAACTTTTTTACCCAGAGGGTGGTGATGGTCTGGAATGCACTGCCTGGGAGGGTGGTGGAGGCGGGTTGCCTCACATCCTTTAAAAAGTACCTGGATGAGCACTTGGCATGTCATAACATTCAAGGATATGGGCCAAGTGCTGGTAAATGGGATTAGGTAGGTAAGTAAGGTGTTTCTCACATGTTGGTGCAGACGTGATGGGCTGAAGGGCCTCTTCTGCACTGTGTGATTCTGTGAGATAATTCCACAGACTAATGATCCTCTGAGAGAAAAAAATTCTCCTCATCTCAGTCTTAAATGGGAGACCGCAAGGCATGGAGAAATGAGCAGAGTACCTACCTTTACACAGGTTATTACTAATTGGCAGTATAAAGTGTTGTTTCACCTACACAAACCTCCATAGGATCAGAATCTTAAGAGACCAAAGTCTCATAAGAACATAAGAAATAGCAGTAGGAGTGGGCCATACAGTCACTTCAGCTTGCTCAGCTTTTTACTAAGATCTTCTATCTCAATTCCACCTTCCCATACTAGCCCCCTATTGCTTGATTCCAAATATCTAGTGGTCTCACCGTTGTATATATTCAAATCAACATTCACAGCCCTCTGAGATAGAGAATTCCATGGATTCACGATCCTCTGAGTGAAGAAATTTCTCCTTAAATCAGTCCTCACCTGCAGTTGGAGTAGAAATTTGTCTGTGCTGTTTAACCAACACAGTATGGGTTCAGGGGAGCAGACTTGGCATCAAAACAAATAGATCCCAAGGCCCAATCAATATTGGGCCTTGAGTCTCATTTCAGTAAGACTTCCATGTTGTGAATGAGTACCATATATCCCAAGGCACGATCACCCGTGGGCCTCAGGTGGATCCTGTCTGGGGGTTGGGGATACAGGTTGGTGGTGTGAGGGGGTTGGCAGGTGGTGAGTAAAAGCCAGCAAGGGTTCTCACTGTTCCTGATTACATATTAAGATTAGTTTCAACGCTTGTTGAAACAAAAGCATACCTACTCTTCAGAAGCCTGCACGTGAATCTACAATGGAGAAAAGACATTTGAAGTCATTCTTGTCTTACCAGGTGGATCCAAACTAACAGGAGCATTTGTCTTTAGCAGTATTACCCAACATGGTTGAGCCAGTTGATTGCCACAACTTGCCATTAACTTGAGGTGTTGGAGCTGGTTGAAGTACTGAGGGAATGGTGGGACTGGCACCTTGATAACTGATGGGACAAAGGCACTGGAGATGGAAACTTGGCAATTGGAGAGCCCATCAGTGGAAGCATCATGAACTGAATAAAAGGAAAGGAAGTTGGAAGTTGCAGATAACAGGGGTGAAAAATAAGTGCATAGAAATCCATATTAGGGGTCAACCTGTCAGGCCCCAATAGCGTTAGAACCACTTCCAGTGCCATATTGGTTCATTGTTGTAGATGGGTATCTGATATCAGCCTAAAATAGGTGTTAGGCCCTTTGAATTAGCCAATAATGCCTGTTTTAGAATCCTTTTCCAAAATTGGTCAAGAAGATCCTGCTTCATCACTGAAATCATCATGTCCCACCTGCTGACTGGGATTTCTAGCTTAAGAGAACAATAACAGAAAGCTCATTTTATTGTATAAGGATTGGGCCATGTTATGTTAGAATTGAATTTTATATAGACATTCAGATAGATCTAGCTCCAGTGACCATAGGTTTTTTTTCTTTAACTGATAAGTAGCAAAGAAATCATAGACACATAGGCTGTAACAGCATATCAAAAGGTCATTCTATTCTTGAATTCTCTGTGAAGGTTTTCTCTCCCTTTGAGCCATCTAGCATCCTACCACTCTCCTGCTAGCTTCCATAAGGACTGTAACAGGATTAAAACCTCACAGCGTATGGGTGGAATCGTCCATGTTCGCTGGCCGGCATGTTCGTTGGTGTGAATGGACAATATGGCAAGAAAGCCAAAAATTGGTTTCACAGCGTCATGAAGCCAGTTTGTGATCATCTGCTCTGCCCGCAATGGTGGGCCGCATTTCTCATCATTGGACATCGGGAACCTCATTGTAATACATCTGCATATCATTATAAGCCCAGCACACTGGAATTGAACTTGCCCCACTGGATCATCTGCTCACGTTGGCGTGATTGAATGCCAATGTGTTTCACAACGACCTGTAAAAGGCGTGCACTTGGCAGACTGCACTTTGAGGGGAACTTGAAGGTGAGTGCATAGTAAGGTTGCGGAGCTCTCGCCCAGGTCACCTGTCGGACTTCAAGGTTGAGGCGTGTTGGGGAAGCCAGGGCTGTGCTGCAGTTGAAGGTAATGCATAAGCATTTGGGGGTGGGAGGGATATTGGGGGTTGGGGGAACAGTGGGCAAGGGAAGCAGCCACACATTAGAGAAACCCTGTATAAAGTAACCATTCCTCTGCAGCTGAAGACAGTTCAGGCACAGCCACACTGATATGATTGGGGTCGAGCCTCTAGCTTCTCTGCCCACTCAAGTAACGCAGAGGCATCAAAGTGCCACCAAGTGCTCCAGAGCTTTTCACCCCACAGGCACAGATGGCAAAGTAATAAGCATTATAGTGGACTGCAGAACAGTTGGATGACTGGGCACATTATACCTTCTCCTTGCTAAAGCTAGCCATGGAACACTCACTGGCAGAGACACTCCTGGCCCCTTGCAATGTCATCATCCCAATTTGAACCAGCTTCCCCCATTGTTCAAGCTAACAGTGCAGCCTTGCAGCGCAGGTTAGAAGAATGCCTGCGCCTGAGATGAGAGCACAGCATGCAGTCCAGTGGGCAAAGCTGCCGCCAATCGGTCAGGTCCAGTGGGGTGGAGGTGGGTGGGGTTTCGGGCAGCCACGCAGCGCCCGAATCTCTGGCTATCCAAGACAGGTTCTTAGTACACCCATGCTAACCCATGCATCTCTTTCATTCTGCAGGATCATGGAGCCTGGTGACCTAGCTGTATGCCTTGTGGCTTACAGAGATCGAAGATGACTGAGAAGAGAGCAACTGAGGCACCTGGCTGCACAGAGAAAGGAGCATCACCCTCTTGAAGAAGGGACAGCTGGGGCTCCCGCACACATCATCGAAGAGCCACAGCGAACCACAGGGTCTATAGACACCGCCTTTCATTCCTGCAGATGACCAAGAACCAGTGTCACTGAAGACTGCACATGTCTAAGGAACTGGTCAGTTACATCTTCCAGCTACTGCAGGATTTGGCGCCATGGGGACATGGAGGGCATCCACTGCCAATGGTCATGAAAGTGACCGCAGCACTCAATTTCTATGCCAGTAGCTCCTTTCAGGGCTCCACAGGTGACTTCTGTGGGATATCACAAGCCTCCACCCACAACTGCATTCATGAGGTCAAGGATGCCATCTTTGTGAGGACACACAGGTTTGTGTATTTCACCTGGGACCAGGAGAGCCAGGATGCAAGAGTGATTGGATTTGCCCAGATCTTGGGTCTACCACAGGTGCAGGGTGCCATTGATTGCACTCATGTGGTGCTCAGATCTCTATTGCAACACGCGGTCAACTATGTCAACCACAAGGGATTTCATTTGTTGATTGTGCAGCTGGTGTGTGACTACCACAAGCGCATCCTGCAGGTCTGCACATGGTTTCCAGAGAGTAGACACGACTCCTACATTCTCATTTGGTCACAGATCCCTGAGGTCTTCCAGGGTCCACAGAAGCTACAGGGATGGCTCCTCAGGGACGAGGGCTACCCACAGAGGACGTAGCTGACGACACCCATGCAGCGGCTTCAGACTGCGACAGAACGAAAGTATAATGAGGCTCATGTTGTAACTCACAACTTGGCGAAGCAGACCAATGGGATGCTGAAAATGAGGTTCCGGTGCCTGGAGTGGCCTGGTGGAGCCCTGCAATATAGTCCACCAGAGGGCACGCATTATTGTCATCTGCTGTGCCCTTTACAACCTGGTGTTGCAACAGGGAGAGGAACTGGCTGAGGAGGAGATGGAGAAGCTGGAGGGCTCCTCCGATGAGGCAATGATGCTGGGGATGAGGCCCGCGCACTGGCCAGATGAGGCAGGCTCTCATAGCTGCTAGATTTGTGGAAGGTGATCATGAAATGCAGTGAGGAGACACAATAGATCTTCTCATTGCATCTACGAACGTTTGACTCCAATCTGGCTTTTGGCAACGCACATACCCTCTATGATAATGCTCTCCTGTCATGGAGAGGCAGTGGAGGCCCTAGTAGTTGCTCTATTGCAGGAGGAGGATGATGACATATAGTGAGGACACACCATAGATCTTCACATAGCCTCTGAGAATGTCGGATTCCTGTCTGGCTGAGAGCAGCTCGCTTGTGCTTTGTGATCAGGATCATATCCTAGAGAAGCAGCCATGAAACTTTAAAAGTGTCTGATCCTTTGTCTGCCTTCGGCACCTGACCTCTTAAGGAGCACAGCATCACTGGTCACAGATGCTGAAGAGACGGGGGCCAGCCCCACCTTAAAGGTGCTGAGAGCACACCGAGAGAATGACGGAACTCTGTGACGCCTACCCACAACATTCTGGCAGCAATGACAAGCACCGACGAGGTGCAGGCATCAGTAATGTGTCCAAGAGTGTGAGGCTGGACCAACACTTTGCTCTGAAGGCTGCACAGAGCACAGAGAAGAGGCCTTAGACTGAGACACCTGCCTTTATCTTGTGCAGAAAGGTTTCACATCTGACACCAACACTGTTCATCAGAATAAGGAGCCTAGGCAAGGAGACATTCTTGGGAGTTTATTGACAATAGTGAACAGTATGTACAGGTGATTAACACCCAAGCCCAGGCTGTGCAACTCCATTCTCTTAACTTTCCTAACCCTGCCGCTACATCTTGGTGCTCCCCGCACATCCACAGCGGAGGTAGCCTGCTGACAGCTATGCCCTGTCTGTAATTACCTTGGTAGGCATCCTCTGGAGGGCTGAGACCTGTAGGACCCCAGCTTGCTTTTGGGATCCTGCTGTATGGCAGTGGCACCTTCCTCGGCCTGTGGAGCTGGAGCTGCTGAGGTCATAGGCAGAGGGATTCAGATGGGCTGGACACACCTGGAGCCACCCACATGGATGGCCCCAGGGGGTATAGCTGCTGATCCTCATCCCTAAGGGTGCCCATGGGCCCCTGGCTGATTCCTTGAGGAGAAGGGGTAGCTGGAGTGACATTGAGCTGCCCTGCAACCTCTCACGTACACACTGTTGGAGGCCAACAATGGCGTCAGTGATGGAGTTGAGCCCACGCAGCAGTGCAGGAGCGAGGTCCTGGACCAAGGTCTCCATGGCGGCCACCATACTACCAGTGTTGACCTCGGTGTGTTGGCATGCTGGCACTATTATCTCAGCCTGAAGGCGGACGGACTCCTCCATTGTGCCTTGCAATCTGAGGAGAGCAGCAGACTTCCCTTCCTGATGTTCCTGAGCTTGCCTTTGCAGCTTCAGCAACTGAGGTATGACCGAGTCCAGAGGCTCATCGTGTGACTCAAACTCAGCAAATATCTGGCCTCCAGCAGTCCTCTGAGTGCCGGACACCTGGTAAGTCCCTGCTATTGTCTGCTGCGGATCAGACAGTGCAATGTGCTCACCAAATTGTGATCCTGAAGCTACTGTAAAGCTAGGAGCCACCGAGGTGTGTGGTTCTGCGCAGGTGGAAGGTGTGGGTGATCGCTGTGATGGGACTTCAAGGAGAGTGCCTCCAGATTCCTCTTCAGAGGTTTCTTTGGGGCTTGATTGGAGGCCCTGGGTCGTGGACTCCATCGGTTGTTCTCCAAATGTGCCTGCGAAGGCAAAGGGAGATAATTAGTGCATGGCAGAGGCCTGTGAAACAGGACACAACAGTCATAGCATGGTTGTCTGATGGATGTTGGAATACTGGATCCTCACTTGGTAGAGCACTGCTGACCTGACAGTCAGCACAGGAATGATCCAGATTTTCACCAGCCAGCTGGATGGTTCTGTTTTCAAAGTATGTGAGGACCTCAATTTCAGGCATTCCTCCACCATTCTGCAACCTTGCCCTCTTGTGTGGCAGCTTGACCTGCATGATTAGAGATGGAGAGTGTAAGGAGGATGCCTGCCAGGCCAGATGATAAGTATGCCTGACATGTGTGGGTGGTGAGTGGTCCTATGGATGGGATGAGGCCAGTGAAGGTGTGTGCGAGAGAGTGAATGGTGATGTTTTCTTTTATTCATTCATGGGATGTTGGCTTCGCTGGCTGGGCCAGCATTTATTCCCCATCCCTAGTTGCCCTTGAGAAGGTGGTGGTGAGCTGCCTTTTTGAACCGCTGCAGTCCATGTGGTGTAGGTACACCCACAGTGCTGTTAGGAAGGGATTTCCAGGATTTTTGACCCAGTGACAGTGAAAGATCGGTGATATATTTCCAAGTCAGGATGGTGAGTGACTTGGAGGGGAACTTCCAGGTGGTGGTATTCCCATCCATCTGCTGCCCTTGTCCTTCTAGATGGTAGCGGTTGTGGGTTTGGAAAGTGCTATCTTCAGAGCCTTGTTGAATTCCTGCATTGCATTTTGTCGATGGTACCCAATGTTGCCACTGTGCGTCGTTGGTGGACGGAATGAATGTTTGTGGATTGGAGTGTTTTAAAGGGACTTTGGCCTCTTTAGGGGTTTCTGGTTCAGTGGCGGCTCAGGCACTAGCACCAGTGGAGTGTTCCAGCTTCTGTTGCTAGGTGCTTTAGGTTGGGATGGCAACACGCAGGCAGTCTGCTCCTGAACTTCGGCCAACCTTTCTGGGCCCGGCTGATGGAAAGCTGGCCTTCTAGAAGGGGTCTCTCCCGCATCCATTCCAAGTAGGGCTACAGGGCTCTGGCCTGGTGTGGATTATTTTAAATGCAGTGGACAACCCTGTCAGGTTGTCTCGCGATTTTGCCTTAAGATGGGTGGGGATAGGATCCATAGTAGTTGGGATCCCTCTGCTGGTCAGTTGTGTCATAGGCTTCTTGCCTTTTGTAACACTACTGCCCTCTGGTGGATGGTCAACTCTCATTGTACCTCCTGGTGGCTTTTCCACTAAGTGAGCCATCACGCTCACTCACCCTCACTCTTTTTGGGCCAATTTGTGAATTTTCCTGGTCCCCATTTAAATTCCCCATAAAGCTACCAGCCAAACCAAAAAATGGCTTCCTAGCTGGGGCCTTTGGCTTGGGAATGGGCACTCTCCTAACTTGTTTCATGTTCCCTGGACCACCACTGCCCTCAAGTGGAGGTACAGCTCCAACTACACTGTTTTGTGGCTTTTCAACTAGGGGAGGCATATTACTCCCTGTTATGACCAATGCAGTTGGTACAGCGGAGTTATTTTAAAATCCCAGAGGGAAACTTTAAACAACTGTCATAACCTCTAATTTTGAGTGTTATATTTGAGATGTGACTCTAAATTCGGGAATCAAACCACTAGTTCTCAAGGCTTTACATTATGTTAACTTACACAGGTTAAAAAAATATATATATATACAGATGGCTACAAATTACTATCATAACTTTTAACAAATTCCCAAACTAATCTCCATTAAGGCAACAGCAGCCCATAGACTTAACCAAACACCAGGCAAAGAGGGGAGGTGATGGCATAGTGGCAATGTCACTAGATTGGTAATCCAGAGATCCAGAGCAATGCTCTGGGGACCTGGGTTTAAATCCCAACACAGCATATGGAAGAATTTGAATTCAATAGAAATCTGTAAATAAAAGTCTGATGATGACCATGAAACCATTGTTGATTGTCGTTAAAAACCCATCTGGTTCACTAATCCCCTTTAGAGGAAGGAAATCTGCTGTCCTTGTCTGGTCTACATATGACTCCAGACCTACACCAATGTGGTAGACTCTTAAATGGGCAATAAATGCTGACCTAGCCAGTGATTCCCACATCCCATAAAATAAAAAAAATCCACCTTAAAGTTCAAAATGAGGTTCTTTTCACTTTGGTTCCTGAGGAGCCCATTGGAGGCTTTTTGATCTTACATTGCCTCTGCTCTGCACACCCGAAAATTGCTAGTTATACCTACCACTGCCCATTGAATATTAATTCTCATCATATCAACAACCTCTGAACTAAACATCTCTAACAATAAAACTCCTTTCATAGTACCCCAATTTTATTAGTAATATAAACATATGGCTTGGTAACTGCTAGAAAGGTGTCAGTTTTCACCCAACTTCTTCAATGTTCTATTCAAAAACTGCAAGTGCACTCTACCTCTCTGTTTACCTATCAAAGCACCCAGACTAGCTGGTTTTAATCCAATTAAAGTACACCCACTGACTAAACCTATATTTTAAAAGAAAAATATTTTCCAAAAATATATACTTTAATAGCTTCATGACATCCCCTTCCTCATCAGAAAATAAACCATCATAATTCTAAAAGATGGCTTCAATTTAATAATCCATCTCACATTATCTCCTATACTCTTTACACCATTACATTACCAGATGCATGCATTAACATAACAGTATATATACACAAGTCCTTGGTGTCAAAATAAATCACTACAGTTCAGTGTCTGAGGTTCTTTTTTAAATGTCCCATTTTCCTTTAAGCCTCAAACTCTTGACAATGCATCTACGAATAGATTTTCTCTTCCAGTAATATGTACAATCTGTAGATTAAATGGTTGTACTTGCATTTTTGTCATGAAATTTGCCCAAAACTGCAAAGGATTGCAGTCTGTATAAACAATTGTTTCTGATGAATTGTTTGCAACATAAATTTCAAAATGCTGCAATGCTAACACCAAAGTCTCTTTATCGATCATTGAATATCTTCTCTGTTGTACATTCAGTTTCCATGAAAATACCCTATCGGTTTTTCAATTCCAGTGTCATCTTCTTGTAACAGTATGGCCCCAATGCTTATATCGCTTGTGTCAACAGCCAACTTGAATTGCTTGGCATAATTGGGTACTGCCAACACTGGTGTTGTAGTTAATACAGTTTTCAAACTATCGAATGACTTCTGACACTCCAGTGTCCATTGAAACTTTTTGTTCTTTTTTAATAGTTCAGCCAGCGGAACAACCACTTGGAAATTTGGTACAAATTTCCAGCAAAACCCACTCATGCCCAGAAATCTCAAAACTTCTTGTTTTGTTGTTGGCACTGGGAAATCCACAATAGCCTTGATTTTCGCATCTCTCGGAGCCACCTTACCATGTCCAATGGTGTGGCCTAGATACGTAACTTGCACTTTTGCAAATTCACTTTTAGACAAGTTCATCACCAAATTAGTTTCTTGTAATTGAGTAAATAATTCTTCCAGATGCTGTAAATGCTTCTCCCACGTCTGTCTGAAAACAATTAGATCATCAATATAAACCACACAATTGCTTAGACCCACAATTACTTTGTTTGTCAGGCTTTGAAATGTTGCAGGTGCATTCTTCATACCACATGGCATGACTTTAAACTGATATAGTTCACGTGGCATTATGAAAGCTGATATCTTCTTTGCTCTCTCCAACAATGGTACCTGCCAATATCCTTTTAGCAAGTCAATCTTTGTGATAAATTTTGATTGTCACACTTTCTCAATGCAATCTTCCAACCGTGGTATGAGATATGAATCCGCTTTTGTGACCGCATTCACCTTTCAATAGTCCACACGCACCCTTTGTATTCCATCCAGTTTCGGTACCAGTACAATAGGCAAACTCCAGTTACTGCAACTAGACTCAATGATATCATTTGAAGCATGAAATCAATTTCCTTTTGAACTTGTGATAACTTTGCTGGATTTAATCTATAAGGTTGCTGCTTTATTGAAGATGATATTCCGATACATACATCATGTAAAGCTAAATGTGTCTTTCCCAACCTATTTCCACAAATAGGTTTGTGTGACTGAATAGCTTTTCCAAATCACTTTGATACTTGCTTGGAAGGTAACTCAATATTTCATTTAAATTTTCAAGCCCCCCTCATTATCCAATTTGATTAGAGGAAAATCAATTTCAGAGTCTTGCGCTTCTACCTCTTTCTCATCATCCACTACCACTAATACTTCTTTTTGTTCCTCTTCCCTGTCAAAGTACTTTTTAAACATATTTACATGAAACACCCTCTGCTTCTTTCTTCTATCTGGAGTATTTATTAAATAATTTACTTCACTCAATTTAAGGCCCACTAAATCTCGCATTTAATGTATCACCTAGAACTGGTAACAAAACTAGTACTTTCTCTCCAGAAACAAAACTATGAATTTTAGCCTTATCTGCTTTCACTTTCATCGCTTGCTGTGATATCTTTAAATGTTCCCTAGCCAGCTCACATGCTCTGTTCAATCTTTCCCTGAAATTTGATACGTAATCCAGGAGAGTAGTTTCTGAATTTTGACCCGTCAATTTCTCATGAATCAATTTCAGTGGTCCCCTTACCTCATGACCATAAACTAGTTCAAAAGTGCTAGAACCAGATGATGCATTAGGAGCACCTCTAATAGCAAATAACAAAAATTGGATTCCCATATACTAATCTTGTGCAAAATTCTGACTGCTCTTATCATAGTTTTTAAAGTTAGAACCATAGAACCATAGAAAAGTCATGGCACAGAAGGAGGCCATTTGGTCCATCTTGTCCATGCCAGCCTGAGGACACCCAGGTGCCCTTCCTAATCCCACCTTCCTGCACCCGGCCCATAGCCCTGCAGTTTACAGCACTTTAGGTGCAGATCCAGGTACTTTTTAAAAGTACCCACCAACTTGGGCAGTGAATTCCAGACACCCACTACCCTCTGCGTAAAAAAGTTCTTCCTCATGTCCCCCCTACACCTTTCTGAAGCTCCTTGTGACTCCTGATGATAAGCTATTAACTTAAGCTGTTTTATCCCCAAACTGTTCATTACTTCCTTAAACAGCTGTGACATGAAATTTGACCCCTGATCTGATTGTATTTCTTTAGGTAAACCATATCTTGTAAAAAATTTAATTAACTCCACCACAATCTTATTAGTTGTAATATTTCTTAAAGGTATCGCTTCAGGAAATCTGGTAGACACATCCATTATTGTTAGTAAGTACTGATTTCCACTTTTAGTCTTCAGGAGGGGCCCTCCACAATCAATCATGACCTTGGTAAAAGGTTCTTCAAATTCTGGTATTAGCATTAAAGGCGCCAGCTTAATCACTACTTGTGGTTTTCCTGTTACTTGACATATATAACAGGTTCTACAGAATTTGACTACATCCCTATGCAGTCCTGGCCAAAAAAAAATCCTGTATCTTTTCCTGTGTTTTCCTAATTCCTAAATGCCCCCCTTCGGAATTTCATGAGCAATCACAGAATCACACTGTGCAGAAGAGGCCCTTCGGCCCATCGAGTCTGCACCGACACATGAGAAACACCTGACCCACCTACCTAATCCCATTTACCAGCACTTGGCCCATAGCCTTGAATGTTATGATGTGTCAAGTGCTCATCCAGGTACTTTTTAAAGGATGTGAGGCAACCGGCCTCCACCACCCTCCCAGGCAGCGCATTCCAGCTGAGACATTTGCTGAGACATAATCCGACTGCCATTTTCTCATTAAAATACCTTCCCAAAGATAATAACATACTGGAATACATTTTGCTTTGGTTTTTGAATAAGCTTTCTGATATAACTGTTTTAATTGCAAATCATTTTTCTGTAACTCCACTAACCTCTCTGAGTTAAACACTTCAACTGAACTATCCTGCATTCCGATAAAAACAAAAAAAGAATTACCTGGAAAAACTCAGCAGGTCTGGCAGCATCTTATATTTCACCCCTTTCTTGGACTCACTCGGAGTAAGTTCTGTCGAAGGATCATGAGGACTCGAAACGTCAACTCTTTTCTTCTCCGCCGATGCTGCCAGACCTGCTGAGTTTTTCCAGGTAATTCTGTTTTTATCCTGCATTCCTTCCTCCTGAACAATGTTACCAAATACAGTGCCAGCTAATTGGATTTTGATAGCTCCTTCTTGCCTTTGAACTGCCTGCTTATCTTGTTTATTTTGTTCTTCCCTATGGGCCTTTGATTTCATTATAACACAATCAGGAAACAATTCAGAAAGTTCCTTCTGTAGCACTTCTGTTGAAAACACTTCTACAGACTGCTCAACTACCAGAGGCATCACCCATATTTGCGATCCAGCTATATCATTACCCAGAATAAATTGAGCCCCTGCAATGGGCAGCTTTTCCAGCACTCCAACTATAACTTCACCCACCTTCCATCTGCTCTTTAAATTTACATTCCACAATGGAATAGATTTAGCATCTCCATGAACCCCACTTATTATTACCTTCTCCTGCAATACGCCCTATGAACAACAAATATCACTATCCCATAACATTAAGGATTGACTAGCTCCTGTGTCTCTTAAAATGTTAACATCTTTACCTACTCCACCCTGTACACATGGAAAGACTTTCCCTTCACATAAAAAATCTTTAAACATTTCTGCAACCTGCTCCCTAGAATTCTCTTGAGTAAACTGTGAACACATCCCTACTTCTTCACCTTTCACTGATTCTCCCTGTTTCATCTGTAGACAAACCACCGGTTTCTCCTGTGCCTGAACCTCAGGACCCACAATACTTTTACTTTCAGAGCTTTTCTGTACCCCAATAATTCCAACAGATTTTCCCTGCATTCTCCAACACACTGACTTTGTGTGCCCCACTTTATTACAATGAAAACACGTCCATTTTCAAATGTCACTTCTACATTCAGCACCTTCCTTTTTATTCTGAGAAAAAAACTTCCTGGAACTTCCAGCTATTCGTTCTCTTCCCTGACTACCTACCTTCCTTTCACCTTCCCACTTTTTATCCTTTTCCAATTTTAAAGGGTAACGGAAAAAAGGTATAGCTCTATGAACTAACTCATAATCATCAGCTATCTCTGCTGCTTGTCTTACAGAATCAACAACAATCTGTTCCTCCACATGAGTTCTTGCTATTGAAGGGATTGAATATTTAAATTCTTCCAAAAGAATTACTTCCCTAAGAGCTGCATAGGTTGTCTCTATTTTAACGCCTGTTTTCACCAGTCAAAATTACTTTGTTTTACTCTTTCAAACTCAATTTAAGTTTGCCCAGGCTGTTTGCTCATATTCCTAATTTCTGCCTGTATGCTTCAGGAACCAACTCATATGCACTCAAAATAGCTTTTTTCACCACATCATAATTCACCAACATTTCTTCTGAAAGTGAAGCTTATATCTCAAGTGCCCTAGTTAGCAACTTAGACTGTAATAATAATGTCCAGTTTTCCTGTGGCCATTTCATCTGTTTAGCTAGCTTCTCAAATGATTTAAAGAATGCTTCAATATCTTTTTCCTCAAACTTTGGAAGAACTTGTACAAATTTAAACATATCCCCACTGGGTTCCACTCTGGAGAGAAATCCTTCCTCACCTATTGACGTCTCTTTTCTAACTGCCAACATTTTCAGTTGGAATTCTCTCTCTTTTTCTCTTTCCTCCTTCTCTACTTTCACAATTTATAATTCCCTTTTAAAAGCCAATTCTCTGCCCTTTGCTTCAAATTCAAGCTTTTTCAGTTCCTTGGCTTATTAAAATTCTAGCATCTTCATTTGTAACTGAAGTCTCACTACCTCCAGCTGTGACTCACTAGTGTCAGGTTTCACTTCCAACTGTAGATGCTGTGCTATACTTTTAACTATATCTGATTTTCTATCCCCCTCAGGTAACCCCAATTTTAATTTATCCGCCAACTCTGTTAACTTACTTTTGGTTTTCTCCAGCCCAATCAGAGTTATTTCTTCTACTCCCAGACAAGTCTTAGCAATTGCCAAAGCCATCTTGCAATCTCACCACTTCTAAAATATCTCATCAACTCCTGAATTCAAAGTGCCTCTCGTACTCGTAAGCTTAAGATTCACCAATTCCTAACCAATCAAGGAATTAGAAATATAATTTATTCCCGGACGAGCTCCAATTGTTATGGCTGATGCAGTTGGCAAAGCTGAGTTATTTAAATATCCCAGAGGGAAACTTTAAACAACTGTCATAACCTATAATTTTAAGTGTTATGTTTGAGATATGACTCTAAATTCAGGATTCATGCCACCAATTCTTGAGGTTTTACATTAAACTAAATGAAACATTTTATTAATTTACACAGGTTAAAATATATGTGTGTGTGTGTATATATATGTATATATATATAGAGAGAGAGAGAGAGAGAGATACACACATAGCTACAAATTACTATTATCATTACTTTTAATAAATTCCCAAAACTAATCTCCATTAAGGCAACCCATAGGCTTAACCAAACACCAGGCACAGCATTTCACCTTATGAATTCAAAATTAGGTTCTTTTCACTTTGGTTCCTGTGGAGCCCATTGAAGGCTTACAGCTGCCTTTTGATCTTACATTGCCTCTGCTCTGCATTCCCGAAAACTGCTAAAGTTATACTTACCACTGTCCATTGAATGTTAATTCTCATCGTATCAACAACCTCTGAACTAAACCTCCCTAACAATAAAACCCCTTTCATCATTTTATTAGTAATATAAACATATGATTTGTTATCTGCTAGATAAGTGTCACTTCTTAAATGCTGCATTCAAATAGTGCAAGTGCACTCTATCCACTCTGTGGGTGTTTATCAAAGCACTTAGGCTAGCTGGTTTTAATCCAATTAAGACACATCCACAGACTAAACCTATATTTTAAAAGAAAAATATTTTCCAATAATATATACATTAATAGCTTCATGACACTCCCAATCTACTCTTTGGTTTGGGAATTCCCTTTGTCCCTATTTAATGTCGGAAAGAAGTTTTCTACCATCCATACTTCAGGCAATTCCTTAACCTTTGTCTATCCTAGTTTAATAGCTTGCCTTCCTTCAGGCTCTTTGACTATGTGGGGCATCTTTCACACTATCTCTTTCCCTGTTCTGGTTCCTGTTTAATTCAGGGATTGTTCAGTGAAGCTGTTTACTTTTTTCATTTTTACTTCGGCCTTGCTATATTTGTGCAGCCCTCACTCAATACTCATGGGTGCTATTTCACCCTTTTGGGCCTCTGGACCTTCCCCAGTTTTCTGCTGTCTTGCAGATCTCTGCCTGTTGATGTCAGACTCTTTTTTTGCTGACTAAGTTCCAGGCCAATTCCTACCACGACAACCCTGAAACAAGGTCACAATTTAAGTGGACCTTAAGCAAACACATATCCTCCTTGCACTCCACTGATTAGTGCTTTGGCCTTCAGGGAGTACTCAGGAAGTGGGTTTAGGCTTCCTTCTAACATTAAGAATTGAGTGGCCCCTGTGTCCCGGAGCAGTATAATGGACTTTGGATTGGTAGAGGGACATTGTTCTGGAATGGACAAAACTCTGGAAGCTCTTTGTGAGTTTGTCTGGCTCAGAAACACACACGCTGCCATACCTTCCAAAGGGTATTGTTTCATTGGCGAAAGTTTTTGCCTGTTCTGTTACACTACCCATTGGGGTGTCCTTTGGGGAACTACTCATTTGAAGCCCTATTAGACCAAAAGGCTTCCCTCGCAATCTCCAGCACTCAGGCCCGGAATGATTTATTTTACTGCAATGGGTTCACACTGGTCTCTGGTGGCTCTCCTTCTGGGCTGCAGGAGGGCTTCTCGCACCCTCCTTTGTGTTTTCTTATCTGATTGGGGTGCCTTTCCTATCTAAATCACCCTGCTTATCTTTCCAATGCTCATAGGGTTACTTTGGAAAGAAAGTAACCTGTCTGAGTTTCCAGGCTTATGGGTGAGATCATAACTGTCTGCTGTTACAGCTGCATCCCTGACTGAGAGGATTTTCTGCTCCTCTAAGTACATTCGCAGGTTGGAGGGTAAGCAATTTTTGAATTCCTCCAACAATTCCAACTCATGTAGCCTTTCATAGGTATGTAGGATTCTTAGGGACCTTATCCATCGGTCAAATGCGATTTGCTTCAGCTGTTCAAACTCGATGTAGGTTTAGAACAAAGAGAACAAAGAACAAAGAAAAATACAGCACAGGAACAGGCCCTTCAGCCCTCCAAGCCTGCGCCGATCATATTGCCCGTCAACTAAAACATTTTGCACTTCCGGGGTCCGTATCCCTCTATTCCCATCCTATTCATATATTTGTCAAGCTGCCTCTTCAACACCACTATCGTACCTGCTTCCACCACCTCCTCTGGCAACGAATTCCAGACACTCACTACCCTCTGCGTAAAAAACTTGCCCTGCACATCTCTATAGTTTTCTCCTCTCACCTTAAATCTATGTCCCCTAGTAATTGATTCTTCCACCCTGGGAAAAAGCTTCTGACTATCTACTCTGTCTATGCCACTCATAATTTTGTAAACTTCTATCTAGTTGTCCCTCAATCTCCGTCGCTCTAATGAGAACAATCCAAGTTTCTCCAACCTTTCCACATAGCTAATAACCTCCAGACCAGGCAGCATCCTGGTAAACCTCCTCTACACCCTCTCCAACGCCTCCATATCCTTCTAGTAATGTGGCGACCAGAATTGCATGCAATATTCCAAGTGTGGCCTAACCAAGGTTCCATACAGCTGCAGCATGACTTCTTTTATGCAGATTTTTTACTCAATACCCCTGCCAATGAAGGCAAGCATGCCATATGCCTTCCTGACTACCTTATCCGCCTGCGTTGCCACTTTCAGTGACCTGTGGACCTGTACACCCAGATCCCTCAGTCGCCAATGCACTTCAGTGTTCTGTTACTGTTTATGTGGGCTTCTTACAGGTGTTCCAGAATTGCTGGCGATATGACTCTGCGGCTAACTCATAGGCGCTTAGGATGACAGCTTTGGTCTGCTCATTATTCCTGGACACATCAGGAGTCAGCATGGAGTGGACTTCTTGGGTTCTTCCTGACAGCTGCCCTTGAATTAAAAACATCCAAATCTCCGATGGTCATTTTAGTTGTCCTGCTACTTTCTCAAAAGTGGCAAAGAAATTACTCCACATCATTCTCTTCAAATTTGGGAATTAATCTAGCATACTTGAAGGCCTCAGAGAGTGGTCCTGGGTTAGAAATATAGGGGGCACTACCAGGTAGAGTGCGATTTTCCCTTGCAGCTTCTAGTTGTCTTGTCTTGCTTTCCCTATTAGCTGCTAGCTCCATTTCCAATTTTCAGAGCTGGAATTCTCTTTCCCTTTCTTGTTCCCTCTCCTGTGCTCCTCCTTCCCTCTCCTTAAATTCCAGCTGTATGCTGAGCTTTTCGAACATGAATTTGGCTAGGGGAGGGGATTTGGAGTCATGGTTGAGCTCTACATCTAACTGCTGTGTTGGTAACACGAGATCCAAATACTCTACAAACAACTGGATCAGTTCATTTCTCTTCACTTTACTGGACAATTTTAACTGCACCTCCCTAGCTACAGCTTTCAGTTGCCCTGTGCTAAGGGCTGCTAAAGTTTCACCATTCCAAATTCCTTGCTGGGTCCTCATTTAGGCATCAAAAATTGCCATTCGTTTAGTGTTAGGAAAAGGAATTTTCTGTGGTAAGTTACTGTTTTAAAATTTGTTTCAGCCACCGAGATTTCCTCTTAGCTTTGGATTGGCTCTTTTATATCAGATTCAGCTAGCCTCGATGTGCCTTGGCCCCGACCTCTGGCCATGTACAACAGCCTTGGAGCGGCTGCAGCTTAGCCTTTAAACAGGCCGCAGGGTTGCTATTCGACCCGGCGGTGATTGCCGATCTGCTAGCGCCTGCCCACTCCCGCCATCCCTGGGAGTTGCCAAACACGCTGGATAGGCCTTAATTGGCCCACCCACGTTAAATGGCAATGCAGTGTTCCTGACGTGGGGAAAATTCTCCCCATGTTCCTTCTGTTTATATATCGACTGATTGAGACTGCTTTTGCCCAGCAGATGGTGCTGGTGCTACAAATAGTCAGAATGGTACATTCATTGTGTACATTCAATAGTTTGAAATGCAGAAAGTATAGTATATGATTACAAATGTAATTATTTAGATTAAAAGAACTCCTCTAATTTCTCCCTTGACACTCTCTAATGTAGGTTCATGTACTGAAAAGGAAACAGCAAACATTTGGTCCAAATTAATAAATTCTTGTTGCATGAATGTTTGTTTGCAGCATTTTCTGAATGGTATATTTCCTTTACATAACATATACATAGGACTGATGGATCAGCTACTCACAGGCCTCTCATAACTATTTTTAAGCAGTTATGAGGTGAATAGCCCTGACTTTAAGCCAGAGCAGGGATTGGGCAGGCAAATTGGAAGCATGTGACAAACCGTCCCATCTATTGAACATCATCATATGACTACCAGGATTTACTCAATTGAGATACATTCCATTCGGTCCAAATGGTCTGTTTGGTCTTTGTACTTCACATGAACGTCCTGCCATCCAACTCCGTCTAATCCTCTCACTATTTCCTTCTATTCCTGTAGGAGGTTTTAAGATTTTTGAGAATGTTGCCAGGAATGGAAAATATTAACAATGAAGAAAGGTTGGATAGGCTGAGGTTGTTTTGCTTGGAACAAAGGACGCTGAGGGGAGATTTAATTAAAGTATATAAAAACATGAGGGGCCCAGACAAAATGGGTAGGAAGGACCTATTTCTTTTAGCAGCAAGATCAATAACCAGGGACATAGATTCAAAGTACAGATCGAGAGCTGGGAAGTGGGGTTAGGCTGGATTGCTTTTTCAGCTGGCACAGATATGACAGGCTGAATGGTCTCCTTCTACTGCAATTGGCAAAAGAATTAAAGATGAGTTGGGGAGAACCAGAGGGTGGAGGGTATCTGGAATTTACTGTCTGAAAGAGTGGTGGAAGCAGAAAGGCTTGTTGCAATTTAAAAATACTTTGATATGTACTTGAAGTGCTATAACCTGCAGATCTACTGACCAACGGCTGGAAAGTCTCCTTCTGTACCATAAATTTCCATGGGCTAGATTTTATGGGCCCCCGCTGGGCATGTTTTTGGCATGAGGAGGCAAGTAAATCATTTTGGTTGGCTAGCCCACCACCTTTTTGCCCTCCCCTGATCCAGTTCCTACAAAATGGTAAGCTTGCAAGCACTGAAATCTGGAGCCCACCCACCAAATTCAGAAAAATAATTAACGGGCAGTTGAGCTTGTTAACAAGCCAGTTGACCTGAATATTACATTGTCCATGCCATAATATGGTTGGTGTAGGCTGGCATGCGAGAGTGAGAAGGCCATTTTTAAAACAAGCTTGTGGAAATGATGGGTAGGAAGGGGGCCATATCATTGGGAGTGGTGCCCTGTGCACATCAGGGGCACACCTGCTCAAGATGTTACCACCCCCTCCACAACTTTGTTCCTCCCTGCATGAGCTCCAACACTTGCCTCCCACTGCACCTTCTCCCCATCCGCTCGCCCCTGTCCCTAGTCTTCCCTATCCTTCCCCATCCAAAAGCCCAGACTTAGCTGGGTCTGGATTGTTTCCATCCTACCTGCAATCCCAGCAGCACCGACTGGCGCTGCTGGGACTGCTAGGGCTGCTGGCCATTCACTGGGGGCCCCCCTGGGAACTGTAGTTCCCAAACTCTGAAGCTTGATCTCTGACTCAAAAAAGGTAAGTTCCAGCCTTCTCCTCCTTGGGTTCATCACAAAAGCGAAACTGTTTTCCATGGCTGAAGGGTCAATAACTAGAGAACATAGTTTTAGGATGACTAGCAAAAGAACCAGGGGTGATGTGAGGATAAATATTTTTAAGCAATGAGTGGATAGGGTTTTGAATGCAATGCCTGATAAGAGTGGTGTAAACAACTTTATGGAAAAGACGGGTAGGAAGGGGGCCATATCATTGGGAGTGGTGCCCTGTTCACATCAGGGACACACCCTGCCCAAGATGTTACCCCTCCATCCCCCACAGCTCCCTGCCTGAGATCCAAAACCTGTCCCCCACCAATCCCCCACCCCCAAAAGGGAATTGGATAAATACTTGACAGAGAAAAAACTGTAGTGTCACATGAAAAGGAGCAATGGGAGTAACTGGATTGCTCTTCGAAAGAACTCACACAGCCTTGACACGCTGAGTGGCCTCCTGTGTTGTAATATTCTATGATTCTATAATTCTGTTTAGCCTTCCTTTAAAGATACCTTTAAATGCATCTATGCAATTCGCCTCAACTACTCCTTGTGGTATCAAGTTCCATATTGTCACCACTCTGTGTAGTAAGCTTCTCCTGAATTTCCTATTTATTAGTGCCGACACAATACTTATTGTAGGAGGATTTGTATATAATATGGGGATAAAGACTCGGGGGAGTTATAGAGTAAAGGGTTAACCCCAAAGCTAGCTATTAAGCATGTGCATAAGGAACTATCTCATAGTGATGTCACTCAAAAAGATGGCCCTCCCCTGTCCAGCCCTCACCTCATCCTCCACCCTAACTCACCCTCCACCTTCCTCCCTTGTCTACCTTTCACTCCACTATTCCACCCTTTGCCTGCCTCTCATCTCCAGCCTTCGCTCCAGCTTCTCCTATTGGCAGCCGATATGAGGCAGGATTTGTGAGTGGTCCTCAGGAAAACCAAAGCAGCATCTACTCACTTCAAAAATTGGGTAATAAGTCAAGCTCGCCAGGTGCATGCTATTTACATTCAGTCATAAATGTGAACATTCTAATTTCTCGTTGGCTGGGAACTTAATTTGGAGGAGAAATTTGATTTGGGTAATTTAATGAGAATGCATGGCATACTAATGCATGTAAAAGGGCTTCCGGACATAGCTTGTCTGGAAGCTCAACCCGCCTTTCAAATCCCAAAAACATAATTGCTAAAATTCATCCCGGCATTGAGAAACTGACTTTCGGCCTCCAGCCAGATTAAATTGCCCCAGCTGCCAAGCTTCCTGCTGCTGGAGAGACTGGAAGATTCTGCCCATCGCAGTTCTGGGCACTGCACTTTAGGAAGGATGTGAATGCATCAAAGAGGGTACAGAAAAAATTCACGAGAATGGTTCCAAGGATGAGGTGCTTCAGTTACATAGATAAATGGTCGAAGTTGGAACTATCTTCCTTGGGGAAGAGAAGGCTGAGAGGATATTTGATAGAAGTATTTAAAACCATGAGAAGTCTAGACAGAGTAGATAAGGAAAAACTGCACCTATTGGTGGAAGGATGAAGAATGAGGTCATTCGCAAAATTAATAGAGACAGGAGGAGAAACTATTTTCACAGTGAGTGGTTAAGATCTAGAATGCACTGCCTGAGAGTATGTTGGAGACAGGTTCAATCAAAACATTCAAGAAGGAATTGGATTATTATCTGAAAAAGAATGTGCAGGGTTACAGGGAAAAGACAGGGGAATGGCACCCGCACCCCCACGCTCTTGGTCCCCATGGCCTGCTAGACTCCTGCCCAGCCCCCTGGGCCTACCCAGGACACCACGCACCCCTTCCCCCATGGCCTTCCAGGGTCCCCAGATCCCATCCCCTGCACACCCAGCCTGGCAGACACCTGCAGGCCCAGCTGAGATGTATCCAGGCTGTTGAGGGAAGCAAGGGAAGAGGTATCGGGACATTGGCAGTAATTTTCAAATCCTCTCTGGCCATAGGTGAGGTGCCAGAGGATTGGAGGACTGCTAACGTTGTCCCATTATTAAAAAAGGGAGGAAGGGATAGACCAGGAAATTACAGGCCAGTCAGTCTAACCTCGGGTGTGGGGAAGTTACCAGAAAGATTTCTGAGGTACAGAATATATCTGCACTTAGAGAGATACAGATTAATCAGGGATAGTCAGCATGGATTTGTTAAGGGAAGGTCGCGTTTGACAAATTTGATCGAATTTTTTGAGGTGACCAGGTGTGTTGATGAGTGTAAGGCATTTGATGAGGTCTACAGCCTTTAGCATAGCTTTTGATAAGGTCCCTCATGGCAGACTGGCCAAGGAAGTAAGAGCCCATGGGATCCAAGACAAAGTGGCACATTGGATCCAAAATTAGCTGAGAGGCAGGAAGCAGAGGGTGATTATAGAGGGATGTTTCTGTGACTAGAAATCTGTTTCCAGTGGGGCACCGCACGGCTCGGTGCTGGGTCCCTTGCTGTTTGTAGTGTACATAAATGATTTGGGGGGTATGATCAAGGAGTTCGCAGATGACACAAAAATCGGTAGGGTGGTAAATAGTGAGGAGGAAAGCCGTAAGCTGCAGGAGGATGTCAATGGACTGGTCAGGGCTTCAAGTGCAACATCCTTTTATGTCTATATGGTTAAAACAAGGTTCCAGCTTGAGTTCACTTTACTGTAGAGACAGTCACATTCCTGCCTGTTAACAGAGCAAATGGAAATCAACAGCAATGGCAGCATGTGGAGAAAATGAACAGTAAACCTGGGTTCTACAGCAACCTTCTCAACACACCAGCAGACCAGTGGCAAATGGAATTCAACCCAGAAAAGTGTTTGGTAATACACTTGAGGAGGGCTAACAAGGCAAGGGATTACACGATGAATGGTAGGACTCAGGAAAGTACTGAAGATCAGAGGGACCTTGGTGTGCATATTCTTAGATCCCTGAAGGTAGCAGGACAGGTAGATAAGGTGGTTAAGAAGGCATATGGGATACTTGCCTTTATTAGCCGACGCGTAGAATACAATAGCAGGGAGATTATGCTGGAACTATATAAAACGCTAGTTAGGCCACAACTGGAGTATTGCATGCAGTTCTGGTCACCATATTATAGGAAGGATGTGACTGCAACTGAAGAGGGTACAAAGGTGATTTACCAGGATGTTGCCTGGGCTGGAGGGTCTGAGCTATGAGGAAAGATTGGATAGGCTGGGGTTGTTTTCCTTGGAGCAACGAAGGTTGAGAGGGGATCTGATAGAGGTGTATAATATTATGAAGAGCATAGATGGGATGGATAGGAAGGCACTTTTTCCATTAGTAGAGGTGTCAATAACCAGGGGGCATAGATTTAAGGTTAAAGGTAGAAGGCTAAGAGGGGAGTTAAGGAGACATTTTTTCCACCCATGGGTGGTTGGAGTCTGGAACTCACTGCCTGAAAGGGTGGTTAAGTCAGAAACTCTCATGACATTTAAGAAGTATTTAAATATTCACTTGCATTGGCATAGCCTCCAGGGCTGTGGGCCAAGTGCTGGAAAATGGGATTAGCGTAGTCAGATCTCTGTTGACTGGCACGGATATGATGTACCAATTGGCCTCCTTCTGTGCTGTAGATGTCTATGAGTCTAACCCTGGGCCAGCTGGACCCCCAGCACCCATGGGGATGCCAGACTCCCCGCATCCTTGGGCCTGGCAGACAACCCCACACCCTCAGGCCTGCCAAACCCACTCTGCACCCACAGTCCTGCCAGATCCCCCGCACCCTTGGGCCTGCCTGACCCCCAGCACCCAAGGCCTATCAGGCAACCCCAATATCCCAGAAACCCCACCCCTGACCCCATCAGGCCTACAGGAACCCCGCTCCTTCACACCTTACTGGACCCCACCCCCACCCGCATCCCCCAGAATCTCTGTTCCCCTGACCCTTTTGGGCCATCCACCACTGCACCTGGTGTTGGGACACAGGACAGCAAAGCCGCATCAATCTGTAAAATACTGGACTGTTGTTCAACCTGGATGGATTCAGGTTTGGTAAGAGGTCTGTTGATTCTCATAACATAGAACTACCTGGCAAAATTTGATAACCAGAACATGGGCAAGAGTATACAAACTCTGTCCAATCCGAAAACATACAAGAATGGCGAACACTAGTCTGATCAGTGACACATGGAATGCAGTGGACCTTATGGAGAATAACAGTGTCTAGACTTCAGCCAGTCAGTTTCCAGGTAAGTCAGTCTCCAGTAAATCTCCAGCCACAGCCAAAGTCGGCTGACAATATCGGGCACCAACTGATTTCCAGTTGGATTTACTAGTATGCTTCCAGTGCATGCCGGTTAGATGCAGCTGCAGTCTTCAACTAATTTTTCCTCCTGTTACGAACAGAAGATGGACAGGCAAACTACTCTTTTCCTCTCACCACCTGTCCATAAGCAGGTGTTTTGAATTATTTTTAAAATATGATGTGATGTGTTTTCCCAACCCTCGGTTTGTGAGATCCAATTTACTAATAACTCGCACGTTAATAATAAAAGCACGTTATAATTAACTCAGAAGGTTAGTTTACTTCACATTCAAAACCTGGGGGAGGAGTGTTCACAACTTCCCATTCTACTATGCACACACAGAGTAAGGGGGGAAATAGGAAAAAATAAGTTTCACAGCTATGGATAGTAACAGTACAAGGACCATAGAAATGAATATTAGTTTATGTGATTTTCAGAGTCAAGAAGCCAAAGTCCAGAAAATGTTTCCTTCATGGTGGTGTTTAGTCCTGATGAACTTCTGGTTGGAAATGACAACACGAAAACCCTTGAAACGAATAACGCTGCAGCACGATGAGTTTTCTGTGCTTGGAGAGCATTGATCGCAGACTTTTAAAATCAATCAGAATTGAGAGATGGTAACCAACTGATTGTTAAGTTGGGCTGCTGGAGTCCTTTCCAGTTGATCTTAATACAATAGTCTGAGGATTTCTCTGTTCTCAAAGGAATATAAAGATTTCAAAATGGTCACTCGAGTCATGTGAGCTTCTTTCTCCACAATGATTTCAAAAGAGATGTTTATCCAGTGTCTGGAACTAGCTTCGATTTCAGGACTGATAATGTCCCAGCCATTAGCCTT
The DNA here is from genome assembly GCF_017639515.1 of Carcharodon carcharias. Taxonomy (NCBI): domain Eukaryota; kingdom Metazoa; phylum Chordata; class Chondrichthyes; order Lamniformes; family Lamnidae; genus Carcharodon; species Carcharodon carcharias. Next base: position 190,331,409 of record NC_054472.1, read on the forward strand.
ACCATCCCTTTGAGGTTCTTGTCCAGGCAGATTCTCTGGCTCCGCTAGAAGGGAAAGCTTATCAAGATGCAAATGATGTCCCACCTACATCCGTGATTCCTCTGACACCTTACGTCACATCAACAATTTCCATTCCCTGGCCCCAACCGCTTCCTCTTCACCATGGACGTCCAATCCCTCTACACCTCCATCCCCCACCAGGATGGTCTGAGGGCCCTTAGCTTCTTCCTCAAACAGAGGCCCGAACAATCCCCATCCACCACTACTCTCCTCCGTCTGGCTGGACTTGTTCTCACACTGAACAATTTCTCCTTCAACTCCTCTCACTTCCTCCAAATAAAAGGTGTGGCTATGGGTACCCACATGGGCCCCAGCTATGCCTGTCTCTTTATGGCGTATGTGGAACATTCCTTGTTTCAGTCCTACTTCGGCCCCCTTCCACAACTCTTTCTCCGGTACATCGATGATTACTTCGGTGCTGCTTCACGCTCTCGTCGGGACTTGGAAAAATTTATTAATTTTGCTTCCAATCTCCACCCCTCCATCATTTTCACATGGTCCATCTCTGACACTTCCCTTCCTTGACCTCGTTGTCTCAATCTCTGGTGATAGACTATCCACCAATATCCATTACAAGCCTATCGACTCCCGCAGCTACCTTGACTACAGCTCCTTACACCCTGCTTCCTGTAAGGACTCCATCCCATTCTCTCAGTTCCTTTGCCTCCGTCGCATCTGTTCTGATGATGCTACCTTCAAAAACAGTTCCTCTGACATGTCCTCCTTCTTCCTTAACTGAGGTTTTCCACCCACGGTCATTGACAGGGCCAACTGTGTCCGGCCCATCTCGCGCACATCCGCACTCATGCCTTCTCCTCCCTCCCAGAAACATGATAGGGTCCCCCTTGTCCTCACTTATCACCCCACCAGCCTCCGCATTCAAAGGATCATCCTCCGCCATTTCTGCCAACTCCAGCATGATGCCACTACCAAACACATCTTCCCTTCACCCCCACTGTCGGCATTCCGTAGGGATCGTTCCCTCCGGGACACCCTGGTCCACTCCTCCATCACCCCCTACTCCTCAACCTCCACCTATGGCATCACCCCATGCCCACGCAAAAGATGCAACACCTGCCCCTTCACTTCCTCTCTCCTTACCGTCCAAGGGCCCAAACACTCCTTTCAAGTGAAGCAATATTTCACTTGCATTTCCCCCAACTTAATCTACTGCATTCGTTGCTCCCAATGTGGTCTCCTCTACATTGGAGAGACCAAATGTAAACTGGGCGACCGCTTTGCAGAACACCTGCGGTCTGTCCGCAAGAATGACCCAAACCTCCCTGTCGCTTGCCATTTCAACACTCCACCCTGCTCTCTTGCCCACATGTCTGTCCTTGGCTTGCTGCATTGTTCCAGTGAAGCCCAACGCAAACTGGAGGAACAACACCTCATCTTCCGACTAGGCACTTTACAGCCTTCAGGACTGAATATTGAATTCAACAACTTTAGGTCCTGAACCCCCTCCTCCATCCCCACCCCCTTTCTGTTTCTTACCCCTTCCTTTTGTTTTCTTCCAAAAAATTATATAGATTTTTCTTTTTCCCACCTATTTCCATTATTTTTAAATATTTTTAAATCTTTTATGCTTCCCCCACCCCCACTAGAGCTATACCTTGAGTGCCCTACCATCCATTCTTAATTAGCACATCCGTTTATATATATCACCAACTTCAACACGTGTTCTTTTGTTCTGTTGTCTGTGACATCTTTTGATGATCTGCCTCTATCACTGCTTGTTTGTCCCTACAACCACACCCCCCCTCCACTTCTCTCCCCCCTCCCCAACCCACCCCCACCCCCCACCCCCCACCACCCCAACAAACACACCTCTAACCAGCTTATATTTCACCCCTTTCCTATTTCTACTTAGTTCTGTCGAAGGGTCATGAGGATTCGAAACGTCAACTCTTTTCTTCTCCGCTGATGCTGCCAGACCTGCTGAGTTTATCCAGGTAATTCCGTTTTTGTTTTGGATTTCCAGCATCCGCAGTTTTTTGTTTTTATCTTTTTATCCATTTTCCCCTCATTGGTCCCCATTTGAAATGGACGACCAGGACAGTCCCAGCGGTGCGATGAGTCTGTTAACAGCTCTGCAGGCATAATGAGTTTCAATCTGTGAGTCCCCTGGTTTTGTGATTATAATATCCTTACAAATGGGTGTGAGACTCCACAACGATGACAGGAGGATTATTTTATTCTTGTAACTCCTGTTGGTAGCTTCCAGAGCAAAGAGCCAATCCTGTGGTCTTGTGACTCATAGCAGCCATCATTTTTGGTTCAGCAGAGAGTCCATTTAAAAATAGCAAAAAATAAAATTTTGTTACATACAGTTTTGAATTTCTTTTCATGTCCTATTGACATAACAATAAGATCATGCTGAACTTATCGTGGATGGTGTCAAGCTTCTTGAATGTCATGGAAGCTGCACTCATCCAGGCAAGTGGGGAGTATTCCATCACACTCCTGACTTACACTTCTCTGAAATTTGCCAACATATATAAGACAAAACAGAAGTGTAAAAATAATAGGGTAGTAATAGTGGGGGACTTCAACTTCCCAATATTAACTGGGTTAGTCACAGCGTGAAAGGTTTAGAGGGAGCGGAATTCTTAAAATGCATCTAGAAGAGCAAGAGTATTGCGTACAGTTCTGGAATCCGCATTGTAGGAAGGATGTGATTGCACTAGAGAGAGTGCGGAAGAGATTTACCAGGATGTTGCCAAGTCATATCTGATCTTATTAAGATCGGCCTTCCCCTAATTTAGAACACTGATTTCTGGCCCATCCTAGTCCTTTTCCATAACAACCTTGAATCTAACGGAGTTATGATCACTATCGGCAAAATGCTCCCCCACTGGTATCTCTACCACTTGCCCGGCTTCATTCCCTAAAATTAAGTCCAAGACCACCCCCTCTCTTGTAGGGCCTTCTACATACTGGCTTCAAAAGTTCTCCTGGATGCACTTAAAGAATTCCGCTCCCTCTAAACCTATCACACCATGACTAACCCAGTTAATGTTGGGGAAGTTGAAATCCCCCACCATTACTACCCTATTATTTTTACACTTCTCTGAAATTTGCCTACATATCTGCTCTTCTATTTCTCTCTGACTGTTTAGGGGCCTGTAGTACACTTCCAACAATGTGATTGCTCCTTTTTTGTTTTTCAGTTCTACCCATATGGCTCCATTTGAGGAGCCTTCTAAAGTATCATCCCTCCTTACGGCTGTAATTGATTCTTTCATCAATATTGCGATACCCTCTCCCTCTTTTACCTCCTTCCCTTCTCGCCTGAAGACCATATAACCTGAAATATTGCGCTGCCAATCCTGACCCTCTCTGAACCATGTCTCTGTGACAGCAACAATATCATACTTTCATGTGTTCATTTGTGCCCTCAAATTGTTTGCCTTATCTGTCAAACTCCTTGCATTAAAGTAAATACCATCCAACCTTGGCAAACTCCCTTGTGCCTTAACTGGCCTATAATTTCTATGCCTTCCAGACTCACTCGCTCTCTCTTCTAATTTTGGCTGTGCATCTCCCCCTGCTGAACCTCCTCTCAGGATCCCATCCCCCTGCCAAGTTAGTTTAAATCCTCCCCAACAGCACTAGCAACCCTCCCTGCAAGGATGTTAGTCCCATTCCGGTTCAGGTGCAATCTATCCGCCTTGTACAGGTCCCAGAAACAGTCCAAATGTCCCAGAAATCTAAAGCCCTCCCTCCTGCACTATCTCTCCAGCCTCGCATTCATCTGGACTAACCTCCTATTTCTATACTCACTAGCACGTGGCACCGGAAGTAATCCAGAGATTACTATCTTTGAGGTCCTGTTTTTTAATCTGTTTCCTAGCTCCCTAAATTCTGCTTGCAGGACCTCATCCCTCTTTCTACCTATGTCGTTGGTACCAATATGTACCATGATCTCTGTCTGTTTGCCCTTTAGATTGCCCTGCAGCCATTCAGTGACATCCTGGACCCTGGCACCAGGGAGGCAATATACCATCCTGGAGTCACGTCTACGGCCGCAGAAACGCCTGTCTGTTCCCCTTACTATTGAGTCTCCTACCACTATTGCTCTTCCCCTCTTTTTCCTCCACCCCACTGTGCAGCTCAGCCACTCACAGTGCCATGCTCCACAGGGACCATTTCCAACACAAAAATGGTTCTTGAGCGAGATGCACCCTGGGGATTTCCTGACTACCTGCCTGACACCTTTCTTCTGACTGATGTTTCTTCTGACTTTAGTTCCTGGTCAATGGTAACCCCCAGGATGTTGACAGTGGGGGCTTCAGTAATGGTAATGCCATTGAATGTCAAGGGAAGATGGTTGGATTCTCTCTTGTTGGAGATAGTCATTGCCTGACACTTGTGTGGCACAAATGTTACTTGCCACTTGTCAGTCCAAGCCTGGATATTGTCCAGGTCTTGCTGCATTTGGACATGGACTGCTTCAGTATCTGAGGAGTCACGAATGGTGCTGAACATTGTGGAATCATCAGCGAACATCCCCATTTCTGACTGTATGGTGGGAGAAAGGTCATTGATGAAGCAGCTGTAGACACTAGGACACTATCCTGAGGAATTCCTGCAGTGATGTCCTGGAGCTGAGATGACTGACCTCCAACAACCACACCCATCTTCCTTTGTGCTAGATATGACTCCAACCAGGGGAGAGCTTTCCCCCTGATTCCCATTGATCCAATTTTGCTAGGGCTCCTTGATGCCACACTCGGTCAAATGCGGCCTTGATGTCAAGGGCAGTCATCCTCACCTCACCTCGGGAGTTCAACTCTTTTGTCCATGTTTGAGCCAAGGCTGTATTGAGGTTAGGAGCTATGTGGCCCTGGCGGAACCCAAACTGGGTGTCAGTGAGCAGGTTATTGCTAAGCAAGAGTCGCTTGATAGCACTACTGATGACCCCTTCCATTACTTTACTGATGATCGAGAGTAGACTGATGGGGTGGTAAATGGTCTGGTTGGATTTGTCCTGCTTTTTGTTGACATGACATATCTGGGCAATTTTTCACATAGCCAGTTAGATGCCAGTATTGTAGCTGTACTGGAACACCTTGGTTAGGGGCGTGGCAAGTTCGGGAGCACAAGTCTTCAGTATTTTTGCCGGAATATTGTCAGGGCTCATAGCCTTTGCAGTATCCAGTGCTTTCAGCCGTTGCTTGATATCACGTGGAGTGAATTGAATTGGTTGAAGACTTGCTTCTGCGATGCAGGGGACCTCTGGAGGAGGCCAAGATGGATCATCCATTCAGCACTTCTGGCTTAAGATTGTAGCAAATGCTTCAGCCTTATCTTTTGCATTGATGTGCTGGCCTCTCCATCATTGAGAAGGGGAGCCTCTTCCTCCATTGTCCACCACCATTCGTGACTGGATATGGCAGGACTGCAGAGCCAAGATCTGATCTGTTGGTTGTGGATCATTTAGCTCCTGTCTATCAGTTGCTGCTTATGCTGTTTGGCATGCAAGTAGTCCTGTGTTATAGCTTCACCCAGTTAACACCTCATTCTTAGTTATGCCTGGTGTTGCTCCTGGCGTGCACTCTCCTGCACTCTTCATTGAACCAGGGTTGATCCCCTGGCTTGATGGCAATGGTAGAATGGGGGATACCGGGCCATGAGGTTACAGATTGTGTTCGGGTGCAATTCTGCTGCTGATAATGGCCCTCATGGCACCTCATGGATGCCCAGTCTTGAACTGCTAGATCTGTTCGAAATCTATCCCATTTAGCACAGTGGTAGTGCCACACAACACGCTGGGGGTATCTGCAATGAGTGAAAGCGGGATTTCATCTCCACAACAACTGTGTGGTGGTCACTCCTACCGATACTGTCATGGCAGGCAGGTTGGCGAGGATGAGGTCAAGTATTTTTTTCCCTCATGTTGGTTCCTTCACCACCTGCTGTAGACCCAGTCTAGCAGCTATGTCCTTTAGGACTTGGCCAGCTCAGTCACTGACATTCTGCCTGGACACCTCCACCACAGAGGCCAAATGAAACACACCCTCATGCAACCCTGCCAGATGCTTCCACCCACCCTGCCACTTGTCCTGCAGCTGCTGCATGGCTGACATCTCCAGAGGCACATCATCACTGCCGGACTCAGCATGTGCCTGGTCCCTGCAGTCCTCTGGCTGCTGGCGCCATTGGCACTCTCTGTCTGTGCCATCTCCTCCACTGTGCCCCAGGACACTAGCCGACGTAATAATCCCCACCAAAATGTTTGTCGCTGCGCTGGTGCCTGGTTCGCTGAAAGGGTGTGATGCAAGTTGCGAGTCTTGGCCCTCAGGTGTGGAGGGGGGTGCTCTGGACGTGTTGTTGGCGGCCATGCGGTGGTGATGCTGAAATTAACAACAAGGACAGTGTATCAGTTAGCGTTCAGTCAGTAACAACTTTCATCCCTTCCCCCCCTAGCCTCATAAGTCGCTCACCCTTCAAGAACCTAAGGGGACGAACATTGGTGGTGTAGTAAATAGTCAAGAGGAGGCCCAAACATTACAGGCGCATACAGACAGGCTGGTCAGATGGCCTAAGGAATGCCACATGGAATGTTATGTAAATATGTGTTCGGTTAAGCACTTGGGCAAGACAAGCAAGGTATGGGAATACATGAGTAATGGTAGGACCGTGGGAAGTCACGACAATTACAGGGATCTTGCTGGACAGATCTGTTAAGAACAGGAACATTAGGCATTTAACAAGGTTGAAGCCAGACTTGCCTTTATTAGCCGAGGAATAGAAGGTAGGAAAAGGGAGGTCATGTTGCAAGTGTAGAAAACACTGTCGAGGCCACATCTACACTTCTGCGTTCAGTTGTGACCTGAGCTTCATGGGAGGGATGACATTGGAGTGGGGAGAGTGCAGAGGTTCCTAACCTGGACACGTGCTGGCCTGTAGAGTTGGAGTGATGAGGAAACATTGCATACACTTGCAACATTTGCCATGGCGCACAGGAGATTGACAGGTCACATTATTGACCTCAATACCGTCATGAGGGGCATAGAACGGGTAGACAGAAGGCAACATTTCCCCTTGGCGCGGGGATGACTAACGTGGTGACATTTATTTAAGTTGAGTGCCATGAGGTTGACAGGTGCTGAGGATCTTTTGGACAGAGTAATGTGGGACGTACTGGCTGAAAGGGTGGTGGAGGTACAAACCCTCCTAAGATGCAATAAGTCTTTGGATGTGCAGCTGCGATGCCATGGCATGTTAGGCCATGGGGATAGTGGTCACAAATGGGATAAGGCGACTTTGGAAAGTGCTAAAGACACGCATCCTCAAGGGGTCAAGGGACCTTTGTGTATGACCCACAAGTCTGACTGTATCAGTCTGAATGAGCAGTGTTACTGCATTAACAATTGCAGTAACCATCAGTACTTTGGATGGTGGGGAGACAGGGTGGATGGAACTGTGGCCCTCAAATACCTGGCTGCTGGACCCCAGCCTCGCCGACACCTACCGACCTGGCCACCTGCCTCCTCCCCAGCTCCATGGCCTGCTCCTCATAGTGGTGAGGCGCTGCAGCACGGCATGCCCACCACCAGTTCGCTGCCGCTCCCGCATATTGCTCTCAGTTTTTGCCTGCAGAACATAGAAGAGCATTTATTGGGGCTGATTGCTCATGTACTCTGCACACGCATGCTGCACCCCTACCATAGTCGCCCATCTGAGGCCTCCAGCAGCTCCTGTCCACACTACTGGTGATCAGTCCCCAGAAGATAGTACGGCTGGTCCCAACCCCCTCCCCCAATGGCCACCTTGGACACATTTGGTGTCCATCACTTTGAATAACACACGGGTCTTAGCACCCATGGCAAGGAGGCGCAACTAGGTGCGGTGCTAAGGCCAGCAGATGGCTCTTGGCCACGACACCGTGAGGCTCCCCTTCCACCATCTCATCACCATCAATAAGACATGTGCTGGAGTTCTGAGTTTGTGTCTAGCTGCCTCCTCTGCAGTTGCCCCTAGACTACTTAAATGCAAAAAACAACATATGCTGCAGGGAGAACCCATCTTCTCCTCAACCACTAAGGCTGATGTAAGCATGGTCACTACCCGTTTGTCCACCCAGCGTGTGCCAACTGCCCGATGCAGTGACGACACTAAGACGTGGGGGCTGATGGGGGGGAGGGGGGGGGGGTCCTCAAAGGCTAAGGATACCTGTTGGGTCAAATGGCCAACGCTGACATGGTACTCACCCTTCCAGAGCGCAACAAATCATTGAAGTGCTTGCGGCACTCCGTTCCGGTGCACCGCACATCATCATAAGAGCTAACAGCTTCCGCCACCTCCTGCCACATCTGCCTGGTGACATGGGGGGCCCTCTTCCTCCCATCCCCTGGAAACAAGACATCCTGATAGTTGGATGCCTCTTCGAGGAGGACAGCAAGGCAGGCATCTGAGAACCGAGGGGCACAGTGGCCCCCCAATGGCCTACCCTGCAGCCTGCCCCCCCCCCGCCCCACTCCTCTGCCCTCACCTCTTGTGCTGCCCGATGACTGGCCATGGCAGCCTAAAGGAGGCTGCCTGGCCGCTCTTTATACAGACTGTCGGTTCCCCATTGGAACCGGCAGTCTGAACACGCCCGCCGCCGATTTAATTTTCCCGATGAACACGGGAGTCAGTACCCCGCTGGGCGGGCCTTAATTGGCACTCCTGTTTAAAATGGCGGCGTGGCCTGTTACGGCAGCAGGGATCGGCTGCCCGTCCGCCACCGAGTCAGTCGGGCTCACCCGCCAGTCAAGCACAAAATTCAGCCCATTGTCTGTAAGATATGATTCCATGAGGATGACTGTGTCAGGCTGTTGCTTGACTAGTCTGAGACAGCTCTCCCAATTTTGGCACTAGCCTCCAGACATTAGTAAGGAGGGCTTTGCAGGGTCGACAGGGCTGAGTTTGCCCTTGTTGTTTCCAGTGCCTAGGTCGAAGCCGGATGATCCGTCCGGTTTCATTCCTTTTTTGTGACTTTTAGCCATGGTTTGATACAACTGAGTGGCTTGCTAGGCTATTTCAAAGTGCATGTAAGAGTTGCTGGTGGATCTGGTGTCATACGTAGGCCAGACCAGGGTAAGGATGACAGATTTCCTTCCCTAAAGGGCATTTGTGTACCAGATGGGTTTTTACAATAATTGAAAAATGTTTCATAGTCATCATCCAAGTTTTTATTCCAGATTTTTATTGAATTTAAATTCCACCGTGGCAGGATTCAAACCCGGGTTCCCAGAGCATGTCTCTGGATTACCAGTCCAGCAACAATACCACTACACCATTTCAGATTTCCTGAGAGTCCAAAAATTCAATGATCAATGTCTTGACTGAGTATCCACAGCTCTCTGGGGTAGAGAATTTCAAAAATTCACTATCCGCTGAGTGAAGAAATTTCTCATCTCAGTCCGAAATGGCGAACTCCTTATCCTGAGACTGTGGTCCCTAGTTCTATCTCAAGCCTTTCACAGTTTTGGATGACTTTAAGTAAGGCATACTTAAGAGGTCCTGCCTGTCACTTAATCTCCCAGTTATATAAATGAACACTTAAGAGGAAAAAAAATTATAAAGTTAAGAAAAACAGAAAATGCTGGAAACACTCAACAATAAAAATGATTAGTGAAAAGCCAATAGGCAGTGATATATTTGATCAAATCAAAAATGAGTTTCGCTCATTCTAAGGATGTAGGTTTTCACCAGGTATTACTGCTGCTATCTACAAATGTGTCTCAGTCCCTTCTATTGCTGTATTACAAAACAAACATTGTAACATACCTTTCAACTGTTTAAAATGTCATTACTGAGGTAACAAGTGAGTGTGTCTAGCTTAACTGACTGGTTTCCTCAATTGCAAATTTTAGGCTCCTCCCACATTTCAACAGCACTGCTCATCAGGCCATATTACGTCAGAAATTCTAGGCAGAGACTACCAATCTGATTGGAGTTTCTAATTCCCTCTGCCTGGCAGAAACCTGCTGCTAGCGGATTTAAAATGAAGTGGAAGACTAACCATTCCACATTTTTCTTGGGGATTTCTGCTGGGTGGTGGTGGCAATCACCTGAAACACGCAGGACTTTTCTATTAATCTATGAAAATCAGAGCCCTGTTTCATTCACTGTCAATATATTGTTTGCAGCCTCTGTCCTCTAGCCTTAACATGACTTTAATTATTTCAGGTGTTAACTTTAATCTTGGATCATATGCCATGGTGCTTTGCTGAGTAAAAAGTAACAATAAAGCCGAAGAGGCTCAAAAAGCAAAGTGTTAAAATTATGTGTGTGAGTCCAGGAGTGCTCCTTCCAGCTCCACAAGAATAATATAAGCCACTGTTGACTGGGATCCTACTCTCCAACATCACAACTTTCTCCCTACATCCACCTCTCCGACAGATAGCTGCCAAAGCCAATGTCATGTTTATGGGGCCCTAACATGGACAAGATCCCTCACTAGCAGGATTGAGTTCGAGCCCAATAGCTGGAATCTACTCTGGTTTCACTGTGGTAAATAGCTAAGGTGTTAGTGACTGTCTTCTGTCTCATAAGACGAAACTATTTTGAATTAAACCAATGAAGCTAACTTAACAAATCGGGGACAACGTAAAAAAGCAGCCTCTTAAAGGGATACTGCAAAAAGAAAAGCAAAATCTTAAAGAAAACTTACAAAATTCAAATTGAAACGTGATTAAAGGGGTCAATAAAACACCCCAGCCTGTTGGTGTCCATCAGGCATGGAAGGCCTTAATTGTGCCAGTGAACACCTCTCCAGGGGCACCCGGCCACGAATATGACCATGGAAGAGAGGTAGTCAGGCCGGACAACCCCTTCGATCAACCACTGCCTGTTGTTGATGGCCAACTTGGCCAGGCCCAGGAGCAGGTTCACAAGAAGGTCCTCCTCCTTCCCCGCCCTCTCTGCAACGGGATTTCCAGCATCCGCAGTTTTTTGCTTTTATCCCACACAAGAGGCTGGTGGGCAAAATTAAAGCACATGGGATTGGGGGTGATATTCTGGCTTGGATTGAGAATTGGTTGTCAGACCGCAAACAGAGAGTGGGAATAAATGGATCTTTTTCCAGGTGGCAGGCGGTGACTAGTGGTGTACCACAGGGATCAGTGCTTGTGCCCCAGCTATTCACGATATGTATAAATGACTTGGATGTGGGAACCAAATGCAATATTTCCAAGTTTCCTGATGACACAAAACTGGGCGGGGTTGTGAGGAGGATGCAAGGAGGCTTCAGGGCAATTTAGACAAGTTGGGTGTGGACAAAGACATGGTAGATACAGTATAGCGTGGATAAATGTGAAGTTATATACTTTGGTGTGAAGAACAGAAAGGCGGGGTATTATTTAAATGGTGCTATGTTGGGAAATGTGGGTGTACAAAAGGATCTGGGTGTCCTTGTACGCCAGTCAATGAAAGCAAATAGGCAGGTGCAGCAAGAAATTAGAAAGGCAAATGGTATGTTCATAGTGTCATAGAGATCTACAGCACAGAAAAAGACCCTTCGGCCCATTGTGTCTGTGCCGGTCAATCAAGTACCTACCTATTCTAATCCCATTTTCCAACACGAGGCCTATAGCCTTGTATGCTATGGCATCGCAAGTGCACATCCAAATACTTCTTAAATGTTATGAGGGTTTCTGCCTCTACCACTCTTTCAGGCAGTGAGTTCCAGATTCCCACCAACCTCTGGGTGAAAAGATTCTTCCTCACATCCCTCTAAACCTCCTGCCCCTTACCTTAAATCTATGACCCCTGGTATTGATCCCTCCACCAAGGGGAAAAGTTCCTTCCTGTCTACCCTATATATGCTCCTCATAATATTATACACCTCAATCATGTCCCCCCCTCAATCTCCTCTGCTCCAGGGAAAGTAACCCCAGTCCATCCAATCTCTCCTCATAACTAAAACTCTCCAGCCCAGGCAACATTCTGGTAAATCTCCTCTGCACTTTCTCTAGTGCAATCACATCCTTCCTATAATGCAGATTCCAGAACTGCATGCAATACTCTAGCTGTGGCTTAACCAGCGTTTTATACAGTTCCAGCATAACCTCCCTGCTCTTATATTCTATGCCTTGGCTAATAAAGGCAAGTATCCCATATGCTTTCTTAATCACCTTATCTACCTGCCCTGCTATCTTAATGGACCGGTGGACATGCACACCAAGGTCCCTCTGATCCTCGGTACTTCCCAAGGTCCCACCATTCATCGTGTATTCCCGTGCCTTGTTTGTCCTGCCCAAGTGCATCACCTCACACTTATAATGTTGGCCTTCATTGCCAGAGGATTTAAGTTCAGAAGTAAGGATGTCTTATTGCAGTTATACAGGGCCTTGGTGAGACCACACCTGGAGTATTGCGTGCAGTTTTGGCCTCTCTACCTAAGAAAGGAGATGCTTGCCATAGCAGGAGTGCAGTGAAGGTTCACTAGGCTGATACCAAGGATGGCAGGACTGTTGTACGAGGAGAGATTGGTTCAATTAGGCCTGTATTCACCAGAGTTTCGAAGAATGAGAGGGGATCTGATTGAAACATAAAATTCTAACAGGGCTAGACAGACTGGGTACAAAGAGGATGTTTCCCCTGGTTTGGGAATGTAGAACCAGGGGCCACAGTCTCAGGATATGGACTGAAATAAGGAAAAATTTCTTCACTCAGAGGGTGGTCAATCTGTGGAATTCTCTATCACAGAAGGCTGGGGAGGCCAGGTCACTGATTCAAGAAATAAATTGATAAATTTTGGATATTAGGGGCATCAAGGGGTATGGAGAGAAAGCGGGAATATGGCGTGGATATAGAGGATCAGCCATGATCATAATGAATGGCGGAGCAGGCTCGAAGGGGTGAATGGCCTACTCCTGCTCCTCTTCTATGCTTGTGTGTAGATGGGATTGTGTAGTGAATCATTCCCTCAGTACTGACCCTCCAGCAGTGCGGCACTCCCTCGGTATTGACTTTCCGACAGTGCGGCACTCCCTCGGTATTGACTTTCCGACAGTGCGGCACTCCCTCGGTATTGACTTTCCGACAGTGCGGCACTCCCTCGGTACTGACTCTCCGACGACAGTGCGGCACTCCCTCGGTACTGACCCTCCGACGACAGTGCGGCACCCCCTCGGTACTGACCCTCCGACGACAGTGCGGCACTCCCTCGGTACTGACCCTCCGACGACAGTGCGGCACTCCCTCGGTACTGACCCTCCGACGACAGTGCGGCACCCCCTCGGTACTGACCCTCCGACGACAGTGCGGCACTCCCTCGGTACTGACCCTCCGACGACAGTGCGGCACCCCCTCGGTACTGACCCTCCGACGACAGTGCGGCACCCCCTCGGTACTGACCCTCCGACGACAGTGCGGCACTCCCTCGGTACTGACTCTCCGACGACAGTGCGGCACCCCCTCGGTACTGACCCTCCGACGACAGTGCGGCACTCCCTCGGTACTGACCCTCCGACGACAGTGCGGCACTCCCTCGGTACTGACCCTCCGACGACAGTGCGGCACTCCCTCCGTGCGGCCCTGGAAGTCTCAGTCTAGATTTTTAGCTCAAGTCTCTGGAGTGGGAAACGGGAGGGCTTTAAATCTGATGAATTTCCGGGCTGGGTCCGGCTGTGTGTGGGTGTGTGTGTGTGTGAAGGGTTGATTGGTGTTGGAGGAGGAGCTGCGGGTGGGCGGGCATTTTATCTTCATTTGCTCCGCCGGGGAGAGGAGGGATCAATTTATAATTACAAGAGAGAAAAAAAAAGAGGACGGCGGACAGGGCGAAGTTAGTGTGTGTTCAAAACCAGCAGGTATTTCTGTCAAGCAGTGCACGGACTCACTCACCGTGGGGATCCCGAGCGGCTGTCATGAAGAGCCTGAGCGGCGGTACGGGTACGGCCGCCGCCGCCGCGCTGCTGCAGCTGGTGATCCTGATGCTTCCAGAACATTCGGTGAGTGGCGCGAGCCGCCGCGCTGCGCCTTTAAACCTAACGGCCGCCAGTCCAACTGCCTCTCGAGCGGCGGCGGCGGCGGCGGCGGAGGCAGCGGCTGCTGTCCCGGTCTGTGTGCGCGCGCGCGCGCGCGCGCCTGTGCCGGCGGCGGCGGGACTCGAGAAGCCGCTGGAACGGTTCCGTTGGACGGGAAAGGCTGTCGAACCTAACCGGCTTATTGCAGACCGTCGTGCCGGGTTATCGTGTCGAGTCGAGTCGAGTCGGCGGTGTAAAGTAGCCGGCTTAACCGCCGGGAGGTGTTTATGTGTGTGTGTGTGTGTGAACGTGTCGGCTGCTGCCTTTATTTCGCTGGTGGAGCGATGTAAATTAACCGGCTTTGATCGGATATGCGCGAGCTTGTCGCCTGATTTCCTCCCGGGGTGACCGACCGACCGACCGACTGACTGACTCAGTCGTGGTGTGTGGACGGGTCGATTTTTTTTTTTCGGGGGTGGGGGAAGGGGTTGGTGTTTCGCTGTCGGATATCGGGACCGTGTTGGATGCCCAGTTACTGTAGTCAAGGTTGACTGACGCATCTTTACTTCTTCTCCTCTCTTTCTTCCCCCCCGCGCAAGCGCGAAGGAGTGAACTGGCCTCAGGCCCACACGTGACTCATCTGTCACCACACCCCCCCCCCACCCCACCCCACCCCCGGCCCTATGGCCTGATCGGGCGGGTTTGCTCACTGCCCTGGAGTTCACGCGCCCCGTGTGTACAGGATACCTCGTGATCTGTGGCTTTGCCATTGAAACCACTCCTTGTCATGTTGGGAGGAGTTGGACCATCTGCAATGGGTGTCTGGGCCAAGGGTAGCATTGGCTAGTCTTTTTTAAGAAAGTGGGTTTTTTTTTTTGTTTAAAATCCTCTCGTATTAAATGAAGGGTGAGATCATGACTTGCAAGACAGTGCAAGGTTGTCATCAGCAGAACAGCTGTGTTTAGAATGCATTAACCCTATGGTCTCAGTATTTTTCTGATCATCGAATCTTTAAATGGGGAGACTGCAGTATAAAGAAGGATCTGGGAGTCCTTGTACGTGAATCTCCAATTTAGGATGCTGGAAAGATGTCCCCCCCCCCCCCCCCCACCTTGTTGGGGAATCTAGAACTAGGGGGGCACCCATTTAAGGAGATTTTTTTTGAGGGTCATTAGTCCTTGCTTTCTGGAGCCAAGAATGCCCATGGAGACTGGGGGGGGGTGGGGGGCGGGGGGGTCATTGAATATATAAAGCTGCTAGATTTTTTGTTTTGATCATCAGGGGTCATGGGGGTAGGCAGAAAGTGGGAGTTGAGGCCACACTGCATCTGCAATGATCTAATCAAACGGTGGAGCAGGCTTGATAAGGCAGTGGTCTGCTGCTCCTGTGGGCAACAGGAACCCATTCCACCTGTTATACCTGCGCCTGCTTCATGAATGAAATAGCAAAATTAGCCTGGCTCCTTTCCCTCTGGTCTCGCTATTTCTCTGATCATCAAATCTTTAAATGGGGAGACTGCAGTATAAAGAAGGATCTGGGAGTCCTTGTATGTGAATCTCTAATTTAGGATGCTGGGAAGATGTTTCCCCCTTGTTGGGGAATCTAGAACTAGGGGGCATTTTTTCCCTTTCAGAAAATTACTTTTGGACCTGCCACCACCTTTTCAGGCAGTGTATTCCAGATCATCACTGTCAAACCGTTCCTTCTGTATGTCACACTGAATCTTTGTTTTCTGTGGCTGCTGTCTCGAGACCGGTCAAATCACACTATATGGCCAGTTTTGTGCATTGTTTATTGTTGGTTCTCATTATAGGACTTAAACATCCCCTACTTAGCCACAAGTGGATAGTGAGATAATTGATGCACTGGTTTTAATTTTCCGAAATTCCCTTGCTTTGAGGAAGGTTCCTTTTTTAGATTGGAAAATAGCAAATGTAACTCCTTTTTATTCAAAAAAGGGAGGGGGACAGAAAGCAGGAAATTATAGCCTGGTTAACTTAACATCTGTCATGAGAAAAATTTAGAAGCTATTATTAAAGATGTTATAGCAGGGCACTTGGGATTTTTTTTAAGGCAATCAGCATGGTTTTGTAAAAGGGAAATCATGTTTAACTAATTTATTGGAGCTCTTTTCAAGGTGTCAAATGTGCTGCAGATCAAAGGGAACTAGTGGATATACTATACTTAGATTTCCAGAAAGCATTTGGTAACATACCACAGCAAAGGTTATTGCAGAAAATTAAAGCTTATGGCGTAGGGGGTAACACTGGCATGAATAGAAGATAGCTTAGCTAACAGGAAGCAGAGTTGGCATAAATGGGTCTTTTTCTGGTTGACAGATTGTGAGTGGTGTGCCACAGGGATCAGTGCTGGGGCTGCAACTTTTTACAATTTGTACAAATAACTTGGATGAAGGGACAGAAGATATGGTGGCTAAATTTGCTAATGTCACAAAGATAGGAAGGCAAGTAAATTGTGACGAGGATGTAAGGAGGCTACAAAGTGACATAGGTTAAGTGAGTGGGCAAAGATCTGGCAAATGGAGTATCAGGTGGGCAAATGTGAAATCATCATTTTGGCAGGAAGTTTATTATCTAAATGGTGAGAGATTGCAGAACTCAGATTCAGAGGGATGTGGATGTTCTAGTGCATGAATCACAAGGTTAGAATGCTGATACAGCTGGTAATTGGGAAAGCTAATAGAATGACCTCATTTATTGAGGGGAATTGATTATAAAAGCAGGGAGGTTATGCTTCAGTTGTACAGGGCACTGTTGAGACCACATCTGGAGTATTGTGTACAATATTGATCTCCTTATCTTAAAGATCTAAATGTTAGAAGCAGTTCAGAGAAAGTTTACTAGATCAGTACCAGGAATGGGTGGGTTGTCTTGAGGAAAGGTGGGGCAGACTAGGCTTGTATTCACTGGAATTTAGAGTAAGAGGTGACTTAATCGAAACCTTTAAGATCTTGAGGGATCTGGACAGGGTGGATGTGAAAAGGATGTTTCCTCTTGTGGGAGAATCTAGAACTAGGGGGTCACTGTTTAAAAATAAGGGGTTGCTCATTTAAGACAGATGAGAATTTTTTTCTGAGGGTCTTGATTCTTTGAAACTCTGCTTTTGCTGCCTTTTGAGGAAGAGAGCCTTCGAATATTTTTAAGGCAGAGCTAGATAGATTATTGATTTATCAAAGGGGTGAAAGGTTATTGGGGGTAGGCGGGAATGTGGTGCTGAGGTTATATTCAGATCAGGCATGATCTTATTGAATGGCAGAGCAGGCTTGATGGGCCAAGTGGCCTACTCCTGCTAATGCTTATCTTTAAGAATTGTATATCCTCCCATGTCTATTGAGCAGTTTTCTTAGCAACAAGAAGATAAAGCAGGAGTAGACATATGGACACTCACCTGATCTGCCATTCAATATAATCATGGCTGGTCCTCAGCCTTAGCTCCTTTCCTGCCTGCTGAGACCAAAGACCTGTCTACTTATTCCTTTCTCCTGCAAACAATCTCAAATTAATTTGATTTGAATGTTCTGGTCTTGGGATTACCAATACTTGAGAAATGTATATAACTTATGATATTCCTCTTCAATTGTTAATGACAAAGGAATTTTTAATATTTGCCAGAGAGCTTAATCATGACTTTGTATCCTTATCCTCAAGACCTGACTTAAGCAGTCCCTTTGAGAATCCTATGGGTTCCTAATGTGCAGCATGCCTAGGTGACTGCTAACCCATCTGCTCATTAGACATGGGAGGGTAAAGGTTCTTGTGGCTTCTTAGTAAGGGAAGTGTGTCCTAAAAGTCAGAAATCCTATTGAGAACTAGAAGTGAACCTTGGAGGAAACTGGCCATTGAAGTGAGATTTAACTTGTCTCTCTTCCCTTTTTGGCAAGTTGGTGAGTGAATGGCCACTTGTCAGTCAGTGGCTTCAGGTGATGAGAGAGAACTCTTCAAAGGAAGCACCTGTCTGACTGTAACTGATTTTCAATAAACAGTGATTTTTAACTATTCCATCCCTTTGTCTCCTCACCACCCCCAATACTCAACAAAATAACTCTCTCATCCAACCTGGAGTTGCTATTTGGAACTGTTGGTATATTAATATTGCTTGTCTTTTCCCTGCATTAAAAACAGTTAATGTTTAACTCTTACTGAACTCTGGCTTTCGGAAGAAGCTGAGGAGTAAAGCAGAGGTTAAGGATGTCCTGCTGTAAACGATTTGTCAGCTAAACAAATACATCTGGCAGTACAAATACATCTGGAGTGGACAGTAACACTTTGTAATTTCTGTTCTTGACATCAGGTTTTGACCTGATGGGGGCAGATCAGCAGTGTTAGGGTGAGGGCTGGCTTGGTCCTGTCCTTGTCAATAGTGGCTTCAGAACTGGTTAGCTTAAAAACAAAATCTATGTTCATGCTATTGTTCCTTATTAAAATGAACAATTCAGTTATATAAAGTTCCACTTGCAGATTGTCTAACTACTACAAAATCCACTTTATTTGGTGGTCTTTTCTACCTGAAGAATAGAAAGCCACTACAGCAAATGTTGGCTTATTTTGGTGTTTAATTATGTCTCTTTCCTGATCTTTGCTGTTTATAACGCATAGACCATTCAGTCTAATTGGTGCATGCCAGTGTTTATGTTCCACACAGACCTCCTCCCACCTACCTCATTCCAACATCCTTCTATTCCTTTCTCCCTCATTACTTATCTAGATGCACCTTAAATGCAACTGATGCTATTCACCTCCTACTCTATGTTGCAGTGAGTTCCAAGCATTCTCACCACAAAGACATTTCCCTTGACTTTCCTATTGATTTTATGTTGTGAATATTCTATTTATGGCCCATTTAACTTTGAATTCCCCCACTAGTAGCAACATAATCTCTTGATCAAGCCTTTATAAATCCTTTCATAATCCTGTTTTTGGGGACATTGGAACTGTAGAGAGGATTTGCAGTTGTAGTTCTGGGGTAATTACCATTACGTGAATGGACTAGGGAGGCTGGGCTATTCTCCCTGAGCAGAAAAGGCTAGAAGGAGATTTAGAGATAGTAAACTTTTTTTCTAGTGGCTGAAGAATAAATAACAAAGATTTTAAATCATTTAAAATGATTGGTGAAAGATGGTGACGTGGAAAGTTTACTGCAATAAGTAGCAAGATAGTGGAACAGATTCAAAAAGAACTGAATCTTTAAAGGATGAAATGTTTCGGTGATATGGGCAAGGAGTGGGACTAACTGGGTTTCTCTTTGAAGGAGCCAGTGCAGATTCAGTGGGCTAATGGATAATGTTCACTGCTTGGGCTGATAAAGGTATGCAACTTGGGTGAGAAGCTGCCAAATTCTGCAGAAGCCAGTCTTCAGAAAAGAAACTTCCTCTAATGTATAAATAAGACAAAAGCAGGCCTAAAACTGTGCAAACTGCTTTTAGTGACTAGCACTTTATGACTTGCCAGTTGAGATTAACCTAACTTTTTTTTTCTCTAGATATTTGCATTGAATGGAACTTGTGTTTGGTACGGAGAATGTGGGAAAGATCCAATCTCTCAGAAGCGGTATAATTGCAAATATAGCGGCCCACCAAAACCGTTGCCTGAAGAGGGATATGCATTAATTGATGTAAGTGGCCTGTTTTTTAAACCTTGATCTATTAACACCATCTGCTAAACTTTGAAGGAAGAATCTGGCTTGGGGCACTTCATGCAAACTAAACAGCCTGTTGAAAATATTTGTCTACAGACTCTATGGCTCTTCCAAAGAGAAAATCAAATTAGGATCTCTAACTTGTTGTCGAAGCATTTTGAAAAACCTAAGATGAGCAGGTTTAAATTTTGCAAAATAACTTAGTGTGCTGATGTCAGTTTTCATCAGTACTCCAGGTGCAAGCCATATTGCCAAAGCATTTCATCTTGCACTCATCAGGACAGATGCAAGAATGCCAAATTTCAAAGGAAGCAACAATTTATATTGCATGAGGAAAAGTATGCTGATTAGGACTGTACATCAATGCTAACTATGTACAGTTCATTCAGTTAATATAATAGTTGAGGTTTTCCAGTCTTAAGGTGCATCTCTACTTGCTGACCACATTGGCTCCTTGTCCAGCATAGAATAATATACAGCACAAGCAGGCAATTTCAGTCCAACTGGTCCATGCTGGTGTTTATGCTCCACTTCAGTCAAATCTAAATCTAGCATCATAACCCACTGTTCAATTCTCCATTATGCTTGCCTAGCTGCCCCTTAAAGTTTCTCCTGAATTCCCTTGGATTTCTTGGCCATCTTTTATAAATGGTCTCTAGATATCCTGTTCCCCACAAGAGGAAACATTCTCTATATCCACTTCATCAAAATTATGATGACCTCTACTGGGTCATCATCAGCTACCTTATCTCAAGGTGATCCAGCCTGTCAATCCTTCCTAATATTTACCCTTGCACATTACAGCTATCATCCTTGTAAATTTTCTCTGCATGCTTTTTTATCTTATCATTAAATCCAGCCTATCTCTAACCTCCAGTTCTACAACATACTCATCTTTGCACTTCCAATTCTGTCCTATTAAGCACTTAGGATCTAGGTAGCAGAAGGAAATCATAAGTTCTGGAATTCTGTCTGCCTCTCTTCTCTTATGATGCCTTAACATTTTGGTCACCTAATTTCCTTTGCATAGTGTTTAAAAGCATTCCTGTGAAGTACCTTGGAACACTCTGCTAATTTTAAAGATGCCATATAAAAGCAGGTTGTATCCTTCCTAAAAGATATGAAACCATTCCTTGTTGCCTGTTCTAAGCATTGCCTTGCATCATGACAATTTTCACTGTTTGATTCTTGTAAATTAACGTATGTAACTTTTTTAAAGTAGACTATAGTTTAAAATATGTTCTGTAGCCTTTTTACTTCAAACAAGCATAGATGTAGTCACTACTCCTTTGTCCTTTTTAGGAATTGTGTCCAAGTTTTCACTATGGAAATCTTGATCTTTGCTGTGATGTTCAACAACTACATACACTGAAGGATAATATGCAGCTACCACTGCAGTTCTTGTCCAGGTATCTATTATTTGTCTCTTGCTTAAAATGTTACAATCCAAACCAAGGATGGGTTTCTATTAACCTTCTGAGGTTGCTTATGGATTGCTGATATTGCCTATTGTCAAGACAATGGTCAAATTTGCTCTTAATTATTCTTGGGATGTGAGCATTGCTGGTAAGGTCAGCATTCATTGCATATCCCTAATTGCCCTTGAGCAGGTGGTGAGTCACCTGTGTGGCTGCTTAGACCATTTCAGAGGGCTGTTAAGAGTCAACCACATTGCTGTGGGTCACATGCAGGCCAGACTGGGTAAGGATGGTAGATTTTTTTCCATGGGATGTGGGTGTCACTGGCAAGTCCAGCATTTGTTATCCATTGCTAATTCACCTTGAAGGTAGTGATGAGCCACCATGAACCAGTGCAGGTACACCCACAGTGCTGTTGGGGAGTTCCAGGATTTTGAACCTTCAACAAATGAAGGCATGGTGATTATAGTTCCCAGTCTGGATAGTGTGTGGCTTGGAGGGGAACTTGTCCTTCTAGGTGGTAGAAGTCACCAGTTTGTCAAAGGAGCCTTGGTGAGTTGCTGCAGTGCATCGTGTAGATGGTACACACTGCTGCCACTATCAGTGGTGGAGAGAAGGAGCATGCTTAGGGGTGATGTTGGGAACTACTTCAGAGTAGTGGAAATCTGGAACTCTTCCTCCCTGTTCCCTATCCCCAAAAATGCTGTGGAGGCTGAAAAGTCAATTGCAAATTGAGATTGAATAATAGATTTGTCATTCATGTTGCTAGACTGCTATCTAGATTGTGCTGAATTAAATTTTTTACAAGATGGCTATCAAGCTGTAAGGTTCCCATTCCAAAAATATAACCAGTGCTTCCATGTTTTTGTCTTGCAGATGTCCATCTTGCTTTCACAATTTTATGACCTTTTATTGTGAACTGACCTGCAGTCCTACTCAAAGCCTTTTTCTGAATGCCACCAAATTTGAACCATATGTCCAGAACCAAACCAGCATCACTGAGGTGGAATATTACATTGGATCAAGTTTTGCAAATGGTGAGAATTCCAATTTCTGGCTAAAATGCAACAAAAGCATTTTCCTCTGGAATAAAGGAACATTTATGATGGGGACAGAAGGGATTTTGTACTTTGACTTGGTAGTGAAATCCTTAAATTCTTCAATGCTGCAACTGAATTGCCCAAGCAACTTCTTTATCTACAAGCCTGGTTAATGAATGGAAAATGGGATTAGAATAGTTAGTATTTGTTTGACCAGCAATGAGCCGAAGGGCCTTTTTCTATGCTGTAGACCTCTATGACTCTATTCTTGAAGGGGTCACTTATTTAAGGCAGATGAGAAATTTGAGGGTCATGACTCCTTGGAACTCTCTGCCTCAGAAGGCAATGGAAGCAACATATTTGTTTTTAATGCATAGCTAGATAGATTCTTGATCAACAACAGAGGTTGGGGGGGGGGCGGTGGGTGGGTGAAAGGTTTAGTGGTAGGTGGGAGGTTACAATTAGATCAGCCATGATCTTATTGAATGGCAGAGCAGGCTTGAGTGGCCTACTCTTGCCCTGTTCATATGTACTGATATCTAGTCTAATGTCATGTTCAAACCCTGCCACAATGAGGCAGGAATCTTTGTTGTTCTTATCTAGAATAGTGGAAGTGCAAAATTGTGTAAACCGAGGCCACTGAGGAACTGTCCTTTTTATGAGCTGTGGCTATGCGGTGCACCTTTTCTATTGAGTCCACAACTCCACATGCCTAATTATTGTTGGGATATAGAAGTGGGCTGGCAAAGTAATGGTGGGCCTCATTGAACCATAGTCAGTTATTTGCAAATGGGCATTGTCAAATCCTTCCATCCAGTCTTTGAGTACTCTGAGCTCACTTTTATGCACAATTATTAATGAGCTTTCATAATGGAAGGATGTTTGTCTGACTTCAGACTGACAGGCTCCTTAAACATTCTGTTAGCTTCCTAGAGTCACGTATCAACTACAACTGAGGTGGTATCTGCCACTCCTGGTTGGATTCACAGCCTGCCCCTGAGGAATGACAAACCTTTCCCTTAATAGTAAAAGCAAATCACTAACTAGTAGATCTTTAGATTGGGGTTAGATATAAATTTCTGGATATGGTGATTTCACTTAGCTTTGGAAGCTTTAACAGACACCATTTGAATGCAAATGGTAACTGCAAGCATCCAATAGCATTTGGATACTATCCATGGTCTTAAAAGATTTAAGGAGTTTTCCCCTCGAGCTGTAATAACCTCATGCCATGTGAAACAAATTTTGGATTGGAAGTTGGCTGCTGTAGGATTTCTGGTCATGGTTAATGATTGGAAAGACCATTGCCCAAAGGCCTACACACCTATTATTGATGTGCATGTCCAGTGGGTTAAGATACTGGGAGAGCAAATTCATAATTTGTTCTGAGTTGCTAGAAACATTTCAAACTGTGGAAATGGAATGAATTTTGGCACTGACCACAAGATGAATGGTATTCTGTATGAGTTTTCACACCAATTTTTGTTTTCTTTGCAGCTATGTATAATGCCTGTAAAGATGTTCAGTCCCCTTCAAGTAATGACAAGGCTTTGGGGCTGCTTTGTGGAAAAGATGCAAAAGATTGCAATGCAACCAACTGGATTCAGTACATGTGTAGCACTAGCAATGCCCAGACTCCCTTTAACATCATTCCCATCTTCGGTGGTAAGCCTTTGAAGAAATTTGAGCAAGTGTACTTGGTCAATGTAGAAATGTCTTTGGTTGATTGTTCAAATCAGGGCTTCCAAATGAGATGCATCTTTCAATAAACATTGATCAAGGTGCTTGGAAGCATGACATTGTAGAACAAGAGAATTGCCTGTGCATTTGAAGTTGTTTGCTGTGTTGCAGATAGCTTCATGAATAAGTATTGCATCATCCATAACTTTAATTAAACATAGTAATTTCCCATTTAAAGGGAAGTGCCATGTAAAAGACCTGGATTTTTAGGACTGGTTTTTAGATTAGATACAGCAGAAAATTCCAGAGCTACATGTGTTGAGCCCTTTTAACAGGAGATTGATTGACTGATTTATACAAGTTCATGCATTGGCTCCTAGCTGTATTCCTGATCACTTTCCTGTGGTGGAATAAATAAGGGCTTTAATGGATAAAAATACCTTGCTAGGGGAATAAAGGATAATCGACTAATGCCTTGGCCTTGAGTACCAGCACTGGCTGGGATAATGCCACATCTCAACTTTCATATTATTGGCTATACTTTAACCCTGATTTGTTCTTTCTAATTCCAGTCCTTTTGAACACCAATTCCTTTAATGCAAAATGACCATGTTTATAACATCAGGCACTTGACTTGACACCAGTGTGTTTTTTAAAAATTGGGAGGGATGTGCTGTAAGTAAGGAAACCATCTGTTAGAATACTCGGGAAAACTTTTAAGCTACTTCTCATCCTTTTGTGTTCATTATGCAACATGATATCCCTGTTCAACAGATCCTTTTACCCACCTCCAATATTCTCCCTCCACCTGGACCCCTCCCTCTGGATTCTTACCTTCTCTTGATCTTTCCATTGAGAACTGTCGCCGTGCCATTAGTCGTCTCAATTTCTCTGCTCCTCTCACCCATTTTAACCTGTCTCTGAACTTGCTGCACTCCGTTCTCTCAGGTCCAACCCTGACATTGTCATCAAACCCGCTGACAAGGGTGGTGCTGTTGTTGTCTGGCGCACTGACCTCTACCTCGCAGAGGCTGAGCGTCAACTCGCAGACACTTCCTCCTATCTCTCCCTGGACCATGACCCTACCACTGAACACCTAGCCATTGTTTCCAGGACTGTTACTGACCTCATCTCCTCTGGGGATCTTCCTTCCACAGCTTCTAACCTGATAGTCTCCCAACCTTGGACGGCCCGCTTCTACCTCCTACCCAAAATCCACAAACAAGACTGTCCTGGCAGACCGATCGTGTCAGCCTGTTCCTGCCCTACAGAACTCATTTCTTGCTATCGTGACTCCATTCTCTCTCCCCTTGTCCAGTCCCTTCCCACCTACATCTGTGATTCCTCTGATGCCCTACATCATATCAACAATTTCCAGTTCCCTGGCCCCAACCGCTTCCTCTTCACCATGGATGTCCAATCCCTCTACACCTCTGTCCCCCACCGGGATGGTCTGAAGGCTCTCCGCTTCTTCCTCGAACAGAGGCCCGAACAATCCCCATCCACCACTATTCTCCTTTGTCTGGCTGAACTTGTCCTCACACTGAACAATTTCTCCTTAAACTCCTCTCACTTCCTCCAAATAAAAGGTGTGCCTATGGGTACCCACATGGGCCCCAGCTATGCCTGTTTCTTTATGGGGTATGTGGAACGTTCTTTGTTCCAGTCCTACTTCGGGCCCCTTCCACAACTCTTTCTCTGGTACATCGATGATTACTTCGGTGCTGCTTCATGCTCTCGTCGGGACCTGGAAAAATTTATTAATTTTGCTTCCAATTTCCACCCCTCCATCATTTTCACATGGTCCATCTCTGACACTTCCCTTCCTTGACCTCTCTGTCTCAATCTCTGGTGATAGACTGTCCACCAATGTCCATTACAAGCCTACCGTCTACTACATCTCCTCACACCCCACTTCCAGGACTCCATCCCATTGTCTCACTTCCTTCGCCTCCGTTGCATCTGTTCCGATGATGTCACTTTCCAAAACGGCACATCTGACATGTTTTCCTTCTTCCTTAACCAAGGTTTCCCTGTGGTTGACAGGGCCCTCCACCGTGTCTGACCCATCTCCCGCGCCTCTGCCCTCACAACTTCCTCTCCCTCCCACAACCATGATAGGGTCCCCTTGTCCTCACTTTTCACCTCACCAGCCTCAGCATTCAAAGGATCATCCTCCGCTATTTCCGCCAAATCCAGCATGATGCCACCACCAAACACATCTTCCCTTCACCCCGCCGGCGGCATTCCGTAGGGATCATTCCCTCCGTGACATCCTGGTCCACTCCTCCATCACCCCCTACACCTCAACCCCCTCCCACAGCACATTCCCATGCAACTGCAGAAGATGCAACACCTGCCCCATTACTTCCCCTCTCCTCACCGTCCAAGGGCCCAAACACTCATTTCAAGTGAAGCAGCATTTCACTTGTACTTCCCTCAATTTAGTCTACTGCATTTGTTGCTCCCAATGCGGTCTCCTCTACACTGGAGAGACCAAACGCAGATTGGGTGACCGCTTTGCAGAACACGTTCGGTCTGTCCGCAAGCATTACCCAGACCTCCCTGTCGCTTGCCATTTCAACACTCCACCCTGCTCTCATGCCCACATGTCTATCCTTGGCTTGCTGCATTTTTCCAGTGAAGCTCAACGCAAACTGGAGGAACAGCACCTCATCTTCCAACTAGGCACTTTGCAGCCTTCCAGACTGAATATTGAGTTCAACAATTTTAGATCATGAACTCTCTCCTCCATACCCACCCCCTTTCCGATTTTCCCCCTCCTTTTTGTTTTTGCTAATAATTTATATAGATTTTTCTTTTCCCACCTATTTCCATTATTTTTAAATGTATTTCCATCCATTGTTTTATCTCTACCTTTTAGCCTTTTTCGATTCCTTCACCCCACCCCACCCCCACTAGGGCTATCTGTACCTTGCTTGTCCTGCTTTCTACCCTTAATTAGCACATTCCTTTAGATAATATCACCACCTTCAACACCTCTTTGTCCTTTTGTCTGTGACATTTTTTGGTTATCTCTACCTATCACTGGCCCTCTATCCAGCTCTTCTTGTCCCACCCCCCCCCTTATATTTCGCTTATATTTCACCCCTTTTCTATTTTTCCTTAGTTCTGTTGAAGAGTCATGCAGACTCGAAACGTTAACTGTGCTCCTCTCAGCAGATGCTGCCAGACCTGCTGAGTTTTTCCAGGTATTGTTTTTGTTTGAGATATATAACTCTGTTTATACTGGCCAAGAGTTTTGGAATGGTCAAAATCTAGAGTTTCCTCGTGAATAGAAGCTTGTGCTTGAGTAACTTGTAGCTGCAAAGGTGATACTATATTACTTGGTATCAGTACTGGCAACTGTCTCCCCTTTTTGATAGATCATCCAATTGGAAGAATGACCCCCATGAATAATGAAACCAGAGGTTGCAATGAGACGTTGGATGATGGTTCTCCACCATGCAGTTGCCAGGACTGCTCACTGGTTTGTGGCCCAAAACCAGTTCCCCCACCAGCACCTATCCCATGGACCATTTTTGGTTTGGATGCTATGGCTGTTATAATGTGGATCTCCTATTTGATCTTCCTGGCTGTCTTTGGCGGAGCAGTCTTTAGCATGTGGTATTACAGGTAACAATCTTTACTTAGCTCAAATGTGCTTAAATCAATGAAGTTCTGATAGTGGTTCCAGTGAGCAGGATTCAATTGACAATAAAGTCTGCATTTTCTTACTATCTCCAAATTGATTTGGAATTCATTACTCCTACAGGAAAATGCACATTGCTTCTGAATATGCACCAATTATTGATACCAGTTTAAATCATTCAGACATCATCAGTCATGATCTAGGTAGGTTATTCCACTTGTTAATGTTGAAATTGGGTCACAGTTGGTGTGCCAACATCGGGTGGTGAATCATTGCTAAAACTGACCCCCATGAAGTTGCCATTATGGCTATATAGCTGGTTCTTCATGGGATTGGGGTGGGAGGGGGTGTGGATTTCATTAATTGGCTTGTTTCTGCCATTAATGTCGAATTGGAAATTTTTTCCCTTAAGGGATCAGTGAGGGTGCATGTAGTGTTTTCCTTCCATTATTGATCACTTGCCTCCTATTCTTTCCTCAGATAACATATCATGTTGTGAACAGCTTGGTGCAAAATCAGAAGCGCTCCTCCGTGAACTATTCACACAGTGGGGGTCCTTCTGTGTGAGAAAACCTGCTGTAGTTATTGTGCTGACCATTATTGCAGTGGGAGTCTGCAGCTCTGGTTTGGTATTCATGAAAGTAACGACTGATCCAGTCGACATTTGGTCTGCACCATCTAGCCAAGCTCGCAAGGAAAAGTATTATTTTGACACCCACTTTGGACCCTTTTTCCGCACTGAGCAGTTGATTATTACAGCCCCAAATAGCTCGTGGACCACTTACTCTCCTTATCCATCTGGGTCAGATGTGCCATTTGGCCCTCCATTGGGCAAGGACATCCTACATCAGGTTTGTTTGTTTTGGAACCATTCAAGTAGGATAACCAGGGATGAGGGATTGCAGTTTTGAGACTGAAGCTGGGTTTCATTTTATGAGCAGAAAATGTGATGAGGATTAAACTGGGTCTTAATATGGTAAATGGGGCAAAACTCTTGCAATCGGCAGGAGGGTCAGTAACCAGGGGACAGAATTAAGGTATTTTTTCAAACCAGAAAGGAAGGTTTTTCCAGAGTTCTGATCTGGAATCATTTGTTAGTGACTTGGAGAAATGCTCTATGGGATACAGCAGGGAGAATGGAAGTGGAATTAACTGGCTAGCTCTTACAAGGCATTAGTTGGTACTGCACACAGACCAGTTCTCTAAACTGACCACCAGCAGCTCCAACTTAACTGGGCACAAGTCAGCCCTTCCTGAACAGGAGGTACACTGAAGAATCAAAACCAAAATCCAATGTTCAAAGTGTTATGACACAGCAGTTGGTAAGGGCTAAGCTATTTAAAATCCCAGAAGAGCTTTAAACAAATGTCATATCCTATGTTTTCAATTGGTATGTTTGAGATGCAGCTCTGAATTCAGAAATGAAGCCACCAGCCTCCAGAGGTTTTTCAATTGAACATTTATTAATTTAACAAGGTATTAAACACACACCTACAAATTACTATCCTAAACCATTAAACAAATCCCCAAATTAATCACTCTTAAAATCTTCAAGGCAACAATAACCTATAGACTTGAAACAGACAACATTTTATCTTACAAATTCAAAATGAGGTTCCTTTCAATTTGTTTCCTTTGCAGACAGTTGTAGGCTTACAGGTGCTTGGATATCACACATAAAACAAAAACAGAATTACCTGGAAAAACTCAGCAGGTCTGGCAGCATCGGCGGAGAAGAAAAGAGTTGACGTTTCGAGTCCTCATGACCCTTCGACAGAACTTCGACTCGAAACGTCAACTCTTTTCTTCTCCGCCGATGCTGCCAGACCTGCTGAGTTTTTCCAGGTAATTCTGTTTTTGTTTTGGATTTCCAGCATCCGCAGTTTTTTTGTTTTTACCTTTGGATATCACACATCTCTGACTTCCCCACACTTTTTGTATACAACTAGCCTTCCCTTACAATGAGAATTTGCATTTGATCACCAGGCCCTTTGAGCTCCACCTCATCTAACAATAAAACCCCTTTCATAGTACCAATTTTATTAGTAAAATAAACATTGTTTGGTGTCTCCTGGCTAGGTGCAAGATTTCACCCCCACTCTTTGAATGGTTTATTCAACAAAATGCAAATATCCCCTTACCTTACTGTTTAACATCTCAAAGCACCCAGACTAGCTGGCTTTAATCCAATTAACTCTCTCTCACATCCACAGACTCACTCAGACCCAAAAACAAGTCCAATTTAAAATATTTTCCAATAACATATATATATATATATATATATATATATATCTTCATGACAACAGGTGTAACTTGAACAAAAACAGAATTACCTGGAAAAACTCAGCAGGTCTGGCAGCATCGGCGGAGAAGAAAAGAGTTGACGTTTCGAGTCCTCATGACCCTTCGACAGAACTTGCGTTCGAGTCCAAGAAAGAGTTGAAATATAAGCTGGTTTAAGGTGTGTGTGGGGGGGGGGCGGAGAGATAGAGAGACAAAGAGGTGGAGGGGGGAGTGGGGTGTGTGGTTGTAGGGACAAACAAGCAGTGATAGAAGCAGATCATCAAAAGATGTCAACGACAATAGTACAATAGAACACATAGGTGTTAAAATTAAAGTTGGTGATATTATCTAAACGAATGTGCTAATTAAGAATGGATGGTAGGGCACTCAAGGTATAGCTCTAGTGGGTTTTTTTTATATATATATATATATATATATATATAATGGAAATAGGTGGGAAAAGGAAAATCTTTATAATTTATTGGAAAAAAAAAGGGAAGGGGGAAACAGAAAGGGGATGGGGATGGGGGAGGGAGCTTACGACCTAAAGTTGTTGAATTCAATATTCAGTCCTCTTCTCCGCCGATGCTGCCAGACCTGCTGAGTTTTTCCAGGTAATTCTGTTTTTGTTTTGGATTTCCAGCATCCGCAGTTTTTTTGTTTTTATCTCAGGTGTAACTTGAAGCTTGACTTCACTGAAAACAGCACTGTTCCCAATTTAACACCAAGTATCTTGGATTTTTAGGTACTGGATTTGCAGGATGCTATTCAAGATTTGGAAGCTTATTACGAGAATGAAACTGTGAAGCTGCAGGACATCTGCTTGACACCTTTGGCTCCATATAACAATAACTGTACCATCTTGAGTGTCTTAAACTACTTCCAAAACAGTCATGCTGCCCTTGATCATTCTGTTGGTGATGACTTTTACGTGTATGCTGACTACCATAGCCACTTCCTGTATTGCACTAGGTAGGTCACCACTGACTCGGGGCTGGACATTCCTTGCACTCCAGAATTTGTCTCCTTCCATAACTTAGAGCTCTCCCTCAACCCTTGTTCCAAGATTTTTGAATATATTGTACTTTAGTTGATGGGCTTTAAAATTGCCAAACTATGAGATTTAAGGTAAAATATACTGGCAAGATTGGAACTGAGGATATGGATTTTGGACTCTGGAAGAACCAGAGGAGAGATGCTTTTTACCAGGCTTTTGTTCTAAGCTGTGCTGAATGCAAGCTGATGGGAGCTGATTTGGAAACCTTCAAAAAGAACTTGAAAGGAGAGAAATGTACAGAACCATGGGATAAAGCAGAACTGTGGAACTATTCCAAAAAG
The DNA here is from genome assembly GCF_017639515.1 of Carcharodon carcharias. Classification (NCBI taxonomy): domain Eukaryota; kingdom Metazoa; phylum Chordata; class Chondrichthyes; order Lamniformes; family Lamnidae; genus Carcharodon; species Carcharodon carcharias. The sequence continues at coordinate 190,362,496 of NC_054472.1, forward strand.
CCAGCATAATTAGATGAATAACCTCATGCTGTACAGTTCAAAAATCTATCCTGGATCACTAAATTTTCTTGCCTAGTAAATAAGATTTGAAACATCCCAATCGTTTGTTCAAGAGCAGCACATTTCTATATTTGAAGTGGATCCTACCCAAGGGATCCTTGTGTAACTTAAATGGGTCTTTGGGCTATAAAAGGCTGGGCTGTGTAATCCAAGGAACAGGCTAAATTGTACTCTTCTTACAGGATGTCAGTGTCCAATTGTACCCACTGTTTGGGTCATGGATTTATTTGCTGCTTCATTTAGTTCTTAACGCTGTTATCTCTCCATACAATACTTTGATTTCTTAAATTTCCGATTTCTAAATTTCCTAGCTCAACTGCATCCTCTGTAACCATTTAGTAACACGTTTGTTATGTTTCAATGCTCTCTTAGGCTACAAAAATTATTGCTATTCTCTATACAGATGCTCCTAGAGCTCATTGGTTACAAAGGGCTCAAATTTGAACAGCAAAGTATGGCCACACCTAGTCTAATTCCAAACTAGATACATGCCATCTGGTCTGGAAATATGGTATTTGGCCCCTTTAGCTTATCCAACATTTATTCCACAGACTTAGACACTGCTATATAATTTTCAACTCCTTCCAACTTCACTGGTATTCCTTTAGTGCTTACTAGTAAAGGCACATTTTTCCATGAGAGAATTTTTGTTCCAAGCCATTTGGGGTGGAGGGTGTTGGTGCAAAACTTTCATACACTAGTGGATTTCCTGTGGTGACAGGGTGAATCACAGTGCAGAACAGGCTCTTCAGCCCATCGAGTCTGCACCGACACGTGAGAAACCCCTGACCTACCTACCTAATCCCATTTACCAGCACTTGACTCATTGCCTTGAATGTTATGACTTGTCAAGTGCTCATCCAGGTACTTTTTAAAGGATGTGAGGCAACCCACCTCTACTGCCCTCCCAGGCAGTGCATTCCAGACCGTCACCACCCTCTGGGTAAAAAAAGTTTTTTTCCTCACATTCATTCCTTCCCTCCCCACCCCCCAAACTTCCTGCCCCTCACCTTGAACATGCCTCCTTGTAACTGACCCTTCAACTAAGGGGAACAGCTGCTCCCTGTCCATGCCCCTCAGTTCATGGTGGTATTGGTTTGTAGCTGTGGTTTAAAGTTGCTTGCTTCAATTTGGTATGACTACAAATATTAATTTTCAGTTTCCTGCCAGGTGTCAATATTAAGATCCAAATCTGAACTCCTTGATTGCAATTCTGATCAGTCCTAAATTATTTTGTTTAAAACAGGGCTCCAGCTTCACTGAATGATACAACTATGCTCCATGATCCCTGCTTGGGCACATTTGGTGGACCAGTTTTTCCTTGGCTGGTTCTAGGAGGATATAATGGTAAGCAAGATTTAGTGCTGCAGTAACAAATCGTTTCAGAGCCTCACCTAATATACAGAGGTGCAATGTATTTAAAGGTTTAATTCTTGCTTGCCATTGAAACCTTCAATTAGCAGGCAACCATTGCAGCCAACTCTGCTAGCAAATCTTTTACTCATTCATGGGACTTGGGCATTGCTGGCTAGGACACCATTTATTGCCCTTAAGGTGGTAATGAGCTGCCACCTTGAACTACTGCAGTCCATGTGGTGTAGATACATCCACAATGCTGTTAGGGAGAGAGCTGCAGGATTTTGACCCAGTAACAGTGAATGGTGATATTTCCAAGTCAGGATGGTGTGGCTTGGAGGGAAACTTACAGGTGGTGGTGTTCCCATGTATCTGCTGCCCTTCACCTTCTAGAATTTGGTGGTCATAGGTTTGGAAGATGCTGTCTAAGGAACCTTGGTGAGGTCTTGCAGTGCATCTTGTAGATGGTACACACTGCTGCCACTGCATTGGTGTAAGGAGTGAATGTTTGTGGATGGAATGCCAATCAAGCAGGCTGCTTTGTCCTGGGTAGTGTCAAGCTTGAGTAGTGTTGGAGCTGCATTCATCCAGTCAAGTGGAGAATATTCTATCATGCTCCTGACTTGTGCTGTGTAGATGGTGGACAGGCTTTGGGGAATCAGGTGAGTTACTCACTGCAGGGTTCCTAGCCTCTGACTTGCTCTTGTAGCCACCATATTTAGATGGCTAGTTCAGTTTCTTGTCCATGGTAACCCCAGGATGTTAGTGAGGATTCAGTGATGGGCATGCGAATGTTATGGGGCAATGGTTAGATTCTCTTGTTGGAGAGGGTTATTGGTGGATGCCAAACTGAGTGTCAGTGAGCAGGTTATTGCTAAGGAAGTGCCACTTGATAGCACTCAAACCTTCCATCACTTTACTGATGATCAAACACTTTACTGATGATCAAAAGTAGAATGACGGGTGATAATTGGCCAGGTTAATTTATCTGGCTTTGTGTACAGGACAGGTGGGCAGTTTTCCACATTGCCAGATAGATGCTGTGGTCCCCCCAAAAGTAGGAAATTAGATGAACTAGGCAATTTTTTTATATTCATGGGATCTGGTGTTGCTGGCATTATTGCCCATCCCTAAATGCCCTTGGAAGGTGCCTGGAACCACTGAAGTTCTTATGTTGTAGGAACACCCACAGTGCTGTTGGAGTTCCAGGATTTTTGACTTGACAGTGAAAGACTGAAAATAATTCCAAGCTAGGATAATGTGATTTGGAGGGAAATTTGCAGGTGATGGTCCCATGCATCTGTCCTCCTAGGCGGTACAGGTTGCTGGTTTGGAAGGTGCTGTCAAAGGAGCCTTGAGTTGCTGCCATCTTGTAGATGGTACAGAATGGTGGATGTGAATATTTATTGTTTAGGTGCAGTGCCAATCAAGTGGGCTAGATGGTGTCAAGCTACTTGGTGTTGGCGCTGCACTCATCTGGGCAAGTGGAGAGTATTCCATCACATTCCTGACTTGTGCCTTGCAGATGGTGGGACAAGCCTTGGTTGGGATGAGTTACACTGCAGAAATTCCCAGCCTCTGACCTCTTTAGCCACTGTATTTATATGGCTGGTCAAGTTCCATTTCTGGTCAATGGTAACCCCTGGGATGTGTTGATTATGGGGTATTCAGTGGTAATGACATTGAATGTCAAGAGACATGGTGGGTCCTTTCTTGGACTTCTTTGCCTGGCACTTAAGTGGTAGACATTTGTACCATACATCAGCCCAAGCCTGAAATATTGTCCAGGCCTTGTTGCAGATGGATAGATACTGCTTCAACATCTGAGGAGTCTCAAACATCCAACTTCTGACCTTCTAATGGAGGGAAGGTCACTGATTCAGCTGAAGATATATGGGCCAAGTACTACCCTGAGGAACTCTGCAGCTATATCCTAGGACTGATGACCTCTAGTAATCACTCTTTTCCATTTTGTTGGGTATGCATCTAGCCAGTGGAGAGCTTTCCTTGATTCCCAATGACTCAGTTTTTGTTAGGGCTCCTTGATGCCACACTCAGTCAAATGCTGCCTTGGTGTCAAGGGCAGTCCTTCTCAGCTCAACTCTAGAATTGGCTCTTTTGTCCAGCATGGATTGGACCAAGGCTGCAATCAGGTCAGGAGCTGAGTGGCCCTGGCAGAACCCAAACTGATTCAGTGAATCTTTGGTTGAAGGATTATTAGCCAACACTCGATCAGTTCTTCAAAACGTGTCTCAACATTTTTGGCTAATTATGCAGAACTCCCTCTCTGCTGCATTGAAGCGTTGCTCTGGATTGTATACTTCAATCCCACAATAGGTTGAACATATGCCTGACTCCAAAGGTGAGCTATGACTTGAACCACTCTGGCTCTATTCACCATTTTGGCAGGGGATCACTTCATAATTGGGAATTTTAGTTTACAAACAATATTGTCTGGGGGGTGGTGAGAAATTAAGCCATCCATTAACTAGCAGGATCAAGTAAATGGGTATGGAGCAGTTTGGATTTGTCTGTATGTTGTTGCCTAGTTTAAACACAGTTTCCTACTTCTGCTTATGAGCTCACTAATTTCCTGTCCATCTGAAATGAACAAGCCAAGATCACAAGCTCGCTGGTGAAC